>NC_034203.2:622500-933750 GCF_002021735.2 Oncorhynchus kisutch | reverse complement strand
CTAAATTAAAGCACTGCAAAAACGTGGATAGTTTCCTTACAAGCAAGAATGCTGAATAAAATTACATTTGAACTTACTGTACTCGTTGTCTGAAAAATATCAACAGGAAAGTATTATTTACCCAACTTTTTGGAGCGCCTGTACTACAGTTGAGATTTCTATCACCTGGCACATGCACAAATTAATTCAACCATTTTAACACCTGCAAGACTTCGGTTAGTATGCATCCATTTTATATGCCTTAGGTGACGAGCAAACAAATTGTGATAACCACACACAGAGACCTGCGTTTTGAAGTCGGCTTAGTAACACTATCAGAACCCAAAATATAAGCTTGTTTCACTCCATTGTTTGTAAACAATATAATTAAACAAACAGTGTAGGCTATATCCTCAAAACATGGTTAAAACTATCATTTTGATCTCATAGATGATCCGTCCTTGCATCCATAGCTCTGTCTATGAATTTGAGAGTGGTTACAGGCTGGTTGAGAGTGACCGCTTGTTTTAACTGCAGATTGACCCTTTAAGTTTCCGTTCTTAAGGTCGAATATACACTAATGTATGCCAAGGCATACATTGCATGTTTTGATTTGTGATGAAATATTGGTGTTAATATGTTAAACATAAATTCAAGGACGCTTTCACCTGTCAACATACTGCTTTTCCATGGCATTCTACCTTAAAACAACCACGTCACAATATTGCTTCCTTCGTCACAAAAAGGAATGGCATAGAACAGTCCCCGCCCAGCTGTAACAGACGTGCCTATTTAGATTTAAGGTTGTCTTGAACACAGCAGATTCCCTCCGCCACAAGCTTTGACAGAAGAGACAAAATGCAGCGGGCATCATTGGCATTGGTCATTTTCACCATTGCAATAATTACAATCCAATCGGTGCCCATAGAAACAAGTGGTGAAATGGTAAGCTTGCTATATGATTTCTTCTTCACTGTCTTAAAAGTTTTTGGGGAGTAACATTGTTTTTTGTGATTGCTTTTGATGAGTAGACTAACATTGGTGAGCAATCCTTTGATTCTTTGACTCTTGGATCAGAGGAACCTTTTTTAAATGTGGGACATTCATTGCAGCATTTCATTTCGTTTGCTTTGGAATAGGAT
Source organism: Oncorhynchus kisutch (assembly GCF_002021735.2). Classification (NCBI taxonomy): domain Eukaryota; kingdom Metazoa; phylum Chordata; class Actinopteri; order Salmoniformes; family Salmonidae; genus Oncorhynchus; species Oncorhynchus kisutch. Next base: position 932,629 of record NC_034203.2, on the reverse strand, counting down.
GGTAACATGTAAGGGGTTTGACATGTAGGGGCACTAGCTATAGAGATTATTTAACAGTTAATCATAATCATCAAAGGGTTAAAAGCACAAAGTTACTCTGAATCCATGTCCCGCCAACGAAAAAAAATACAAAAAAGCAAGCACCTGATCATAATCAAATTGGCTGATTTTCTTATTTTCCCTATAGTCCCAAGCTTAACTTAAGATCTGTGTGTTAGTCTTTACTTTCACATGAATTATGAATTGATGTCAATGGAAGATTTGGGTCAACTTCTGAATTATACCTATAGATATAGTAAACAGTAAATGTTGGTTCACTGTACTCCGCAGATTGAGAAAATGCAACACGTCAGGATGAGCCAGTTTCGCAGGAGAAGGGGGACTGATGACCCATTCAAGAAACCCTCACGGTCCTGCTCTGGCTGCTACTCTGTCATAGGAGACCCCACTACGACATGATCATCCCGCTAGTGAGGTGAGCCATAATTTCACAGCCCATAAAGTCCTCAGTGACTGAATACCCTCAGATCAGTAGGACTACATGTACTGTAATGAAACGTAACTTAAGTTGAGCTGTTTATTAATACTATATACAACCACATTGACTCACCCTGCAGGAGCTGGTTTCACCTTTCCAGAGGACAAATCAACAAATGCAGAATCACCAGACACTCCACTCCAAAGAGCAAGAAGAAAATACTAAACCAAGGAACTATCCTCAAAGTAAATATCATCACTGGCACCCCCTGTTTTCTAAGACAAATGAATGACACTTTCATATGAATCGTGCATTGTATTGATGAACGCTGGCTGTGTCTTGTGGGAGCGCCTGTTGAAATGTCCTTTCCCCATCCTCATTTTGACTCATAAGGGCAAGAAGTACAATTTAGGCATGTCATTACCAATGACTTCAATTTAGAGCTTTACACATGCTGAGTCACAGCCTGCTTAAACCAGACTGAATGCTGTGCTAATGATTGTTTCACGTCATGTTGAGCACAAGTTTCAGTGTGGTTTAAGCAGGCCAGCTGAGTCATAGGCTGGTTGAGGCACAAGTGGTATTTTAAAAAAGGAGTCATTGAAACCATGCCACAACTCCAAAACCATATTGGCTCAGTTTGAAACCAATTCGCAGTTTTGAGACCCACCCCTTTGTATAAGCTTTGTTAATGTATCAACAAAGTAGTCTTATGTGCCATAACTGAAAGCAGTGTCCCCAAAAGGAAAATTCCAATCTAACCCCAGTCTATTTGAATAAAGAGGCCTAGTTGAAAAAAGAGGACCAGATGCTTTCTTGCAGATGTTTCAATTTTATTACACTCTTTAGTAAGAACATGGTCTCTGAAGGAAACTGCACAGATACCTTGGAGATCAACGGTGTGAGAGCTTCATGTTCATTGGTGTTATTCCAAACCCAAGGACAGTCGTTGATAACTTGAGCGCCAAAATTAAGAAGTGGCCTTGTCCCCAAATGGTCCTCAGTCTTTCCACTAGTAACTAGATGTGTTGGAACCTGATAAGACAAAAAAATGCATAATAAGTAGTTCATTATACCGGAATAGTATCGGACCCCAGTAAGACTAGCTGTCACCATTGGAGTCGGCTATTGCGGACGCTAATAAATCAAATCAAGTATAAAGGACTTGAACAATATTTAATAGATATAATTTACAAATAGTATGAAGAAAGGTGAGAATGTGTTTCTGCACTTGCAGAAATGATTTCCATCCTCAATGAACCAACAACCTACTAGTATGGTGGACCAGGAGTGACAAAAATTAAAAAAAAATAAATGTGAACATAAACCAATGATTAAATTAGAAATGCAATTGACAATTAATGCGTTAATAATGCACTTCTAAATTAATAAACAAATAATATAACATTTGAAAACTGATGAGGAAATATATACATTGATTTCTGTACATTTTCAATATTCATGTATACATTTTTCTAAAAGATTTTGTCACTCCTGGTCCTCGATAATTACAAGCAACCTAACAACAACTTACTCCTACTGGTTTCTACAAGGGTGACTAGCACTTGGAAGATGCTCCCAAAAACAGGGAACAACGTCGCACATCGCTCACATGCCAGTCAGCTTTCACATGCAGGTGTGTGAAATGTTTGAGGAAATCAAGATAATTGTCTTCTGTGTGTGGACATGCTTTAGGGAGAGATACACAGGTAACTGCCAAAATAAAGGAAACACCGACATAATGTGTTTTAATAAGGCGTTGGGCCACAGCGAGCCGTCAGAGCCCCAAGAACAGCTTCAATGCACCCTGGCATAGAGTCTACAAGCCTGGAACTCAAAAGCAAGGATTCGACACCATTCTTCCATGAGAAATTCAATAATTTGGTGTTTTGTTGATGTCAATATTCTAAACAATCAGGCTGTTCTCCCTGACGAATGCTTCACATTCAGAAAAAAGTCAGAGTTTTTAAGATATTGTTCAATTGAACTTGCCACCACAATATAGGTATTTTGAAGAGTGCCTTGCTCCTCCTCGGTTCTTGAACGGGACTGTAGTAGACTTTACCTTGAGGTGCTGGGCCGCCGTGGGGCTCCAAATGGGGAGTAAGGGGAGTTCGACTCCCTTCAGGCTCTGATGCACCTGTGCACCTGTTGAGAGGGACATCGTGTCAAAGGAGGTCATGCAATCTCACCCATTGGAATATATTGCGTGGAGTTCACCTTGATAATATAAACAGTACCGGCTCCCAAAATGAGTACTGGAACCTATTTCATTCCAAGTCAAGCACTGTTACTATAATAGCATAAACAGAAAACAAGTTTACAACCAGAGAATTATATCATTAAGAAGTCATGTGCCAATGGTATTTTGCCTGCTGGGCTATTAATCTTCTTTTTTGATATTGCCTTTGCCTCAGAGGTTATCTCTACGGTTAGCTACTCACATAGAGGGGTGGTAGCGGCTCTCCTCCCCATCCAAGATGCCGTGGTAGGTGCCGATCTCCAGCTCCAGGCGCATTTTGTTGCCCAGCAACGTCTCATAGTCACGGCGTTGCTGTTCAATGTCGCCATGGACGTCGCCCAGCTCTGACTCCAGCTTGCGAATGACGGATCCCAGGTTCTGCAACTCGATGTCATGCCAATGCTTGGCGTCGTTCAGGGAGTTCTCCAGGCCGCGCTTCTGTTGGAGCAAGTTGACACAGTTGATGCAGTTGACACCTACACACACACACACACACACACTTTGTGTTTTATTCGTTCCATTCTAACCATTCCAATTAGCCCATCCTTCCTATTTCTACCTCCACCATTCTCCACTGACATACACACTCACTATTGGTGGTGTTGGGATGTCCCCAAAAACGTTGCCCTATATAGGGACACTGTAGAGGTGACGGCTCAATACGTACCAGTGCTCTGATGGACTCGGTTTCGGCCTGCAAACTCTGGATTTTACAACCAGCATCGTTATACTCTGTCTTCAGACTCTCCAGCTCCTCCTCCTCATGACTCAGCTTACTGCCCACACTCTCCTCCTGCTGAACACACACACACACACACACACACACACACACACACACACACACACACACACACACACACACACACACACACACACACACACACACACACACACACACACACACACACACACACACACACACACACACACACACACACACACACACACGTCAAGCTATGTCAAAGAACAGGTATATTCCGTTTGCTTTGCCTGGCCCCTACTAGACACAAATCTCAAGCTGACCTTATAATAGATAAACAACTAACGACAAATGTAAATACGTTTCAACTACACATTGATCTATCAAAAGTAAATATTGATTTCTCCCCTTTTTACTCAGATGTTAAAGGTTGTAAGTGTGGGGAACTACAGTATGAACTTACCTTGTATTCCAGGTAGGCATCGGTCTCGGCACGGTTCTTCTCGATGACTGTTTCCCAGTGGGAGCGGATGTAGGCCAGTATCTGGTCCAGATTGGTCTCAATGGGAGCGTCCGGTTCGTCCACCTCACGGCCTGCCATCTGGTTGTATAGCACCCTCACGTCCTGGAGGGAGCAGAAGAACACCTGGGAAAAGGGCCTTTGTTCCACCCCAACACCTATACACCGGATTCATATAATCAATACGATTCTAATCATCTGATTTCCAATAACAACCAGCTGGATGAGGTGTGGGCTTTCACTCTGGGTTGGAGGTAAATGTTTGTCAGTGGGCAAACCCCACAAGAAAGGAATCCTATGGAAATGCTAGCAGTTAGGGTTTCTTACGTGCTCCATTTATTTCTATGCTGGGTAAATAAACTTAACGAATACACAAGAACTGTCTTGGGGATTCAACTAAGTGGGAAATTGTATTTTGTTAGATTGTATGTTGACGGGAATATCCCCTTCTCTAATATCCCACTCTAAAAACCCGACAAGGAACCCTATGACAAAGTTAGCGGTCTGCTGGTAATCTGTTTTTTTCCAGTATGTGCTCCATCCTTCATGCTTGACTCACCTCCTCGTGGTTGCGGGCCAGGTCTCGGAGCTCAGCCCTCATGCTGTCCATCTGGCTCTCCAGGTCTGACTTGGTCAGGTTGGCATCGTCAATCACCTTGTACAGAGAGCTGATCTCCTCCTCAACCGCTTTCCTGAAGGGCTGCTCATTCTCATACCTACAGGATGGAGAGAAAGTGAATCTCAAAAGACAGGGTGTTCTTCTCCATGCTCTTCTCGATTCCCCAGGTTCTGACGTTTTGGGAAGGAGGTGAGAAGAGAGGAGATGAGGAGAAAGGATGTGAGGAGAGTGTACACTCACCGGTCCTTGAAGTCCTCAGCGTTGGCCTGCACATTTTCTGTCTGCAGCATTAGCCTGGCATTGTCAAGGATGGACTCACTAACCTATGGGGGAGGTTTTGCAATATGTCAGTCTGTCCACTAGGGTGCAACAGATGCTCTGAAGTCCAATTTAGGGCGAATTTTTCGATAAATGGGTATTCTGCATGCAGGTATAATGCAAAATGACTTGTTAAAAGCATGGATGCGCCTTTACAATGTCTTATTATAAGGCGTATGGTATGTTAAGTCTCTCTATGCAGGTCATTTTCAATGGACTCAAAATAGCTGTTATTAAGCGAGGATCATTATGAGATCCTCATTATAAGACCAGACATTATAAGCAGTGGTGTAGTGGAGGGTAAACGCAGGTAGATATCATTTACACAACTTTTTTATTTTGCACGAGCGTTTACCCACCTATCGCTGAAAACTGCATACAGGGAGTGTTACTTTATACACCGCGAAAGGTGGTCAGCTTTTACCCACCTCTTTTGTTTACTCACTACATCACTGATGATAAGGGAGTCTTATGCCTGTGCCAAGTCTTGGAGTGCATTATAATGGCATCACAATGCATTGCACCTCATCAATGGAAGACTGCTATACTTCAACATCATTTCTTAATTGGAAATCCAGCCGCCATCAGACTCCCTCTCAAGGCTGGCTGGCTCTAGAGACTCCGTGGGACTCCACAGAGTCCGGAAGATTGGATGTATTTATTGTGCCCCTAGCGCATGGAATGACCTGCAGGCCACTTTGAGGCTTGACTCTCTGGTCTCGAAGGGTCAGTTTGGGACTTTGAGGAGGAATGTGGTGATGTTTTGATTGAGGTGTAATTTTATCTGTCACTTTTGAATTTGATTTGTTGTAATGTGTCATTGTAACTGTATAGTATTGTATTGAGGCTGGTCATGTTGATGTATTGTTCCCAGGGCAGCCTTATAAATGAGACCCTGGTGTTAATGGGTTTCCCCTGGTTAAATAAAGGTAAACAAATTAAAATATGCTAACAGTCTCACAGTGCAATAAACAATTGAGGATCATGAACACTGCTTCAAAGTTAGACTCCCCATTCCAAAACTGTCACTTTTAAATGAACACACTATCCAGCGCAAATCCCGCCACAATCTCCAGCTCCAATCACCCACTCAATCAGTGCTTCAACCTACTCCCATCTGGTCGGAGGCACAGAACAGCAAAATGCTGCACTGCTGCATCGGCAGGAGCTTTCTTAACTTCATTCTAGGACTTGTGAACAAACTCCCTCTCTTATTTACCTGTACCCAGTTGTCTTCCCAGTCCTTCTCTACCCCTCTCCTCCCATTCTTTCCCTTTCCCTTCTTATCAGTCTGTACCCCCTACCCATCATACTCAACCCCTCTCCTCCCTGCTCTTCCTTTCTCCCCCTTACCTATCTGTATCCTCTCTACCCATCATCCTCAACTACCTCCTTCTCTCCCCTTCCTTACCTGCCTGTAGACGTCCTCCCAGTCCTGTCTGAGGGGACCCCAGGCTCCGGCACTGGACGCCTTACGATCCAGGCAGTGTCGGATCTGCTCCTCCAGCTGCTGGTTGAGCAGCTCCAGGGCGTGCACCTTGTCCCTGTACTCCATCAGGCAGCAGTTAAGGCTCTCAGCACCCCCGGGGTGCTGCCTGCCACCAGCCCCAGCCCCATGGGGCATAACAGGCACAGCCGTGCTCCTCAGCCCCTGCAGGAACACACTGCTGATGCCCAGGGCACGCCGCGACACTCGCGTGCCCAGGCTGCAGGTGCCGCCCGTGGGGGCTGTCCCCACAAAGACGCCCCGGGGGGCTGTGGTGATGCCCGCGGTGCCAGCCCTGGTGCTGGCACTACCCAGGCGCTCTGCAGCGGAGTGCTGGCCCAAGAAGGAGGACCGACGTCTTGGCAGAGGCATGGCCCTTGTACTTGGAGAATGTGGGTATGAGACGAGAGAATGCGTGTGCGTGTCAGAAGAAGGCTAGTCACCATGCATAGACATCATTGAGTGGCTTGAGAATATGTTGGGTGGCCTGTGGTGTCAAACAGCCCGTGTCCCTGGGCGCATGGCTCTTTATTGCGGCCTGGGCTTCTGGAAAGCAGAGGGGCTTATTGTTCCCCTGTGGTGTTTGTGTTGTCATTGTGACAGTGGCCTGGTTCAGGTTGGTGTATTGGGGCTCTTTGTGTGGGTGCTGGTTGTTTGTTTTTGCTGCCTCAGCATTGGAGCCCTCTCAGGAAAACTCCATTGAGCGCTGGCTTGCGCACCCTTTCCCCAAGCACAAACTGCCACCGGTGCGTCGTCTGACTAGACAAAATCTGACTGGAGATGCTTCTACCTCCTCTTTTTGTATGTGTGCATGACTGAGTGAGTTTGTGTGTGTGTGTGTGTGTGTGCGCATTTATATGTGAGAACTTCAGGTCATGCATCACTGTAAAGAGTATGCCCAATGGCTGTAAACATGAAAGACTGGAGAAGGGGCCAGAGGAATGTTCAGTATGGCCTGTTTTTTCAAATCCAAAGTTAGGATGTGTTTGATCAAAATACAGTCAATAAAAGCCCATGGATTTATTAAATAATTGTATATTTTAAATATAAATGTTCTAATTTCTATTGTCAATAATATGAGAGCCTGGGGCCTGTTGCACAAAACTAGGATAAGGGATTAAGCCAGGATATCTTGGTGATCCTGGCTCAATTGATCCGTAATCCGGTTGCACTAAAGATGGATAGGGGGCAGGAGGATATGTTATGGTATAAATTACCATGGAGATTTATTCTGTGGAGCTAGCCTGCTCCAGACCAGGCTAAATTCCAGGATCTATTTAATCTCATCCCTAATGTCAGTCAGCAGTCACCACAAATGGAAACCAATAGTTATTTCACTGCTCACTATACATTGTTATCACATATAACTAGACCCACTGTTATTAAACATTTGTGATCATTAATTTCAATGATTTTGGATAAAAAATGATTTTTAGATGTTGCTATCATTAGATAATTTACAGTTTCCCATATACTATAAGGCTATATATAAAATGATAGAATATTAGGGCCACAGAGGGGAAAAAAAACACAAGTCATAATATTGTAACCAGTTGTTTTAAAGGAGGACAGTTAAAATGACAGATGTGGGGCATTTCGTGAAATTGTACTTCAGTATGGTTTCATAAACAAAGACATGCTGATGTGCCAGAATATTAAGTATCACATTGTCATAAGTATCAAAACTGTAAAAACAATATGTAGCTTTTCTGCAGAAAGAACCAGCCTCATAAATTTATGACTTTATCCTTTTTCTTCAGTGTGGCCCTAGTACTCTGTCATATAAACAAATACACATTCCATATGAATATAAAAACACAATGTGTAACATTATGTTCCTTTATTGAATAAGGACAAAACAAAGCAGGTAAACCATCAGCTCCTTTCGAAACTGAAGTCACAGTGACTCTACAAGATGGAAAGCACAGAATCCAAGCATATTATACAAAATGATACATACACATTCAAAGGTCTGTATATAACACACCCTGCATGTCTGCACACTAAAATAAATGCAGGACAAATCCATACACATCAACTGAACAGACAAATGAATGGATGCAGTAGCCTCCCTGCAGCCTTTTATTACACACAGTATACCGCACAAACATCATAAGAGGCCAAATTCGTCAAAAAACGAACCCAAAAAAAACCAAATTCCTCTGCCACCGCAGGACATATTTAACCAAAATTGAAAGCACACATACTAACTAAAATAATTCAACACATATTGGTCCCTCAGCAGCCGACCACTGTCGTCATCAGGGAAGATTGCCGGATTGTCCCAGTCCATGGCTGGTGGCACTCTGGGGGCCCTCTCCTTCCTCAGGCAGGCCACATTGTGGAGGACAGCACAAGCCACAGTAATATCACATGCCCTAACAGGGCTGACCCTTAATTTGTGAAGGCAGTGAAAGCGTGCCTTCAGGAGGCCAAAGGTCATTTCAACTCTGGCCCTGGTCCTGGCATGGGCATGGTTGTAGGCCTGCTGTGCTTCCTGGGGGTCTGTGAAAGGTGTCAGGAGAAAAGGCTGGCAGCCATACCCCCTGTCTCCCAGCAACACACCAGAGAATTCACCTGTCAACACAAAATCTCATCATTACTACCTCATAAACACAGTGATATTCTTGACACAGCCATGATGGTTATAAATAGGGGTTGTGTGGCTTACCTTGTGATAGGCACTGATAGATTTCAGAGGCACTGATAGATTTCAGAGGCCCGAAAGATTCTGGAGTCATGGACTGAGCCAGGCCATTTTGCCACAACATTGCTGATCACACAGTCAGCATTGCAGACCATCTGAAATCATAAGATGAGGAATATTACACCAATCAATGCACATCACTGGCAATGCAGAGTGTTCGTCAATGGACAATATCAAAAAGTTATGTTCACCTGAACATTAATGCTGTGAAAGGATTTCCTATTCACAAAATCGGCCTCATGGGCACCTGAGGGGGCTTTTATCCTTATGTGTGTGCAGTCCACTGCACCAATGACATTGGGGAAACCTGTCACACAAAGTAATGAGTATCCTACTATGTGTTAACAGTTGTCCTGTAATTTGTAGATCCTCTTACCTGCAATCCTATAGAACTCCTCTTTGATGTCACAGAGTCTTCTGTGGCCAGGGAAGGAGATGAAGACATCTGCTAATGCTTTGATAGCCAGACACACACTCCTTATTGTGCGGCAAATTGTGGCCTTGTTCAGCTGTTCTGCATCCCCCACTGAGTACAGGAAGGCTCCACTAGCAAAAAAGCGCAAGGCCACACAAACCATTTGCTCCACACTCAGTGCATGGCTCCGTGCAGTGCGGTGCTTAATCCTGGGACCCAGTAGTCTGCATAGATACCTGATGCCATCTGCAGAAAACCTGTATCTTTCATATAGATGGTCATCAGGGAAGGCCAGTGGGTCCAACCGGTCCCTGAAGACCCTTTCTCGCCTGAAGGCTCTCCTCAGCACAAGTGCTTCTTCATCCACCACATCTCGCACGAATGGGCATGCCATTGTCAGAGCAGAAAGGAACACACAATTTTGGGCCTTCATATAGGCTAGTGGCCACACCTGGTGCTGGGGGGGTGGGCAAAAGAGGGCGATGCCTTATAACGATGACTTGGTTGTACTGATTGCTGGGAAAATAAAAAAAACCTTAGAAAGATGCCACCGTCCTGTGTGCTCACAATAAGAGCTCATATGTCATGGCTCACTTGACTTTACGAGAATATACCTAATTTTTATTTTGAGCTGTGTCATCTTCTTGGAGCTGGGGGAGGAAAGAAAAATAATGATTAATACATTTGTGTTACAGTTAGCATACAGTGTACATTGAAGGCATATCTCATATCTCTCAAGTTTTTTTTATTTCAAGGTCCAGTTTCCTAATTGTCCTCTTTTTATTTCGAACTCCAGTGCAAGATTTTCCATCTTTTTCTTCTTGTACTGAATGTCTATGTCTGCCAGTTCTATTTGGCGCCGGAGGTGGTTGCCATACAACATTCTGATAGCTTGTGAGCTCTGTGAACACAATACAATTAGCGCAGCTGGAATTTGGCAGGATGTGGTGTCCTTTTATTAATACGCACTATGTTGCCAGGCTGGTTTTCCCACTGTATAGCATCTGGGTCCTGTAAAAGAAATTAGATTTTTTGATTTTGATGAGGACTCCTCACCATTGTAGAGTAAATAGTACTTTCACAGTCTTAACATGATACCTCATGCCTTCTGGAATCCAGAGAGATGGTCTCCTCCTCATCATCGTCTCCATCATGTGCTGTTGCTGCTGCACTGGGGCCTTCACCCTATCACATTTAATCGGATTCATATTGAAGCTAGTAGACAAGACATGCCAGGCCTACAGTATGCCTTTGATGGAGTACTCACTGGATCAGCATCGTCTGGTGCTTGTGCTGGTGGCTCTAACAGGAACACAGTGCTGCCAGACACTGCAAGGCAATAGGTAAACCAAAGTCAGACAGTCCAAATTGATTCAATATGAATGTGGTTGTATCCCATGTAGAGATGGAAGGACATACCTTGAATGAAGCGGGTGGCATCTTGGGAGGAACCTATGCTCGTCTCTTTCCCCCCAGGGATCCCCTCTAAGACGGGCCTGCCTTTATTTAGCTCCAAGGCCATGTCCTCTGCTGGGGTAAGGTCAGCCTTTGGTGACCCACCACCCGTGCCTTGTCTGTGGGTATTCTTTTTCACTGCTAAAACAGTACAGACAATGTGTGAGCAGGCACCTTCTGGGTACAATATATGCTTGTGCTTTGTTAAATATTAGTCAGGGACCATACCATTCTGCAGAATGTTCTTGTATTTGATTTTGACCTGCTGCCATGTCCGTTTTGGCCCGTTCATGTTTAATCTACACACACACACACACACACACACACACACACACACACACACACACACACACATTTAATGGAGTCACACTGCAAAAAATTACTTGGTATTTTTGTCTTGTTTTCAGTAAAAATATCCAAAAATGTATCATAGCTTTATACAGTGTGATGGAGTTACTTTACACAATTTCACTCATATCTGCAGTGCATTTCAATAAAAAAATTAACCGTTTCATAATTACAGTACAACTGCATTTTTGGAGATGTGAATTAAATATTTGAATTGTAATTGTGATGTTTCAGCGGAGCGGTGAGTGTGTAATTGTGCACTACTTACGCATTCAGGCGGTCTGCAATACTTTGCCACGCTTTTTCTCTTTGCTTTATCACTGTGGCGGTGTTGCCTTTCTTCTTAATTATATCTTTTACCTCCTCGTATGCCTCCATGAGGATTTGTGCTTCCGACGGGGAAAAGTACGCGGCTCTAGTTGCCATGGTAAATCAGTTAATCTGTGGCGGGGTCTATTTGAGTGAGCCGTGAGCGCGCACCTATCCAGGATTGGTTTCACCTGGCTTAATGAATCCGTGTCTGCTCATCCTGGCTTGGTCTTTGTGCAACCAATTAAGCCTGGACGCACATGTTTTGGCTTCATTGAGCTCAGCTGAGTCATTTATCCCGGATGTCTTAATTCTACTTTTGTGCAACAGGCCCCTGATTATATTCTTATTTTCAATGATAGTGTTAGAAATTGGATATGTAGACGGGCGAGTCGGTCAAGGATCGATTCAGACAAGGTGGTAAATTGTATGACAAGCTACAGTTTATTCAGAGTGAAGATATCTAGAACAGCGTAATTACGGCTCTCCCGCTGGTTCGTACGGAAACGCAGACGAAGAAGAGGCCGATACAATCAGTACACCACTTATATATAGAACAGAAAGTAGGTTGATTCTGGAAGATCGGATCTTTGGATTGGTTCAGCTGGGGTGTAGTCTGTAGTCTTCCGCCATTGGCTCAGTTGTCTGTCCGTCATCGTAGAATCCTCTTCGGGCATTCAACGTTCAGCTACAACGGAGATCATGTGTGTGTGCGCTGGTTTTGGCCATTAGTGTAATGCGGGAGCTATCCTGTAGGGGACCCCACAGGCTCTACTTTGAGTTGTAGCCCTTTATCAACAATAGTTTGGTCACCTGCATAAGAAATAGCATTTCTCTACAAAACCCTCTCTTCACGTCTCACCAGAGACGTGACACAACCTAACTGGATCCAGACACAAAGAGAAACTTCTCCCAAGGGGACTATGAAATAAGGCACAGTATTAAACAGAAATAGATATATATGTATTACATCATGTTCTCCATTCAATCCCACTATGTACTAAGTTGGCTACCAGCCACCTAGGAACTTACAACCCTCATTTAACAGAGCGGAGAACAGCTCAAAATAAAAGTAAAATGCTTGTCTACATAAGCCAACTTTTTCCCGCAGGAAAAAGTTGTGATTCCCTCTCTTCACATCTCCAAAGAGATGTGACTTAAACTAGGCAAGTCAGGCGGAATGATCCACTTGCATAACACATACATACATCCCCATAAGGCAACAGCAGATATAATGTAAATCTAATAGGCACTCTCCTCCTCATCCTCGAATTCAAGTAGGTCTTTATCCAGCAGAGGAAACATCTGGGAAGGGGAGGAAGGGTCAATGGCTCTAGAGATAACCCTAGTGGCAAGGGAACGGATGCATGGAATGCAACAGCATCCACAGAGAACTAAAATGGCAGCGAACACCGAAATGGATACCAAAATGGAGGACACCAGGGTTTTATATTTACCAAACGCACTCATCCAGGAGTCCCACATCGAGGTATCCATCCCAGAATGAGATTTCATTTTACCATTAAGCGTCCTCAAACCTTCTAGGGCCATGGTCAAGCTACCATCGGAGGCTGTGTTACTAGGGATGAAAGTGCAACACTGTTCACCAAACATAGTACAAGCTCCACCTTTCTCCGCCAGTAGCATATCTACTGCAATGCGATTCTGGAATGTCATAAGAGAAGTTGCAGCCAGGCTCTCATGCTCCATACCGTTATCACACACCTGGCTCCTGTTATCTAACAAAAGACCGCTTGTTCTCGCAACCCCACGCTCTGAATGTGCCCTCCCTTCTGTATATATATATTTTATTTTCAGCATGAGAAAGTCCCCTGGCCCTGACACTTTTAACAATGTTTCAAGTCAGCTATGTTGCATAACACTTGCATACATCAACACAAGCCAACAGCAGATAATATTCAATCATATATATGGTAATGGCTAAAATGTAAAACACAGGAACCAATAATCCCTCTTTTTCACACCCCCCAGGGTGTGAACAAAAATTCAGCAATGAATCATATAACAGTCACAGAGTTTAAAATACCTTCATGTCAAAAGAGAACAGCTCATTCAAAAACAGAACAAAAAAAAATGGTGTGAAATTTAAGTCCCCCTTTTGACACCCACAAGGGTGTCACTTAGCAAAAACAGGATAACACTTTATTGTTTATTGACATGTAAGATACCGGATAAAACTTTGGTCATGGAAAACAGAGTAAAGCAAAGCAAAGCATTATTATAAACCATCTGGTCCTCTCAGCTACTCCTATCCTGCACCAGTTGGGCTTCATGCCACCCAGGGACTCGAAACCTTAACAGGGAGAACAAACATACTGGAAAGAAAACCCATCATAAAGATGTATAACAAGGAACTGTGGTGGTGTAAGATTTATTCTACTACCTCACCCACAGCATACCATGGGTCATCCTCAGTCAGTCTCATCCTCCCCTGAAAGCATGCTTCAGTATCAGCATCTCCAACTGGAGCATCAAGCAAAGGAATCATCATGCCTGAAGCCTTCACCACATCTGTAACAGACTTCTTGAAACACTGTATGATGCAAGCAGCACAACACGTCAAATAACAAAAATACAAAAATTAGGGTCAGAAATCCAGTAACCACCATTCTAGTGTACTTACCAAAATCAGGCTCCCACCCAAGAGAACAGGCCAGACTCCTCCACCCCCACCATGGTCCTCATCTCAGCAGATAGTGCATCAAGCCCACTAAGGGCCTTAGATATACTACCATCTGGACTGGTGTTATTAGGAATATACGTGCAACATTGTTCACCGAACATCTTGCATACGCCCCCCTGACTGGCAAGAAGCATATCCAAAGCAAGTCTATTCTGTCTGGCAACCCTAGATGTGGCCTCAAACTGTTCAGACATACCAGTGAGTGCATCACGGGGGTAATTAACAAAACGCTGTTGATCATAGTAGATGTAATGAATCCATGCAGTCTGTCTTGCATCCACTATGGCTGGACCTATAATCCATCATTCCTGCCCAAGGCCTGAAGCTCATGAGGAACCCCCACCGGCACTCCCAACAGGTTAGTGTGTATGTCAACTACATCCTCTGTCCATGGAGCACTACTTCTATGTCTCCCATGGGATGGAATGTTTTCAGGTCCCCTGGATACAGAACCCAACAACTGTTCAGCAGTAACATCAACAATGGTCAGTGGAATTATCAAACTGGTCAGAGCACACGTACCTTGCCAGTCTCCTCTAAGAATGGGTCTCAGCACTCTTTTGGGTCCACAGATCCACCACACATCAGCCAGACCACTAGTTTGGTTTAGGCCTGTAACTGGCCAAGTGGAATTAATGGTTATGTTACTACTGCAATCAGCTTCAGGCAATCTCCCATAATCAATGCCATTACCTGTACCCGTGATGCAACTGTAATTGCCCTCATATGCCTCAACACCCCAAGGGGCCCGATGAGGAGGTACTGTAGGAAACACAAGGCTCAGAGAGGAACAGAGAGTTGAATTGGCCTCAACCAGGTAAAAACCTCTCAGAATACACAACCACCCCTCTCTTTCTCCTATAGCAAATGGGTGTGTAGCCAGAACAGGTCTATCATGACCAATGTTTCATGTAACTCATGCAGTCCTTTCTTTTCAGGGTCTTAACTGTATACCTCATATAAGAAAGCCACAAATTGTCCCTACCAATAACACCAGTCTCAGTGCCTAATTGATCAATAGCTGAATAGTCTAACATTAATTACCTGAATGGGATTTTTAACACAGTGGTGGCAGGTTCGGTCCAGGGGTGGCAGAGGAGTGTGTCTGGCCCTGGTTCATCTGGGACCTCTGGTTTTGGCAGCACCTTAATAGAAAACACACCCATCGTGTCTGTCCCGGTCCTTTGTAGTCCGAGGGTGTAAGTGCCTGCATCAGAGAGCTTAATAGTTTTGATGGTTAGTAGGATTTCATCACCTTTACAAAGTTCAACAGTGCTCCCAGGTTTTCCCATATCATGGAAAACCTATCCACCTTTGTGGGATCCCCTATGCTATAAGGGTACCCTCTCTTCCAATCCCAGAACTGTCCCAAGTCGGTTATCCTGTAATCCCCATACGGACACCCTCCCAATTTAATATAATTTCATTTATAATTTTCGTCCACTTGTTCTGTAGACATACATTCAGCACTCCACGGGTCAGAACCTGGAATCCGCTGGTACATCACCATCTATTTCCATCGATTTCTCCAGAGTCCTGGAAATAAGGCCTCATACACAGGGAGTTAGACAACAGCCCCATAAAACTAAAACAGTCACACAGGTGAATGTAGCCCATAATACAGTGATCATAATATTTTCCCCATTTTCTAAACATACTATCAAACCCCATTAATCAGAGAAGTATCCACCCCAGTGTTTTCTGTCAACCCGTGAGCCAGGGTGGTCAAACCAGCTGAGGCTTCGGGTACTGATTCATCCGGAGCTGTGTTATTTGGGATGTCACCCACGATAAGACAGCTCAGACAAACAGCTTCCATGTGAAGCCCCACCCTTTCCCCGAGAACACATCACTTAGCAAGAGCCAGACACATCTTCACTTCTATGAACAAAAACAGGGGTGACAGGACAGGGAGGATTTTCTTCATTCGAGAGATGGCCCCCGGAATTCTGTTAATTCCAGTTCTCCTCTCGAACACTGTTTATTGTTCGATAGTGTCAGTGTGTCTTACCCTCCCACCGTGCGATATGAATCCGGGTAGCTCTTTCAGCTAGCTGTCACCAGGAGACCTTGGTATGGTCCCCCCAACAAGCCTCTGGGACTGGATTGAGTGACTTCACCTGCAGTTCACCTATAATGCATAAAATGCTGGACATACAGGCTTGGTTAACAAACAGTTTCTCATGTTTTATCTGATTCTATCTTTAACTTCTATGCCCATTTGTTAACTATATTTTTTTTAAATATGAGTTTCTTATCCAATAGGCCCCATCCTATCCTATACCACAATTTACCTATCCCCCTTTTGATACCTGGCTATGCCCAGGTAACAACCTTACCTACTCTAAATAATGACTTAGGTAAGATTAGTATATTATCCTTCTGTTCTGACATTATCATGTAGGAGCGCCCCTTTAATTTCCCACATGTCCAATTCTCCCTTTTGTCTCCACTCAGTGACTGTTATCTACACACTCCGTTATCTTTGCTCGTCCTGGCTCCCTTCTAAAACTTATCCTCTCTGCTCTCCAACCGTCAAGGTCTCTGCAGTGCGGGGGAGGGCTC
Organism: Oncorhynchus kisutch; assembly: GCF_002021735.2. Lineage (NCBI taxonomy): Eukaryota > Metazoa > Chordata > Actinopteri > Salmoniformes > Salmonidae > Oncorhynchus > Oncorhynchus kisutch. Next base: position 915,763 of record NC_034203.2, on the reverse strand, counting down.
ATCTGTCTGCCTTTTCCCATGTTTCCACATTTTAACTAAATGTCTCACTGTTTGGCTTTATCTAAACTCATGGATTTTTATTTTTAGAAAAACATGTCTATGGTGGCAATTACTAAAGTCTTTATATAGGTTAAGTAAACTCCACTATAATTAAGTTACCTTAAAAAACAAATTAAATTTCAAAAAATTATTATTATTATTATTTTTTAATTGTATTACCCATGACCACAAATGTATTATTCAAATGGCACCCCCTTGTGGCTGATCAGACCACCCGAGAGAGCCATGAAATCCGGTCACGGGTTACACCATCCCCCCACATTCGTGTTCCATACCATAGACATATTAAAGAACCCTTTATCCTTAAAATAAAAACAAAAATCACTTGTGTAATTAAAACTCATAAAATAAAAAACTCATAAAGGTTCCATATGTGAGCGTGCCTCTTTAAAATATCATGTCTCTGGGAACATGGAAATCCCCTTAACCCAAACATTTACTACAAAAACAAAACCTAATAATTATGATAATCCCCTCAAACTCAAATAATTTGTCTCGATGTTTCATGTCTTATTCGTGTTTCTCCAAATTGTCTCCCCAAAATACTTCTTAAATACCCAGCCATTAGACAGACACACACAACTGTGATAAATGTGCACTGTTCCTTTAACATAAAAACCTCAGCCTGCAATCCACTCTGCGGGCCTTTCATAGTTCTCCATAATGAAAACAGATTCTAATGTTAGTATACCTTGACCTCCTGTTTAATTTCAATGATGTTATCTGAACAATCAAACCAAAATCAATACCCGGGAAGTACTTGTGTAAATGAATTAAAATAACTAAATAATTTGGTTAGAACACCACTCCCGTCTTACATCGACCACACCCTTCGCCCCGTACCTAGTGTACAGCTTATCTATTACTCAGTGGCTCAATTAATGTTTAACGTAAGTATGTTCAGATGTTGATTATGTAATTCTACAACATTAGTATAGTTCAAACCTCATAATATAAATCCGCAAAAAGAATTTTGCGTTAATAGAGTTTAACACTCTTTCCAACAGTCATGCACCCCCCTCAATATTCTATAATATAACTCTCATCAGCAAGCCTGCGACTTTTTCAACATTCTCACCGGTTCCAGCTCCAACTGAAACACCTAATGTACCACACTCGCTTTGTCCCCGACCTCATTCATATCGATATTAGTCCCCGACTGAATATCAAGCGTGTTTCATGCACAGGATTTGATTTTCACAAATCTTCATTTACGCCAGTAAGCAGACCAGTGGGAGACGCAATGGCCCCGCCTTCTGTTCATTCTCTGTTTGGTCCCTTGGTTCTTAAATACATGGCTTTTATTTCTTTCAACTTCCTTGTCTCTGGCCTCCTGCTACGTCCCTCTCAACTCATATTCCATTGTTTTCAGCTGGGCCCCTGTTGGCGGCCACCCCCCTAGATAACCTGCTTGTGTCCATCTTAACTTCAATCCCTCCCAAACTTTCTTTATAGGCGTCCATCGTTCCTTTCCCCCTGATCTATATTCAATTTTTTGTTCTAGGAACTCATTAAACCTCAGCTTTGGAGTATTGGGAGTCGCCATTGTGAATTTGCTTTAAACGTAATTTAATTTAATTCAATCGGAATTTAATCGTAGTTTTAATCGAAATTCTCTCCTTCTATCTGAATATAGTTAGCATATACTTCGCCCGACGTTGATTAATACCCACGATGTATTCGAAGAGACACTATTGCTCGTACTCTGCCTTATCTCAGAGCTTCTCCTTCGTATATTCAGGTTGAGAAAAACGCATGGGCTGGTATAGCATTTGTGGAGCGCACAACCAAGGGATCTATTCGACTATTTAGTCTCAATATTTAAATATTATATTCAGTTATTATTTCAATTATACATCAGTCATTTCGTTCCTGATTATACATGTACCTATTAACATAGGTACATACAATATAGAAGTTTCGGATTTAACCAATATCCCTTATTATAATTCTATCTCTCTCCCTCTATCTAACCACCAACAATCTTAATGGAAACAATTACAACCACATTGCATTTTAACATAACATAAACAGTTACAAATAGACAAAACAAGACAAAACAACACGTTATATCTCTGACCCCTGAAAGCCGATCCTTATCAGTGAATTTCTATCAGACTGAGCCGTACCGGGTCACGGGATAAAATTACAATTTATCCCCTCGGCGCCAGATTTGAAGAATAGTAATTAGCTATCCCCTACTGATCTCTATTCCTGATCCCTATCGAGCTGACCCCTATCAGAATTATTACACATGTCCGACCCCTATCGGTGAATCTCTATCAGACTGAGCCGTACCGGGTCACGGGATAAAATTACAATTTATCCCCTCGGCGCCAGATTTGAAGAATAGTAATTAGCTATCCCCTACTGATCTCTATTCCCGACCCCTATCGGAACTATCAAAGACAAAACAGTGATCACTCATCATTGAAAGCTAGCAGACTGTGCTGACCGGGTCACGGGTCCCAAAATTACAATTTGTCCCCTCGGCGCCAGAGTTAATGAATAGTAATTAGCTATCCCCTTACTGATATCTCATCAATGATTTAAATCACACCGGCCGTCGCCGGTTCGTTACTACATATGTTCACATACACTGTTATTTCGACTCGTCAGCAAATTATAAATTTACACAAGAATTCATACTTACTCGGAAAAACTGATACAAATTTGGACAGACTTTACGACAATATGTAAAGTTTGATTTAACAGGCTTTTGCTTACCTTATTTTATGGTGCACCTTGAAATCAGTTTTCCGAGTTGAGCAGAATTGTTGCCCTCCCCCGAAAGTCTTCACCCGTCTTTTTTATTTATTTAATGAATCGTCCTTTCACCAACTCGCCTCCCCCACACCCAAATCAACTCACTTCGACTGGATCGTTAGTAAACTATCCTCTGCTACCATTTCTGTTAGAAATTGGATATGTAGACGGGCGAGTCGGTCAAGGATCGATTCAGACAAGGTGGTAAATTGTATGACAAGCTACAGTTTATTCAGAGTGAAGATATCTAGAACAGCGTAATTACGGCTCTCCCGCTGGTTCGTACGGAAACGCAGACGAAGAAGAGGCCGATACAATCAGTACACCACTTATATATAGAACAGAAAGTAGGTTGATTCTGGAAGATCGGATCTTTGGATTGGTTCAGCTGGGGTGTAGTCTGTAGTCTTCCGCCATTGGCTCAGTTGTCTGTCCGTCATCGTAGAATCCTCTTCGGGCATTCAACGTTCAGCTACAACGGAGATCATGTGTGTGTGCGCTGGTTTTGGCCATTAGTGTAATGCGGGAGCTATCCTGTAGGGGACCCCACAGGCTCTACTTTGAGTTGTAGCCCTTTATCAACAATAGTTTGGTCACCTGCATAAGAAATAGCATTTCTCTACAATAGTCATAGGCGTGTGTATCGGTGGCAAGGAAGTCAGGCGCAGGGGAATCGATCTTGGTAAAATGGAGTAGTTCATTAATAACTTAAAACATAACTCCAAAACCATTAATAAATTAACAAAACAAAGTGGGTACGAGGACCCGTCGCGCACCAATACAAACAACACGAAATAATAACAAACAATCTCTGACAAAGACATGAGGGGAAACAGAGGGTTAAATACACAACAGGTAATGAATGGGATTTTTTTTAACCTTTATTTAACTAGGCAAGTCAGTTGAGAACAAATTCTTATTTTCAATGACGGCCTAGGAACAGTGGGTTAACTGCCTGTTCAGGGACAGAAGACAGATTTGTACCTTGTCAGCTCGGGGATTTGCAACCTTCCGGTTACTAGTCCAACGCTCTAATCACTAGGCTACCCTGCTGCATTGAAACCAGGTGTGTAGGAAGACAAGACCAAACCAATGGAAAATGAAAAATGGATCAATGATGGCTAGAAGACCGGTGACGTCGACCGCCGAGCACCGCCCGAACAAGGAGAGGCATCGACTTTGGCAGAAGTCTTGACAGATATTCGGATTTAATCTCTTCAGTTTGTGTTGGAAAGGAAAGGGTTAAAACTGATGAGAAAAAAAGATTGAATAACGATTTTGCTTATTGGTGATGTGATGGTGATGTTGGCTATCTAAGCTCATGTGTAGCAACACATCATCGGGTCCAACGGTTGTCTCACACTGTACTGTTCATGTGCAGGCCATCAAATTAAAGGCACTTCTTCGATATAAAGTAGTTTTTGACCTAAATGAAAACGTGTCAGTTTGTCACTTTCACAAGGTTGGAGTAATATCATGACCAACTACTTAAGACATTGGCTCAAATCTAGGTCGGGCCTTTCAATTTCGAGAGAATTAACAACTAAGGAATATTTGTTCATATGTTTCATTGACTTCTCAAACCCAAAACCCCGACCTGGTCTGCTTCTGCTTCCTGGGAAGTCTTGTGATGTTGCGCCTCTGGGTTTAGAAACTCTGTAGATACATCGATAGATAACTCACCACTGACTAGGCAGGTGTATGCAACCCTGTTCCTGGAGTGCTGCAGGAACTAGACACCACACCTGACCAACTGAGCTAACTGATCAAGTCAATTCAAAACACCTGGTCTTCCAGGTTGGTTAAATCAAAAACATGAAGTGCCTGTGGCACTCCAGGACCAGGGTTGCCTACCTCTGGGCTAGGCCCTCAGAAGTTTGATAGAAGGCTGTCTTTCAACTGTATTAGGGCAGACAGTAGAATCAACCAATCACATTTGGACATATAATGGGTGGGACCATTTTTACAAAAACATATGGAAACTTCTGCCTTCACGAAGGCCTACATATCACTGCTCAATAGACCCTTTTCAAGATGAACTTTCAACAAGAAGTTACGTTTCAAATGATCATCTGGTGAGTGGAAATGTTATTTTATTATTGCAGCTCACTTGCGGTTGTTAGCTATCACTTTGAAAAAAAATGTGTTCCGTGTGTGAAACATTGTTGCATTTAAACTTTGTTCACTGGTAATTTTTTTGTGCTGAATGTATTGAAGATGTTTGCAATGGGAAGTACAGTATAAGGAGGACCAAAGTACTCAAAATGAAATTATATATAAAATTAAATACCACATACTCAAGATAAAAATACATAAATAATTAATTAATAAATACATCAAATATAAATGATTCAAGAATAGGTGCTGCATTATTATGAAATCTTTTTTCATAATGTAACTTTTCAAAATAATTTTAGCATTTTAATTTTATAATACATTGTATTTCCCAATGTTTTTTTTTCATCAGAACATTTATAATTTTATAATGGCGCTTTGTCACATGATGTATTTCCATAGAGGAAGAGAGGCACAACTCTGCGGAAAATTTGTCTCCCTCCAGCAGGTGGCGTTTTTTCGTTGTTTTGCCCACCAAGCAAGGAGTTTTTGTTTGGAGGTCAATGAGAGGTTCAGTAATGGGTTACAATAATAAGTTGTATCTACCAATCCAAAGAAAGGATAGGCGTGAGCTAGACAGCAAAGAAAGGACAGGTGGGCGCTTGACAGCCTGACGTGGCGCTGTGTGGACAATGACTCCCATTGTTAGGGCGGAGAGACGTGTCTGGTCAGTATATCCATAATCTTTGGTATTTCCAAATGTCATAACCATAATCGCAAGGGGATATGCCAATCAATGCAAGTGGGCGTGGTCAAGTAGGTAATTGGTTCAAAGCCCTTGAACAAGATTGTTAGGCAAAAGTGGTGGCTAAAGTCAAAGAGAAGGATGATTTTGTTGCATTTATTGCACAGGGGATGTATTGTTGAACTAACAACAACAAAAATAATTGTGAAAGCGGCTAAAAGAATCTTGGCTCTCTAGGATTTCACTGCTGAAACACTGCAGGGAAGACTATCTGAAGATGCTTCACCCTGTGTAGGGATCGGAGTACATTTGACTGAGTGAAGGAGTATATTGACTTTTGTTTCGTTTTTTTAGAATAATATGAGTTGGTTTTATTTATTTATTTTCGTTAGTGTCTGTTTTTACCCCACCCAATATGTGGCGGCAAAACACCTTTTTGGATGTAGTCCGCCAATAAAAGCTTAAAGAAGAAGTCGAGCTTGTAACAGTATTTGTTCTCGCGTTGCCCTGTTTTTGATGTAGCTACTTTTCTTAACAATGGATGAAACCACAAGTCTATAGTTTATCCGTGAAGCCGCCAATCGTTTGGAGAATTCTGCACCAAACACTCCATATATTGGAAAAATACCGAAAACATCCCTGGATGTTTATAGACCGAAAATGCTGCAGATTTGGAGCAGCGAACGGAGAGGGTGTGTCTCCTCAACTTTTGCTGTTTGCTGTCACTCAGAATGCGCATCAACATTTATTATTTAAAAAATCATTTTCGCCCACTTGTTAGATGCTATACACATTGCTTGCTAGTAAACATCCTCCTCATAGTATCAGGCTAACAGGAGGCAGCAGCAATCTTAGTGATCAGACCGAAACATGCGAGGAGAAGTGATGGCGTGAGCGAGTGGATTGTGAAATACATCTTCTCTCTATCCAATCCGAGCAGCAGGATCAGCATACAAACCTCCCTTCTCTTTACAGACAGGCAAATTAGCTAGTTGAGCTATTTAGACCATGTAGCACCTCGCACTTGATTTAAAGTTGCACGTTGGCACCCGAACATTTAATTTTTTCCAATTACGGATAATAACAAAAAATACTCGGATCATAATCAAATCAGGAAAATGTGCCATATCCGTCCGACTGCTCGGCACACCCGTACACAGAGAAATGGCATACCTAGCTCTGCCTTAGCTGTCAGGTCATGTTCAACAGGATGAAGTAATCGATTGTGAATGATTACACAATCAGTGACTAAAGACTACCCACCTGGGCTGATTGCCATATGAGGGATATATACTGTATATATCCCTTGCGAGTGGCCATGAAATGAAAAATACAATGGAATCGGAAATACATTATGAAATTTAAAAAACATTTGGAAATACAATGTATTATAATTAAATTAAATATGGTAACATTATTGTGAAAAGTAACATTGTGAAAAAGATTTCAAATAATGTGGCACTTATTCTTAAAATATTTTAAAATAATACATTTCATTATTTATTAATTTATTTACTTCATTTCGAGTACTTTGGTCGTCCATCATTACGCATAGGTATTTTCCCCAATTTCTTTCTACTGGTGACGTCAGGTCCAAGTGCCACTTCCGAAGCAACCAGGGATGCCTCAGCTGGCTCGTCAGGCTTCCATGCCTCAACTGACTTGTCAGGTTCTCAAGCCTCGGTTGGCTCAGCAGGCTCCCCATGCCTCAGCAGGCTCCCCATGCCTCAGCCGGCCTTTTCAGGCTCCCATGCCAACCTTTTCAGGCTCCCATGCCTCAGCCGGCACGTCAGGCTCCCATGCCTCAGCCAGCACGTCAGGCTCCCATGCCTCAGCCGGCTCGTCAGGCTCCCATGCCTCAGCCGGCTCGTCAGGCTCCCATGCCTCAGCCGGCTCGTCAGGCTCCCATGCCTCAGCCGGCTCGTCAGGCTCCCATGCCTCAGCCGGCTCGTCAGGCTCCCATGCCTCAGCCGGCTCTACAAGTTCCTGCGCCTCAGCAGAAGCGTCCGGCCCGCTCCTGGTCCTCAAGACCGTCCCTCTGATTGGTGTCATCTGGAGCCGAGCGCCAGGGATAATGTTACGTTTACTCCCGCTCTCTCTGGCGCTCAACGTCGCCAGTTGTCTCATTACGCACACCTGCCACCATTGTTACGCACCTGCGCCTCATGACCCATGGATTCCATCACCTCTTGATTATCTCCCCTTATCTGTCACTCTACCATGGTTCTTTCCTATATAGGCGTTATTGACTCTGTTTCTGTTTCCTGTTCTATTTATTATTAAATTTGCACTCCCTGTACTTTCTTCCCGACTCCCAGCGTACACGTTACAAAACTGTAACAATGTGCTCATGAGGTATTTTGTGCTGTGTTGTGATATTGCATCATCCAAATGTCAAAATGTAAATTAATTTGAATTCTTTCCACTTCATATAGATTTTTTACTTTCTTGAGATTGTACAAATTTCGGCATATCAGTGTGAACACTCTTTAAGTGTTTTCTAGGAGAGGGTCGTGGCTTCGTGTCAATAGTTCCGGCAAAACACTTGCAATAAAGAACCTTTCAGCCTTAGGTAGGGCTTTTTGTAGCATTTCTTCATCTCTGATTATGCGACGCACAATGACCTCAGCACTTGTCCAAACCACAAAGTCACAGTATTGGACATTGCAAACAAACATGTGAAGTTGAACTTGGTGGTAATATTCATGATTCTTCTTCAGGTGCAGTGATTTGTCCAAGCAGAACTGTGTGTCATCACTGCACCCTGTAAGGCCATCACGGTATTTGTATGGGCACTTAATTTCAAGGGTTCCTCTCCCACAACAGGAACAGTTCACTAATCCATCTGGAGACGCCCCGAGATGTGGTTGATCGTTCCGCACGACAAGACCCGAGAGCTTCACACTGAAGTTGGCATGGATTTTGCTCATTTCTTCCGTGTAGTACTTTCTGGCTGTGTCCTCCATGTCTCTTCCCCAAAGTACAGCTGGGACATGATGCAACTCACTGTCATTGTAATGCATTGTCTTTTTCACCAAGTTGATTTTGTCTGTGTTTCTGCCTGCCGTGCACACACGATGGAAGGCGGTGCTTGTTATCCGTCCAATTCGGTTGGTGTGCCAGGCCTGGCATTTGGACTGCTCCTTGGAGGTAAGCTCAAGGGATTCACACTGATCACGCTGATTTCACACTGATTTCTGTTTCAATCTCTTGAAAGCTTCTTCACTTTTCTCCTTTATTTCAGGTGGTGAGAGGTCCCTTAGATTGGCATCATACAGAGCTGTGAGTAGCTCTGGCAGGTCTTCTGTGTTGGTGTTTGAATCTCCTGATGCAGTATCTACATCACTGTGGTCCTTCACGATCCTGGTGAGTACAGTTGATCTTCGTGTAAGGAATTTCAGCTCTGCCATGTTTTATCTATTCTTTAGAATATAATTTTTATTTTTTTAAATCCTAGGCCATGAAGCCTGCTACATATAGACCGAGTGGTTGCTACGAGACAACTTCTTCACTGAACGTAGCTACTGCCATCAACACGTGCACATCCACATATTGTGCCAGTATTTGTACACAAAGGAAGAGGTCTATAGCGACCTGGATTCTTCTACAAAGACCTACACTATTCAACCGGTACATCACCTCTACAAAAGCTTTTCAGGACCAAAAGCTGTTGGGTAGTTCCACAAAATGAGTCCCTTTTGGGTAGTGTAACAGTTTTATTTCACCTAACATGACGAGCACATGTTCAACTTAATTAAATAAACATGATGTTTTCCCATCTCAAGAGGGATAATAAAAGATGACTATAGTACGTGCCTATTAAAGGCCCAGTGCAGTCAAAAACATGACATTCCTGTGTTATATACAGTGTACAAAACATTAACGTCTGTTCTTTCCATGACATACACCTAACCAGGTGAATTCACATCAAAGCTACGATCCCTTATTGATGTTACCTATTACATCCACTTCAATCAGTGTAGATGAAGGGGAGAAGACGTGTCAAAGAAGGATTTTTAAGCCTTGAGACAATTGAGACATGGATTGTATATGTGTGCCATTCAGAAGATATTTGGACAAGACAAAATATTTAAGTGCCTTCGAACGGGGTATAGTAGGTGCCAGGTGCATCGGTTTTAAAGTTAAGAACTTTTTTCAGACTGCGCTTTATAGTCCCCTGTGCAGTGGCATATCTAGAAAAAACAACAGAGATGCACAATAGGTTTCAAAGGAGGCTACTTTCCACAATGTGTGGAGGAAGCTCTTAATTTGACATTAGGGAAAACATGAGATGAGCTGCTACAAAAAAAGACTCACTAGAGCTAAAGAACACTCTGTAATGTTCACCACCACATACTTTGAACTCATGCAAAGTGGGAGATGCTGTCAAGAAACACTGGCATGTTTTATCATCGGACCAAGGTCTGCCAGCTGAATTTAAGAACCCACCACTTATTGTATATAGGAGAGGTTGCAATTTACACAAAAAATTGGCCCATGCCAACTGTCAGCAACAAAATAAAATTGCCCTCTTTATTGTCCTTTTCCGAATGGTAGCTATAAATGCAGAGGCTGCTTATAGTGCAACAATATGATGTGACTTTTTCTACCACTGATATACAGGAAAACGGTTCCAAATAAATTACATTATTAGGTGCTCCACCACCTATGTTATCTACATTATTAAATGTCTATGTGGGCTGTGCTATGTATATACAACCTCTTGTTCTCTCAAACAGAGAATTAGTGAACATAAAAGTTAAAGTTTTTCTACATTGTAGAATAATAGTGAAGATATCAAAGCTATGAAATGGAATCATGTTGTAACCCAAAAAGTTGCAGCCCAAATAAATGCTTGACAGAGTTAAAGTAACAGACACATCTCAACATCAACTGTTCAGAGGAGACTCCGTTAACCAGGCCTTCATGGTCGATTTACTGCAAAGAAACCACTACTAGAGGACACCAATAATAAGAAGAGACTTGCTTGGGCCAAGAAACACAAGCAATGGACATTAGACCGGTGGAAATCTGTCCTTTGGTCTGTGAGTCCAGCATTCTGCAGCGATACGCCATCCCATCTGATTTGCGCTTAGTGGGACTATCATTTGTTTTTCAACAGGACAATGACCTAATATACCTTCAGGCTGTGTAAGGGCTATTTGTCCAAGAAGGAGAGTGATGGAGTGCTGCATCAGATTACCTGGCTCCCACAATAACCCGACCTCAACCCAATTGAGATGGTTCTGTGATGAGTTGGACCATAGAGTGAAGGAAAAGCCGCCAGTGTGGGAATTCCTTCAAGACGGTTGGAAAAGCATTCCAAGTGAAGCTGGTTGAGAGAATGCCAAACGTGTACAAACTGTCCTCAAGGCAAAGGGTGGCTACTTTGAATAATTTAAAATAAAAATATATTTAACACTTTTGTGGTGACAACATGATTCCATATGGGTTATTTCATAGTGTTGATATCTTCACTATTATTATACAATGTGGAAAATAGTAAAAAATAAAGAAACTTTTGTGAGTAGGTGTGTCCAAACCTTTCACTGTATATTCATTCCATTTGTGTCACGCCCTGGCCTTAGTTATCTTTCTGTTCTGTATTATTTTGTTTAAGTCACATGGGGGATTTATGTGTTTTGTCAGGTCTAGGGGTTTTGTATGTTTATGGGGCTGTTTCCTTTCTAGGTAGTTTTGTATGTCTATGGTTGCCTAGATTGGTTCTCAATTAGAGGCAGCTGTCTATCATTGTCTCTGATTGGGAACCATATTTAGGTAGCCTTTTTTGTGTTGGGTTTTGTGGGTGGTTGTTTTCTGTCTTTGTATTCTCTGCACCAGATAGGACTGTTTCGGGTTTTTGCCACGTTTTGTTGTTTTGTAATTGAGTTCATGTTGAGTTTCTCATATTAAAAACCATGTTGAACTCTAACCACGCTGCATTTTGGTCCTCTCCTTCAACGGAAGAAAACCGTTACAATTTGCCATTTTCTGAAAAGATGAAGAGATGGAGACATTAAATACAATAAATTAAAACTATTTTCCAGGTTTAGGGTCAATTCCAATTGAATTAGAAATTCCAATTAAATTATTGAATTCACTCATGAAGTGGAGAATTTACATTGTTAAATTAAATCTTAAAGTTATGGAATTGGAACTGAATTGGAATGAAACTGTTTGGACTGTTTGAATTGGAAATATGAAACCATCTAGTGACAACGAATACATTTCTGTCATTGAACAACCCTATGCCATGATTAATGGGGAAAAACATACCATCCCCTTTCTCAATTTTTGGATACTTCTAAACTGGAGGCATTTGTTCTCATTTCTCAAATGCGAATGGACAAGACGGTTGTTTTGAAAGAGTATTGGAAAGTTAGTAGCTAGATGCATTTGGTATCAGTTGCTGGGACTGCTAATCTGTGTCCAGTGATCCTGCTGACCAAGGACGGATCTGAATAGCTTTTTGGCGTAGCAGCTAGCCTAGCTGATAGTTAGCTGCCTATCAAGCTAGCTGGGTTTCTTGAGGGCTTGAACGCAGCCCGCGACACGGTTAGCCATTGTGGCCAGGACCGCGGATTGTCTCGGGACAATGGGTGTCTAGCTCCCTACTGTTTGTTGTTTTCAATCTTCCCTGTGACCTGCCATGTCTGTAACTGTGAGGAGTAACAGCATAACCTATGTTGCTAGCTACCATGACAAAGACCAAAGCCATAAGGAGTACAGTTGAGGACAGTGGTGTCTCTCTATCACTGATCTTTTAAACAAATAAAAATAGTTATACAAGAGGTTATTACAACAACAAGAAAAAAGTGTTTTGTCCAAATACTGGTGGATTCAACTAATAAAATAATGGACAACCTGACCAGATAGGTCCAGGACCTGAAGAACAGTTTGCAGTTCTCCAAGGGTCAGCTCGGTGAGCAATCTGTAAGTCATTGAGAGAGGACATCAGTTCTGTGTGTGAATCCATGATAACAATGACGGAAGACTTGATTGTCGAGGGACAATCAAGGCAGCGCAACATGGTTGCGGACGGAATTTCAGACTCAACATGAGATCTGGTTGGAGTCTGAGGACAAAGTGAGGGAAATGATCTCTGAGAAATTGAAGGTGGACCACAAGAAAATTGAGGTGGAGCGTACCCACAGGACTGGAAACCCCCCTACCGGCCCAGGCCGATAGTGGTTAAGTTCCTGAGGTTCAAGGATAAGGTAGCTGTTCTGGAAAGAGCCAAGAACTTGAGAGGAACGTACATATCTTCCTCAACAAGGATTATCCTGAAGCTGTGCGGCAGAAGAGGAAAGAGCTTATCCTAGTCATGAAAGCTCCCAGAGTGTGTGGGGACATTGCTTATATTCGCTATGATAGGCTCATTGCTCACACTCCCTCCCAGAAGCCTGGAAGGGATAAGAGAGCCAAGCCTATGGGTTTGTAGCTTCAAACCCGCAGCACACACACACACACCAATTGATTAATGGACTGCTAAATGTATATATTTTTGCCTTATTTGATCTTTTATATATTATGTCTACCTCTGATAAGCTATCCAGGAAATGGCTGAAAATAGCGCATATTAATATATGTAGCCTTAGTAAGAGGTTAATGAAATCAATAATTTAAAAACATCAGATAACATTCATACATTAAGCATTGCTGAGACTCACTTAGATAATTCCTTTAATGATAAAGCAGTAGCAATACAAGTACACTGCTCAAAAAAATAAAGGGAACACTAAAATAACACATCCCAGATCTGAATGAATGAAATATTCTTATTAAATACTTTTTTCTTTACGTAGTTGAATGTGCTGACAACAAAATCACACAAATTATCAATGGAAATCAAATTCATCAACCCATGGAGGTCTGGATTTGGAGTCACACTCAAAATTAAAGTGGAAAACCACACTACAGGCTGATCCAACTTTGATGTAATGTCCTTAAAACAAGTCAAAATGAGGCTCAGTAGTGTGTGTGGCCTCCACGTGCCTATATGACCTCCCTACAACGCCTGGGCATGCTCCTGATGAGGTGGCGGATGGTCTCCTGAGGGATCTCCTCCCAGACCTGGACTAAAGCATCCGCCAACTCCTGGACAGTCTGTGGTACAACGTGGCGTTGGTGGATGGAGCGAGACATGATGTCCCAGATGTGCTCAATTGGATTCAGGTCTGGGGAACGGGCGGGCCAGTCCATAGCATCAATGCCTTCCTCTTGCAGGAACTGCTGACACACTCCAGCCACATGAGGTCTAGCATTGTCTTGCATTAGGCGGAACCCAGGGCCAACCGCACCAGCATATGGTCTCACAAGGGGTCTGAGGATCTCATCTCGGTACCTAATGGCAGTCAGGCTACCTCTGGCGAGCACATGGAGGGCTGGCGGCCCCCCAAAGAAATGCCACCCCACACCATGACTGACCCACCGCCAAACCGGTCATGCTGGAGGATGTTGCAGGCAGCAGAACGTTCTCCACGGCGTCTCCAGACTGTCACGTCTGTCACATGTGCTCAGTGTGAACCTGCTTTCATCTGTGAAGAGCACAGGGCGCCAGTGGCGAATTTGCCAATATTGGTGTTCTCTGGCAAATGAAAAATGTCCTGCACGGTGTTGGGCTGTAAGCACAACCCCCACCTGTGGACGTCGGGCCCTCCTACCACCCTCATGGAGTCTGTTTCTGACCGTTTGAGCAGACACATGCACATTTGTGGCCTGCTGGAGGTCATTTTGCAGGGCTCTGGCAGTGCTCCTCCTGCTCCTCCTTGCACAAAGGTGGAGGTAGCGGTCCTGCTGCTGGTTTGTTGCCCTCCTACGGCCTCCTCCACGTCTCCTGATGTACTGGCCTGTCTCCTGGTAGCGCCTCCGCACGCTGGACACTACGCTGACAGACACAGCAAACCTTCTTGCCACAGCTCGCATTGATGTGCCATCCTGGATGAGCTGCACTACCTGAGCCACTTGTGTGGGTTGTAGACTCCCTCTCATGCTACCACTAGAGTGAAAGCACTGCCAGCATTCAAAAGTGACCAGAACATCAGCCAGGAAGCATAGGAACTGAGAAGTGGTCTGTGGTTACCACCTGCAGAACCACTCCTTTATTGGGGGTGTCTTGCTAATTGCCTATAATTTCCACCTGTTGTCTATTCCATTTGCACAACAGCATGTGAACTTTGTTGTCAATCAGTGTTGCTTCCTAAGTGGACAGTTTGATTTCACAAGATTTTTTAAGTGTTCCCTTTATTTTTTTGAGCAGTGTATATCACATCTATAGAAGAGACAGAAATACTTATGGGGGTGTTGCTGTGTATATTTAGAGCCATATCCCTGTAATGCTTAGAGAAGATCTTACTTATGTCTTGTGTTATTGAAGTGTTGTGGTTGCAGGTTCACTTGGCACATCTAAAGCCTTTTCTTTTGGGGTGTTGCTATAGGCCACCAAGTGCTAACAGTCAGTATCTAAATCATGTGTGTGAAATGCTTGATAGTGTATGTCATGTAAACAGAGAGGTCTACTTTCTTGGGGACCTGGAAATTGACTGGTTTTCATCAAGCTGTCCACTTAAGAGGAAACTTCTCACTGTAACCAGTGCCTGTAATCTGGTTAAGGTTATTAATAAACCTACCAGGGTGTTTACAACCTCTACAGGAACAAGATCATCCACATTCTACAGTATTAGTAAAAACAATCATTTTGACTAATATTGTAGAACTTTGTTCTAAAGCTTTATCCGCATCCATTGGATGCAATGATCACAATATAGAATGGCGCCAATGTTTCTGACGCCATCTCTTATGACTAAAAAGACCTTCTGGATATCAGAACCGTGATTACTCACCTCGAACTGGACGAAGATTTTTTATTTAATGAGTCGGACAAGAAGGATTTAGTCCAGATACCCGACCAGGCCCAAATCCCCATCATTCGCATGAAGATAAGACACCGATACAGGGGACGCCTTGTTTGAATTCGTTGGCGAGTGGGTAACCCACCTCTACCGTCCTTCCTATTGGCCAACGTGCAATCATTGTAGAACAAACTGGATGAGCACCGTTCAAGACTCTCCTACCATGGGACATTAAAAACTGTAATATCTTATGTTTCATCAAGTCATGGCTGAACGACGACATGGATAATATACATTTGTCTGGTTTTTCTGTGCATTGGCAAGACAGAACAGCTACCTCTGGTGAGATAACGGGTGGCAGTCTTTGTCTATTTGTCAATAACAGCTGGTGTGCGAAGTCAAATATTAAGGAAGTCTCAATGTTTTGCTCACCTGAGGTTGAGTATCACATGATAAGCTGTAGATCACACTATTTACCAAGAGATTTCATCTATATTTTTCATAGGTGTCTATTTACCACCCCAAACTGATGCTGGCACTAAGATCGCACTCAACGAGCTGTATAAAGCCGTAAGTAAGCTAGAGAATGCTCCTCCAGAAGCGGCGCTCCTAGTGGCCTGCGACTTTAATGCATGGAAACTTAAATCCGTTTTACCTAATTTCTACCAGCATGTTACATGTGCATTGTGAGAAAAAAAAATTCTAGACCACCTTTACTCCACACACAGAGACGGGTAAAAAGCTCTCCCTCGCCCTCCATTTGGAAAATCTTAAAAGATAGGACTAAGATTGAATTATTCTACACCGGCTCCGACGCTCGTCGGATGTGGCAGGGCTTGCAAACTATTACAGACTACAAAGGGAAGCCCAGCCGTGAGCTGCCCAGTGACACAAGTCTACCAGATGAGATAAATTACTTCTACACGCTTTGAGGCAAGCAACATTAAAGCATGCATTAGAGCACTAGCTGTTCCGGACGACTGTTTGATCACGCTCTCGTAAGCCGATGTGAGTAAGACCTTTAACCAGGTCAACATTCACAATGCCGCAGGGCCAGATGGATTAGCAGGATGTGTACTCAGAGAAAACAATCTATGACTAGGGTTGATGTGATTTTTAGGGCCTTCCTCTGACACCACCTGGTATAGAGGTCCTGGATCTATGATCACATGCTATCCAATTGGTTTTGTATGCTGTTCTTTGTATGCCATTTTAATGTTTGAGAATTAACCAATGATATTAGGCCACACTTGGCCGTGATTACGACACTATATAAACTAGTCACCATGCAGTGTTTGTGATTATACCCTGATGTAGACAGCTTGCCTGTCCAAACGTTGGATATTACATTTTTGCATCTGAGCTCCTAGAGTGTGCGGCTCTCCTTTTATTTTTAAGGTTTCTACTCCGCTAGCACCTTGCCTAAATAGGTGTGCATTTCTTTTTCTTCTAGATTGTTCTGTTACCTAGTAAACAGCACCCTACCGACAAAAAAGCTCTAAAACGATGCCGAATTATAATTATTTGCCTGACACTGGTCATAGACCCATACAAGATTACTTTGAATATAGCCAAAGGGAGCGTGATAAGATCATAGTTTCAGAGTCCCTTTTTGACATGCCGGGAGGTAATTCTGACCTCTCAAAAGAACTGTTCAATTTATCTAAAGCCAGACGAGAACGCATCTACATATAGTCACTCTTAGTGATTATGTGCGTCAAGGCATTATTCCACGGGGCCTCAGGTGGCAAAAATAACCATCATTGGGACAGCGCACAGATGATTTCTGTGAGCGCTGGTGTGCCATCCTGAACAAAGGCTCTATTGATTTAATTACATTAATTGTTGACCAGTTGAAAAAGGATTTTATTGAAATGGATAACACGATTAAAGACAAACGCACAGCTCTACAAATAGCTGCTCCTCCTCTCCATGGCAGACGCAGGAGGGATGCCGCTTACTTCGATTCACCCCCGTCTGATCAACACTCTACAACCAGCGCCTCAACGGCTTCCAGTGGCAGTTTTTTAATTCAATGAGAGACTGGACCGACGGAAGGGCGGAGGCGGCCGTAGGCACGCGCATCGACGAGATGCCGCACCCGACGGGGTAAGAAGAAACGACTATCAGAGGCAGAGGGGACCATTCACACGGTCCCAGAACTCACGGGACTGAGTGTCTTTAATTTATCAAGCAAGATATTGAGCCCTGCCCATGTCCCCTTGCTTAATAAAGGGTTATCTTTTGTGCCTACAACTCAGTGCAACGATTTTGATGTTAAGGTAGACGTGTTTAAGTTTTTTAGAAACATCCGTTTAAGGGAATACTTTAGCTCCCGTAATCCTGACATTTCTATTGAACCAGTAGGTTACTCACCTGCACATACTCCGACTCCTTTTAGAAGCAAGAGTTATTTTATACCTCCCAGCCAATCGCAATCACTCTATTGAGACATATTGCAGACTTGTTGAAAAATATGTTGCTCATCTCATCTGCGATAGGACCCGAAAGATGGTGAACTATGCCTGGGCAGGGCGAAGCCAGAGGAAACTCAGGTGGAGGTCCGTAGCGGTCCTGACGTGCAAATCGGTCGTCCAACCTGGGTATAGGGGCGAAAAACTAATAGAACCATCTAGTAGCTGGTTCCCGAAGTTTCCCTCAGGATAGCTGGCGCTCAAAGTCTCGCAGTTTTATATGGTAAAGCGAATAATTAGAGGTCTTGGGGCCGAAACGATCTCAACCTATTCTCAAACTTTAAATGGGTAAGAAGCCCGGCTAGTGGGTCACTTTTGGTAAGCAGAACTGGCCCTGTGGGATGAATCGAACGCCGGGTTAAGGTGCCCGATGCCGACGCTCATCAGACCCCAGAAAAGGTGTTGGTCGATATAGACAGCAGGACGGTGGCCATGGAAGTCGTAATCCGCTAAGGAGTGTGTAACAACTCACCTGTCGAATCAACTAGCTCTGAAAATGGATGGCGCTGGAGCATCGGGCCCATACCCGGCTGTCGTCGGCAATGAGAGCCTCGAGGTCTATGCCGTGACGAGTAGGAGGGCCTCCGCGGTGAGCACGGAAGCCTAGGGCGCGGGCCCGGGTGGAGCCGGCGCGGGTGCAGACCTTGGTGGTAGTAGCAAATATTCAAATGAGAGCATTGAAGGCCGAAGTGGAGAAGGGTTCCATGTGAACAGCATTTTAACATGGGTCAGTCGGTCCTAAGAGATGGGCAAACGCCGTTCGGAAGGGAGGGGTGATGGCCTCCTAAAGGGAGTTGGGTTCAGATCCCCGAATCTGGAGTGGTGGAGATGGGCGCCGCGAGGAGTCCAGTGCGGTAATGCGACCGATCCCGGAGAAGCTGGCGGGAGCCCCGGGGAGAGTTATCTTTTCTTTGTGAAGGGCAGGGCGCCCTGGAATGGGTTCACCCTGAGAGAGGGGCCCAAACCTTGGAAAGCGTTGCGGTTCCGGCGGTGTCCGGTGAGCTCTCGCTAGCCCTTGAAAATCCGGAGGAGAGGGTGTAAATCTCGTGCCGGGCCGTACCCATATCCGCAGCAGGTCTCGATCTATAAGCCCAGGAAGATAGTGAAGCGGGACCAAAATAAAAACGGTTGTCGACCGGAGGGCCACTAAATAATATAGATCGCAAGGCCGTTGAGCGAAATCGACAGATGAAGTGCGGGTAAACGGTGCGGTTTAGTCTCTTCCTTCCCCTCGGCTTGGGGCTCAGGGCCGGGAGAGTGGCTTTGGCCCTCGCCTGAGCTCAGTTCCCCGCATCGCCACATTGCCTGGGTTGTGCCCGACCGGCTCAATTCCCCCTTCCCTGGTAGGCACTAGTGAACAGGTGCGCCGGCCGTGTCCGAAGGGGGTCGGGGTTGCTGGTTAACCTGGTCTTCCCACCTCGGTCTCCCAGATCAAGCGCTACAGGTGCGGCTCCGGGTACCCAATAAACCGCTCGGGGAGCACCCGGACGCTCTCCTTTCAACCTCTAAACCCGCTCCGGGTACCCAATAAACCGCTCGGCCCCACAGCTCAGGCAGGGGTTCAATGTCTCCTCGTGGAGCACCCGGTAGCCCTCGTTTAAACCTCAAACCCTGTCTTGAAATATGACCTCTCGCCCTGGCTCGGAGGGGATATACCCCTAGCGGGCCAGGATTGATAGCCTCTGGTTGGCTAACGTTGGGTCCTAGGTTCCGAGGACCCGGGGGCAATAACTACCCCCATGGCGAACAGAGCGGACAAGAATGAAGGCCGAAAGGGAGTCACACTACATACATACACGCACAAGGTAAATTGCGAAGGGGCGGAATGGTAACAGGTATCACTCACACCGGTTGAAACTCACACATAGTGGCACTGTTCCATAGAAATACATAGGGTGCTACCATCCGGCACACGATCTAATAACCCCACTCTTTTCTGTCGCCCTCAGGTCTCTCACGGTGACGGACGAAGTTAAGTTCCAGGAATCGGAGGCGCTTCCCAGCTGGAGAACCCTAGATGAATTGCGCTAGTCCTTGGAGAGATCGCTTCCAGATAATTAGGGTGCAGCATCCTACTCCCTTCCCTCGGTGTGGGTGTCTTCGGTCCTAGCCCGCTTCCCCGCATTTCCTCTTTGCCTGGGTTGCGCCCGACTGGCTCCATCCCCGTTAGCCACGGCCACATGACGCACCTATGGGCGGATGTGTCGGCTGCTACCGAAAGGGACTGGGGGTGTCTGGTGAACTGGGACCTCCCGAAATGGTCTCCTATTTTTAAGCGGCTTGAGTATCACCCAGTCAACCGCTCTGCGCGCAGGCGGGAGTTTAATGTCTCCCCAGCCCTCCCGGTGCTTTGGTGGCGGTGGAGCACCCGGAGGCCCCCCTAACCTTAAACTTTTGTCTGTGAACGATGGCCTCTCGCTCTGACAAAGGCGGGCCCCCCGTAAGGAGGGCAACCTCTCCAACTCCGCCTAGCCACTAGCCTCTGGTTGAGGTAGAGCTACCTGTCTCTGGCATGTTAGTGCAGGGAGGTAAGGGAGGTAGCCTTCTCATAAGGCTCTTTCAGCCCACTACCACACGTGACAGTGGTAGCTCTCTTCCACGCTCCTTGGAGCACGAAGTGGAATGGCATGCGTCTAACAAACAGCGGGCACTACCAGGCCTCAGGCTTGCCTGAGTGCGGGACCTCACACATTGTAGGTGTGTTTGTCTCCCCTACGTTTGGAGACTCGAGACGGAGACAACCCATAGGCACCGCGGCGGATCCCTATAGACAGCCTGGGTTTCCACTGGGCACGATCACTTGAAGCAATTCAAGGGAACGGGCCTACCGGAGCATTCACACTCAAATCACCCTCGGGGTGACTGTGGCCCCCTCACGCGAGTGAGGAATATCGATAACGCAAAGGTTTAAAAAGTGGTACCCAGGGTGCAGTCTGAAGGGCTGACTGGGCAAGCCTATGATTGAAAGGGGAAGAACCTTTTTCTGCTGCTTCAGCCAATACCCGGCTGAGGGTGGCACTAGACGTACAGACAGGTAAGGGGTTTAAGTCTCCTTAAGTATTGCGCAGGCACTTGATGTCGTTCGGGTGTAAAAGCCCATTGTAAAGTCCCTGGGGAGGTTAGTCCCGGGGTTACTGATGCGCAGTATGTAATCTGCAGAATAGAGTCGTGAGACACCGCTCGCGTGACTTGACTGGGTGTCCACGTGAGGATAGTCGACTGCAGCGTGCACTCACCCCTTTGTTGCGCCGACTTGTCGGCTGTGGTCCTGATGCGGAGGCGAAGGATCCAATTCCTGATGCCAAAGCGAAGGAACTCAATGAAGGGCAGGTAAAGGGTGGGATTCACTATGACTCGATTAAGGTAGCCAAATGCCTCGTCAGGCCCCCCTAACCTTAAGAACAAACAGGAGTCCAAATCTTTTCATAATTTACCGAAGGATGAAAAACAGGCTTTGCTTGATTTACAATCCGATACGTCAGTCCTTACTGGTTGTACTCATTGATCGGACAGCTTATGTAATTGAGTGTCATAGACAACTACTTGACAACAGCTTTTACAAGAAACTCAGAAGTGACCCCACTTCCCAATTTCAGAATACCATCTTAAATACCCTAGATGGGTATTTAAGTTCTGGTCAGATAACCAAAAAATAACAACTTTTTGGCTATTCAACACCCTAAAAATGCCACTTTCTATACTTTGCCGAAATGACACAAGAATGTTACAAAACCTCCAGGGCGCCCTATTGTAGCAGGCATTGATGCTGTAACAGCCCCTCTATCTACTTTTGTTGAGTTTTTTATTAGACCACTTGCAGAACAGCTCCCCTCCTTTATAAAGGACACCAGCAGTATGATCTCTATCATTGAATCTCTTGATCCTCTCCCTGAGAATACCTGGTTAGTTACTTTTGATGTTGAGTTGTTATACACAAATATTCCACACGAGGGCGGTATTGAAGCTATGGAACATTTTCTTCTGCAACGTGACCCTAATGAACTACCTTCCATTGCCTGCATTATGACATTGGCTGAAATAGTACTCACACACAACTACTTCATGTTTCTAAATTATTTCTTTATTCAGATGAAGGGTACTGCTATGGGATCCCCCATGGCTCCTAACTATGCTAATTTGTATGTGGGTTACATGGAGAAAGTCTATTTTCAATCCTCTCAAAAATGTTTTCTTGCCTAACATTATTTGGAAACGGCATATTGATGATATTTTTGTTCTATGTAGGGGTGACGCAAAACAGCTCCAGGCGTTTTATGCTTCTCTTAACTCCTGTTCTGAACATTTGAGGTTTACTATGCAATCTGATACACGTCAAATCAGTTTTCGTGATCTTATGTGAAAATAATGTTCTATACAGTGACCTTTACAGGAAACCTACTGATCGTGAAAGTTTGTTGAGGGCTGACAATTGTCACCCACTTCCCTTGAAAATGTTTTGCCCTACAGCCAATTCTGTCAAATCAAAAGAATTTGCAAAAAACAAATCAGATTTCGACAGAAATATGGCTGAGACGCAAAGAAAATTCAAGGCGAAGGGGTACATAAATTTAAATTGAATTTGTTTTTCTGTCCATAATTTAACTCCATCTTTCATCAAATCAGATGGTTTATTCAACACAACCATTTGATGTTGCCAATTATTTTAATGATTACTTCCTTGGCAAAGTGGGCAAACATAGGTAGGATATGCCAACAACGAACAATGAGCCATTGTATTCATGCATTAAAAAAACAAATAATGAAAGAAAAGCATTGCAAGTTTGAATTTTGTAAAGTTAGTGTGGGAGAGGTGAACAAATAATGACAAACCTTCTCGTATTGACAACTTAGATGGAAAGCTACTGAGGATAGTATTTATTTACTTTTCTGCTCTTCTGCACACCAATATCTCTACCTGTACATGACCATCTGATCTTTTATCACTCCAGTGTTAATCTGCAAAATTGTAATTATTTGCCTACCTCCTCATGCCTTTTGCACACATTGTATATAGACCCCCCCTTCGTTTTCTACTGTGTTATTGACTTGTTAATTGTTTACTCCATGTGTAACTCTTTGTTGTATGCTCACACTGCTATGCTTTATCTTGGCCAGGTCGCAGTTGCAAATGAGAACTTGTTCTCAACTAGCCTACCTGGTTAAATAAAGGTGTTCTCAACTAGCCTACCTGGTTAAATAAAGGTGTTCTCAACTAGCCTACCTGGTTAAATAAAGGTGAAATAAAA
Source organism: Oncorhynchus kisutch (assembly GCF_002021735.2). NCBI lineage: Eukaryota > Metazoa > Chordata > Actinopteri > Salmoniformes > Salmonidae > Oncorhynchus > Oncorhynchus kisutch. Next base: position 892,566 of record NC_034203.2, on the reverse strand, counting down.
TAAAAAAAAAATAAAAGTAGCTGACTCTATAGCCACTCCTATCTGTAGTATCTTTAATCTGAGCCTAGAGGAAAGTCTTTGTCCTCAGGCCTGGAGGGAAGCCAAAGTCATTTCACTACCCAAGAGTGGGAAGTTACTGGTTCTAACAGCAGACCTATCAGCTTTCTGCCAGCTCTTAGCAAACTGCTGGAATTTTTTGGGGGACCAAATTCAATGCTACTTCTCTGTAAACAAATTAACAACAGACTTTCAGCATGCTTATAGAGAAGGGCACAAATGACTGATGACTGGTTGAAAGAAATTGACAATAAGAAGATTATGGGAGCTGTACTGTTAGATTTCAGTGCATCCTTTGATATTACTGACCATAACCTGTTGTTGAAAAAACCTATGTGTTATGGCTTTTCAACCTCTTATCGTGGATTCAGAACTATCTATCTAATAGAACTGAAACGGTTTTCTTTAATGGAAGCTTCTCTAATGTCAAACATGGAAAGTGTGGTGTACCGCAGGGCAGCTCTCAAGGCCATCTACTCTTTTCTATTTTTACCAATGACCTGCCACTGGCATTAAGCAAAGCATGTGTGTCCATGTATGCTGATGATTCAACCATATATACATTGGCAACCATAGCTAATCAAGTCACTGAAACCAGTCCGTGTTGGAATTGGTGGCCAGTAATACACTGACCCTGAGCATCTCTAAAACTAAGAGCATTGTATTTGGTACAAATAATTCCCTAAGTTCTAGACCTCAGCTGAATCTGGTAATGAATGGTGTGGCTGTTGAACAAATTGAGGAGACTAAATTACTTGGTGTTACCTTAGATTGTAAACTTTCATGGTCAAAACATATAGATTCAATGGTTGTAAAGATGGGGAGAGGTCTGTCTGTAATAAAGAGATGCTCTGCTTTTTTGACACTACACTCCTAAAAGCAAGCCCTGCAGGCTATAGTTTTGTTTTATCTTGATTATTGTCCAGTCGTGTGGTCGAGTGCTGCAAGGAAAGACCTAGTTAAGCTGCACCTGGCATGTCTTGCAATCAGAGGACTGACATAAATACTATGCATGCAGTCTCTCTTGGCTAAGGTTTGAGGAGAGACTGACTGTATCCCTTCTTCTTTTCATAAGAAACAATGTGTTGAAAATCCCCTAAATTGTTTGCATAGTCAACTTACATGTAGCTCTGACACACACACTTACCGCAGCAGACATGACACCAGGGGTCTTTTCACAGTCCCCAAATCCAGAACAAATTCAAGAAAGTGTACCATATTATAGAGAGACATTATTGCATGGAACTCCGTTCCGTCTCATATAGCTCAAATGAACAGCATACCTGGTTAAAAAAAACAACAGAAAGCAACACCTCACGGCACAACACCTCTCCCCTATTTGAGCTAGTTTGTATTGATATGTAGGCTGAGCTGTTCTTGTCTATTAATGTCTGTATTATGTCGTGTTTTGTGTGGACCTCAGGAATAGTAGCTGCTGCTTTTGCAACAGCTAATGGGGATCCTAATAAAATACCAATACCAAAATAAGTTCTGTAAACAATAACTCATTTACCATCATTTTTAAATTTAAAACAAGTTTACATACACTTAGGTTGGAGTCATTAAAACTTGTTTTTCAACCAGTCAACACATTTCTTGTTAACAAACTATAGTTTTGGCAAGTCGGTTAGGTCATCACTGTGTGCATGACACAAGTAATTTTTCCAACAATTGTTTACAGATTATTTCACTTATAATACACGAGAACACAATTACAGTGGGTCAGAAGTTTACATACAGTAAGTTGACTGACCCTTTAAACAGCTTGGAAAATTCCAGAAAATGATGTCATGGCTTTAGAAGCAACATCTCAAGACATCAGTCAGGAAGTTAAAGCTTGGTCGCAAATGAGTCTTCCAAATGGACAATGACCCCAAGCTCATAAAGTTGTGGCAAAATGGCTTAAGGACAGCAAAGTCAAGGTATTGGAGTGGCCATCACAAAGCCCTGACCTCAATCCTATAGAAAATGTGTTGGCAGAACTGAAAAAGCGTGTGCGAGCAAGGAGGCCTACAAACCTGACTCAGTTACACCAGCTGTCAGGAGGAATGGGCCAAAATTCACCCAACTTGTTGTGAGAATCTTGTGGAAGGCTACCCGAAACATTTGTCCAAAGTTAAATGATTTAAAGGCAATGCTACCAAATACTAATTGAGTGCATGTAAACTTCTGACCCATTGGGAATTTGATGAAAGAAATAAAACCTGAAATAAATTATTCTATCTAATATTATTCTGACATTTCACATTCTTAAAATAAAGGATTACTAGGATTAAATGTCAGGATTTGTGAAAAACTGAGTTTAAATGTATTTGGCTAAGTTGTATGTAAACTTCTGACTTCAACTGTACACTGAACAAAAATATGAACACAACCTGTAAAGTGTTGGTCTCATGAGCTGAAAGAAAAGTTTCCAGAAATTTTCCATATCCACAAAAAGCTTTTTAAAAAAAAAACCTGTTCACAAATTAGTTTAGATCCCTGTTTTTGAGCACTTCTCCTTTGCCAAGATAATCCGTCTACTGTCTAGGTGTGGCATATGTGGCAGATGAAATGGCATGATAATTACACAGGTGCACCTTGTGAATTCCAAGATGGCATAGCAGTCAGAAGTCTTTTGTCCTCGTCTTGTCGTATCCCGTGTATATATCTTTTAGCCTTTTTTCTTTGTATATATATTTTTTTGTATTTTTCTTAACCTCAACTTCAACATTTGCCTCACCCAATGTGGTACGGATCTGCTATTTTCTTTACTTTTGAACCGGAACCCCCAACAGAAGCTAGCCAGCTACTAGCTAGTAGTCAGCTAGCCACTGCTAGCGGTCATCAGCTACCTTTAGCTTGGAAAACTCTCGCCAGTTTGCACAGAGCGACTCAAACCAGAGCAAATCTGACTTATTTTTCACCATATCTCTGGATTCCTACTGCAAGCTCTGTACCTCTTCACCTGGATCATCACAGCTAGCTAGCTGCTATCCGAGTGGCCACTCCTGGCTAACGTCTTTGTCCCGAAGCAAGAACCAATTAGCCTGGAGGTAGCCTTTGATAGGCCCATCTCCCGGCTAGCCAAAGAGGTCCATCAGACACTCCTTGTGCTACAATACCTATTTTGCCAATTGGCCTGGACCCCTTTTACTGCCGACAAGGAGCCCCGCTGACCCATCACGACTGGACTACCGACGTAATTCACTCGAGGGGTTTTTCAACTGGCTCCTCCATCGTGACGTCCCCTGAATGCCCATCTGCTAACCTGGTAGCTGTGGCTAGCTAGCTGTCTAGAGCATTTTGGACTGTTAGCTGAATAGAGCCATCGGACAAATTATTTGGCCACAATACCTATTTTGCCAATTGGCCTGGACCCTTTTACCACACGGAGCTCTGCTGATCCATGATGACTGGTCTACAAACGTAACAGCACGAGGGGGCTACAACAGACTTATTCCGTCGCGACGTCCCTCTAAGGCCCTTCTGCTAGACCCGGCCCGCTAGCTGTCTGAATCGCCGTGTCTCCGGCCCACCGAGCTAATCACTGGACCCCTATTATCACTCGGCTACGCATGCCTCTCCCTAATGTCAATATGCCTTGTCCATTGCTGTTTTGGTTAGTAATTATTGCCTTTTTTCACTGTAGAGTCTCTAGCCCTGCTCAATATGCCTTAGATAACCCTTTAGTTCCACCTGGAAGGATGTTGACCTCATTCCGTCAGTAGAGGATGCCTGGTTATTCTTTAAAAGTGTTTCCTCACCATCTTAAATAAGCATGCCCCATTCAAAAACATTTAGAACCATGAACAGATATAGCCCTTGGCTCACACCAGACCTGACTGCCGTTGACCAGCACAAAAACATCCTGTGGCGTACTGCATTAACATCGAATAGCCCCCGCTATATGCAACTTTTCAGGGAAGTTAGAAACCAATATACACAGAAAAAGTGAAAAAACTGCCTAACAGAAATTTGCATCCTGTAGCACAAACTCCAAAAAGTTCTGGGACACTGTAAAGTCCATGGAGAATTAGAGCACCTCCTCCCAGGTGCCCACTGCACTGAGGTGAGGAAACACTGTCACCACCGATAAATCCACTATAATTGAGAATTTCAATAAGCATTTTTCTACTGCTGGCCATGCTTTCCACCTGGCTACCTCTACCCCGGTCAACAGCCTTGCGCCCCCCACAGCAACTTGCCCAAGCCTCCCCTATTTCTCCTTCACCCAAATCCAGATAGATGATGTTCTAAAAGAGCTGCAAAATCTGGACCCTTACAAATCAGCCAGGCTAGACAATCTGGACCCTCTCTTTCTAAAATTATCTGCCAAAATTGTTACAACCCCTATTACTAGCTTGTTCAACCTCTCTTTCGTATCGTCTGAGATCCCCAAAGATTGGAAAGCTGCCACGGTCATCCCCCTCTTCAAAAGGGGGAGACACTCTAGAACCAAACTGCTACAGACCTATATCTATTCTACCCGGCCTTTCTAAGGTCGTCGAAAGCCAAGTTAACAAACAGATCACCAATCATTTCGAATCCCACCGTACCTTCTCCGCTATGCAATCTGGTTTCCGAGCTGGCCATGGGTGCACCTCAGCCACGCTCAAGGTCCTAAACGATATCATAACCGCCATCGATAAGAGACAATACTGTGCAGCTGAATTCATCGACCTGCCCAAGGCTTTCGACTCTGTCAATCACCACATTCTTATCGACAGACTCAATAGCCTTTGTTTCTCAATTGACTGCCTTGCCTGGTTCACCAACTACTTGTCAGATAGAGTTCAGTGTGTCAAATTGGAGGGCCTGTTGTCCGGACCTCTGGCAGTCTCTGGGGGTGCCACAGGGTTCAATCCTCGGGCCGACTCTTTTCTGTATACATTAATGATGTCGCTCTTGCTGCTGGTGATTCTCTGATCCACCTCTACGCAGACAATACCATTCTGTATACTCCTGGCCCATCTTTGGACACTGTGTTAACCAACCTCCAGACGAGCTTCAATGCCATACAACTCTCCTTCCGTGGCCTCCATCAGCTCTTAAAATCAAGTAAAATTAAATGCATGCTCTTCAACCAATCGCTGCCCACACCTGCCCGCCTGTCCAGCATCACTACTCTGGACGGTTCTGACTTAGAATATGTGGACAACAACAAATACCTAGGTGTCTGGTTAGACTATAAACTCTCCTTCAAGACTCACATTAAGCATCTCCAATCCAAAATTAAATCTAGAATCGGCTTCCTATTTCACAACAAAGCATCCTTCTCTCATGTTGCCATACATACCTTCGTACAACTGACCATCCTTCCGATCCTTGACTTTGGCGATGTCATTTACAAAATAGCCTCTAACACTCTACTCAGCAAATTGGATGCAGTCTATCACAGTTCCATCCGTTTTGTCACCAAAGCCCCATATACTACCCACCACTGCGACCTGTACGCTCTCGTTGGCTGGCCCTTGCTTCATATTCATTACCAAACCCACTGGCTCCAGGTCATCTATAAGTATTTGCTAGGTACAGCCTGCCTTATCTCAGCTCACTGGTCACCATAGCAGCACTGGAGCACGCTCTCCAGCAGGTATATTTCACTGGTCACCCCTAAAGTCAATTCCTCATTCGTCCGCCTTTCCTTCCAGTTCTCTGCTGCCAATGACTGGAACAAACTGAAAAAAAATCCCTGAAGCTGGAGACTCAAATCTCCCTCACTAGCTTTAAGCACCAGTTGTCAGAGCAGCTCACAGATCACAGTACCTGTACATAGCCCATCTGTAAATAGCCCATCCAACTACCTCATCCCCATACTGTTATTTATTTTGCTCCTTTGCACCCCAGTATCTCTGCTTGCACACTCATATTCTGCAGATCTATCACTCCAGTGTTTATTTGCTATATTGTAATTATTTTGCTACTATGGCCTATTTATTGCCTTTCCTCCCTTATCTTACCTCATTTTCACACACTGTATGTAGACTTTTTCTATTGTATTATTGACTGTATGTTTGTTTATTCCATGTGTAACTCTGTGTTGTTGTTTGTGTCGCAATGCTTTGCTTTATCTTGGCCAGGTCGCAGTTGTAAATGAGAACTTGTTTTCAACCAGCCTACCTGGTTAAATAAAGAAATAATAAAAAATTAAAAAAATAATATTAAAACGTGTGCTGGGGACAATAAAAGGCCCCTCTAAAATGTGCAAAATGTGCAGTGTATGGCGTCGTGTGGGCAAGCGGTTTTCTGATGTCAACATTGTGAACAGAGTGCCCAATGGTGGCGGTGGGGTTATAGTATGGGCAGGCATAAGTTTTGGACAACGAACACAATTGCATTTTATCGATAGCAATTTGAATGCACAGAGATACAGTGACAAGATCCTGAGGCCCATTGTTTCAGCATGATAATGCACCAGACATGTTACCCATTGACAAAGTTTGGGATGCTCTGGATCGATGTGTACGACAGCATGTCATAGCTCCCGCCAATAGCCAGCAACTTCGCACAACCATTGAAGAGGAGTGGGTCAACATTTCACTGACCACAATCAACAGCCTGATCAACTCTATGCGAAGGAGATGTGTCGCATTGCATGAGGAAAATGGTGGTCACACCAGCTACTGGTCCATGCCCCTACATTGTTTTAAGGCTGTATTCCCAGTTGTGAAATCCATAGATTAGGCACTCATGAATTTATTTCAATTGACCGATTTCCTTATATGAACTGTAACTCAGTAAAATCTTTAACTGTTGAATTTATATTTTGTTCACTATATATTGCGTGAACATCAATGGAATATTATGTTAAACCGAAAACAAATATGCTATTGAACGTCATAAAAACAGACTTATTTGAAATTGTGAAACATTGCGCAACATTGTGGTAATGTCCTGTGCAACCTAAATGAATATCACAATAATATTCTTGCAACATCCCAGACAACTCGCATAACTTAATGAAAGGTTCTGGGAACTTAGACCAGGTGTTCTGTCAACATTCTTATAACATTACATGAATGTCATCACAACTGAGCATATTTTGAGCTTTGGGAACCTATCTCTTGTAATGTACCCACAACATCAAAGGAATGATTCATGTACCCTGCGACAAACATTATTTAAATGTCAGCACAACTGAACTGGACAGTTTTACAGTTTTAGTCTTTCGGGAACCTAGTCATATGAAATCAAATTTCATTTGTCACATGCTCTGAATACAACGGGTGTAGTAGACCTTACCGTGAAATGCTTACTTACAAGCCCTTAACAAACAATGCAATTCAATAAATAAAGTTTAAAAAAATGTATTCTCTATAAACTGAAGTGAAACAAATAAATAAAAAAATAAACAAGAAAATGACACAACTTGGCTATATACAGGGGGTATCGGTACCGAGTCGATGTGCGGGGGTACAGGTTAGTGGAGTTAATTTGTAAAGTGACTATGCAGCGAGTCCGGGTGGCCATTTGATTAATTGTTCAACTTTCTTATGGCTTGGTGGTAGAAGCTGTTATTAAGGAGCCTTTTGGTCCTAGACTTGGCTCTCTGGTACCGCTTGCCATACGGTAGCAGAGAGAACATACTATGACTTGGGTGACTATGTTTGACAATGTTTGGGGCCTTCCTCTGACACTGCCTAGTATATAGATCCTGGATGTCAGGAAGATTGGCCCCAGCGATGTACGCATCCTCATTTTGCCCTGTAGCGCCTAATGGTCAGATGCTGAGCATTTGCCATACCAGGCGGTGATGCAACCGGTCAGGATGCTCTCGATGGTACAGCTGGGGACCCATGCCAAATCTTTTCAGTCTCCTGAGGGGGAAACGTTGTTGTCGTGCCCTCACAACTTTCTTGATGTGTTTGGACCATGACAGTTTGTTGGTGATGTGGATACCAAGGAACTTGAAACTCTCAACCCGCTCCACTTCAGCCATGTCGATGTTAATGGGGGCCTGTTCGGCCCTCCTTGGCCCTCCTTTTCCCATTGTCCACGATCAGCTCCTTTGTCTTGCTCACATTGAGGGAGAGCTTTTTGTCCAGGCACCAAACTGCCAGGTCTCTGACAACCTAAAGAAACATTCTGGGAACTTTTAATAAAAGAACAGATGAAATGTGTTTGAGGAACATTCTTGCAACATCAGGTGAATGTTTTTTGCATCATAAAATAAACATTGTAGAATAATCCGCACAACTGGAAAGTCAATTTTTTAGGAACATTTATTTTGTGATGTCCCAAAAATTTTTAGCATCAGACTTTACCACAACCTAATGCAACATTCTGGGAACGTTTAAAATAACAGATTAAATGTGTTCCATGTACAGTATGTTTTTGCAACATCAGGCAAATGTTTTATACAAACATTCTATAATCATCAGCATGACTGGACAGTTTGTGTTTTGGGAACATATCTTTTGTGATGCCCCCATAATGTTCCCACCAGACTGTTCCCATAACATAATGAAAGATTCTGGGGACCTTGAAAGAACAGACTAAATGTGTTCTGGGAATGTTCTTTCAACATTAGGCTAATGTTTAATAAAGCATTCTATAATCATCAGCATAACTGGACAGTTTTGTGTTATGAGAACATTTGCTGCGACCTAACCAATGTTCTGGTAACTTCCACAGAGCCAATTGATTTGCTGGGTGGGCTGTGAACCACTGACAGAGTATACTGCCTGGCAAAAAGGAATAATACTGTATGTAGGGGATCAAAGGACCATGAAGAATAAAAAAGTATTTATTTACATTAAATTAAGTTAGTAACCACTACAGGTTGTCTGGTAAAATAAATATAAATGTGCTCAAATAACAGTACAGAGCTGAATAATGATTAAACAACATGAATACCATCAACATGAGCAATTTACATGAATAGGAAAATAGCTAGCCGAGCAGCATGACAAACTCAATGCTAACCAAATGCAAGCGAATCCTGATAGAGAAATGCTCACGATAGCAATCTAACATTAACTACTAACAAAAGACATACAACTCAGCTCATAAAATGTATACAGGTTTAGAAAAAAACCATTTTGCCACATGCACAAACAATAATTGGACAGCGGGTGATCTTGGTTCAAGAGATTGAGTTCAGCAGGAGTAGGTCATGTGTCTCATCAAGATGGAGAAAATACAGAATGTTTCACTTCTCTAATGAAGAGGGTGTCCTGAAATTGACTGCTGGCAGGCTCACATCAATAGGGAGATTTTTGAATCAGCGTTTGGGGACTCTGAACTTTGTTAGATACAAAATAAGTGGATTAACCATCAACACATTTGAGAATAGCAAGGTCAAAGCAGGTCACGTATAATGAAAACATTTACCAGAAATGGCAGCATGTATGCTTTCAAGATGTTTGTATCAAAGAGCACATGTAGGCTATAATATATGAGAGCAATACTATTTGCCACCGGAGCAATCTTTGGAGTATGATTGATTAGCTACTGAAGCACCACCACAGCGGAGTACGAGGCTCAGCTTGGCGAGTATCGCAGTGCCCTGTAGACGCTCACCTTGGACACCATCAAACTGGAGATCGAGCTGGACAACATTCGCGGAAGGCCCACGAATTCAATGTCAAGTGAGTGTCCGTTTCTTATAACTAATTTCACTTTCAGAAAATATTTGAAATCTAGAGTACTATCAAGTTCATGTCAATACATGTCACACACTGTTTTAACAAGGAGCGTCTCTCTCCTCTTGCAGACAGAATAGATACAGACAGCTACTGCCAAGAGTTCAGAGGCTGTCTCAGAGGCCAAGATGGAAATCTCAGGGGCCTGGAAGGAGCTGCAGGCGCTCAGTCTAGAGTTCCAATGCCTGGTCACTTCAGTGAGTTGACCCTCCATCTAGCTACTTCAACTCACACAAAAAAATGTACAATGGGCCAAGATCACAACTTGAAATCTGCATACGGCATCCATGTTAGGAAGTTGTCATAAAAAACAATTCGCACACGTCTCTGACATCAATGCATGATTAATGTAGAGGCCTGTCTATAATGTATTATTGGCTACCTCTGGTGTAATCTCTATACATTAAAGTCATGGGAGATTTGGGGGTGGGAGGGGACACCTAACATTTTGATTTCAAAAGTCTATCGTGGACTACAACTGCCACTAACACCACACAGTGACAGTAGAACTGTTACCACATGGAGAATCCCTACCAGAGTAAGATCACATGGTCAATTTCAGAAGAAGATAAAACAACAGCAAAAACAACTTAGCAAGACATTGCACATTGTGCAAACTGTGCCTTTAGCAACAAAGCAAAAACATTTTTCACACGGTTTCCTAGCTAAAGCAACTGTTTACAAAAATGTACTTTCTTCAGTACACTGTAGTGCTGAGCAATTGACCAAGATTTCATTTTTTGGGGGTTTACTAAACTAATTGGCTGACATCGGTTGAATTACATGAATTCCATTCAGTTCTGTTTTTTTGAGCCCAATGTGCCATTTCTCTAGAGAGAAATAAAATCTTTGATGAGAGAAATCATGTCAAGAACTATGTGGTACGCTGGGCTGAAGGATATTGTAGTTTTCATTAAGCAAATATTCAACCTAGTTCAGCGCAGAAACATAGTAATTAACTACAATGACCATAATCTAATACCCTGTTTTTTTCTGGCTCAGACAGAGATGGATGCACTTTGACCCTGCTATGTTAGGTTAGATACACACAGACCGCATGAGAGAGGAAATTACACAACGGTGACAGAAAGGGAAGAGACAGTTGTGTGAAAGTGTGCCTCAGCTACTTTGAAGAACTAGTAAAATTGTCAGACTGCTCTGCAGCAGGCTAGCCTTGCTAAATAGGATGACTAAAGACAGTACAGTATGGAGAGCACAGATAATGTTGTCTGTCTGCTACTGCCTGAGCAGAGATGAGATAATGAGTTGAAGGAATGAAAAATAAAGTAATCAAACAGCAACTAAGTAATATGCACACCTGAAATATATTTCATAGTCATTTCCTATTGATGTCTACCCGATGTGGACTGGACAGAGACAATCAAATATTTCCAATGTTTTGGCAATTGAATGCTCACTATTTTTGGCTATTGAATTTCCATTAAAAAGGTCAAATCATTTTAATGTCATTATTTCATAATGCATTTAATGTGAAGAATGTATTTGAAACGGAAGAAAAGTGATACATTTTTCATAATCGAACCGAAACCCAGCAGATCCCTATCAGACTTTACGATAAATCACGTCAGGAAGGAGTATGCAAAGACAAAGGAAGTGGTTGAATTTGTATTTGGTTATCTGTATGAAAGTCCCTACTGCCACAGATCGCACAGCTGTGAATGTACTAAGCAGACTTTCAAAGAGGAAATGGGCACCAATTCAGTTGCAGTCAATGTTTTTTCCTGTTGAAAAAAAATGTGTTCCTTCATGAAACAGATGATTTTTGCTGTCAAGATCTTTGCTCGTCCAAGACATTACAACACCAACCAAGTTGATAATACAAATAGTTACTGTAATAAAGCTTGCAGACCAACCGAGAGAAGTGTTCATTTTGGCACTCTTTTTTAGATTTAGTCTATTCTGTCTATTTTGACAAAAATATTACAAAGTCACATTTGTCAATTGAATACAAAATGATGACTCCTTGCTGTCCCCAGTCTACCTGGCCATGCTGCTGCTCCAGTTTCAACTTCCACCTGACTGTGCTGCTGCTCTAGTTTCAACTGTTCTGCCTTATTATTATTCGACCATGCTGGTCATTTATGAACATTGAACATCTTGACCATGTTCTGTTATAATCTCCACCCGGCACAGCCAGAAGAGGACTGGCCACCCCACATAGCCTGGTTCCTCTCTAGGTTTCTTCCTAGGTATTGGCCTTTCTAGGGAGTTTTTCCTAGCCACCGTGCTTCTCCACCTGCATTGCTTGCTGTTTGGGGTTTTAGGCTGGGTTTCTGTACAGCACTTTGAGATATCAGCTGATGTACGAAGGGCTATATAAATAAATTTGATTTGATTTGATTTGTTTAGTTCTTGTCAAAAGGACAAAAAGTGGGCCATTTTAGTCAACTAAATTCCCTTTAGTCATATCACATTTTTGTTTACTTATAAACCTATATTAAATATGAATCTCTGACTTCCATGTGCAAACATACATAGCCTTACATCACGTCTCCTCCTGCTCCCCGGCGCTTGACAACTATCATTACGCACACCTGGCACCATCAATACGCGCACCTGCGCCTCATTATGAGACTCACCTGGACTCCATCTCTTCATTGATTACCTCCCCTATATCTGTCACCCCGTCAGGTTCATTCTCCAGGCAGTATTGGTTGTGTTTCATGTCGAGACACTACGCTTGTTTTGTATCGTTCAATGCATTAAACTCACCAACTGCCCCTGCTTCTCAACTCCCAGCGTATCCGTTATACCTGGTCCTAAAAAAATTCTGCGTAACATCCTATCGCATGATTTTCTTCCCCACAGCTAAATTGGCAGAGGAACACATTACTCTGCAACAGATATAAAAAAAACACACCTTGACAGGGCTCCAGACTAACAGTTTCCCCAGTGGCAACAGCCCATGATTGTCACACCATTTGTTTTCTGCAGCTTCACGCAATATGCACGGCTCAAAAAAATAAAGGGAACACTTAAACCACACAATGTAACTCCAAGTCAATCACACTTCTGTGAAATCAAACTGTCCACTTAGGAAGCAACACTGATTGACAATAAATTTCACATGCTGTTGTGCAAATGGAATAGACAACAGGTGGAAATTATAGGCAATTAGCAAGACACCCCCAATAAAGGAGTGGTTCTGCAGGTGGGGACCACAGACCACTTCTCAGTTCCTATGCTTCCTGGCTGATGTTTTGGTCACTTTTGAATGCTGGCGGTGCTTTCACTCTAGTGGTAGCATGAGACAGAGTCTACAACCCACACAAGTGGCTCAGGTAGTGCAGCTCATCCAGGATGGCACATCAATGCGAGCTGTGGTAAGAAGGTTTGCTGTGTCTGTCAGCGTAGTGTCCAGAGCATGGAGGCGCTACCAGGAGACAGGCCAGTACATCAGGAGACGTGGAGGAGGCCGTAAGAGGGCAACAACCCAGCAGCAGGACCGCTACCTCCGCCATTGTGCAAGGAGGAGCACTGCCACAGCCCTGCAAAATGACCTCCAGCAGGCCACAAATGTGCATGTGTCTGCTCAAACGGTTAGAAACAGACTCCATGAGGGTGGTATGAGGGCCCGACGTCCACAGGTGTCGGTTGTGCTTACAGCCCAACACCGTGCAGGACGTTTTTCATTTGCCAGAGAACACCAAGATTGGCAAATTCACCACTGGCGCCCTGTGCTCTTCACAGATGAAAGCAGGTTCACACTGAGCACATGTGACAGACGTGACAGTCTGGAGACGCCGTGGAGAACGTTCTGCTACCTGCAACATCCTCCAGCATGACCGGTTTGGCGGTGGGTCAGTCATGGTGTGGGGTGGCATTTCTTTGGGGGGCCGCACAGCCCTCCATGTGCTCGCCAGAGGTAGCCTGACTGCCATTAGGTACCGAGATGAGATCCTCAGACCCCTTGTGAGACCATATGCTGGTGCGGTTGGCCCTGGGTTCCTCCTAATGCAAGACAATGCTAGACCTCATGTGGCTGGAGTGTGTCAGCAGTTCCTGCAAGAGGAAGGCATTGATGCTATGGACTGGCCCGTCCGTTCCCCAGACCTGAATCCAATTGAGCACAGCTGGGACATCATGTCTCACTCCATCCACCAACGCCACAGACTGTCCAGGAGTTGGCGGATGCTTTAGTCCAGGTCTGGGAGGAGATCCCTCAGGAGACCATCCGCCACCTCATCAGGAGCATGCCCAGGCGTTGTAGGGAGGTCATACAGGCACGTGGAGGCCACACACACTACTGAGCCTCATTTTGACTTGTTTTAAGGACATTACATCAAAGTTGGATCAGCCTGTAGTGTGGTTTTCCACTTTAATTTTGAGTGTGACTCCAAATCCAGACCTCCATGGGTTGATGAATTTGATTTCCATTGATAATTTGTGTGTGATTTTGTTGTCAGCACATTCAACTACGTAAAGAAAAAAGTATTTAATAAGAATATTTAATTCATTCAGATCTACGATGTGTTATTTTAGTGTTCCCTTTATTTTTTTGAGCAGTGTACTTTAAAAAATAAATTCACCTTAGCAATTCACAGTGCTTTAGACTACTGAGATGGATGGGCTAGTCAAGAAATCAGTTGTTTCATCTAACATGTCCAAGCAGGAATACATGATTCAATGTATTTTGATGTGCAACCTAATCCAGTGATTGTCAGGAATTGTGGATTGAGAATAAGGTATTTTATTTTTTACATTTTTTGTTCAATCGATGAATTTGCCTACATCTTTGTGCACTAATAACAGGCAAATTTATTTTGGGGCTTATTCACAACGAGGAAGTGAAAACGCAAAACAGCTAGATCACTTACACTAAAATACCCACTACTAGCAGTCATGTATTAATATAACAGTAAATGTAAAAAATATAAAACATTTAACTTTGCGGACTCGCAATGGCTGATGCACAATTGTGCATTTTGGCACTTCGTATCTGAAAGCCATATCAAATATCTTGGCTGTAAAATAGTTGCTATTGAGTTCAATATTAAGAGTTGACAAATGAAAAGCATACCCACAGAAACCTGAGAACAGTTGCTTCCAAAGCGATGTATTTCCTATTGGATTTTGAAATGTTATACAATCATAAGCCTTTTCTCTCTGCTGGAGAGCACATGAAGTGGCTTGCTCATCACAGCAGCAGGCCCCGGTGCTGGGCAGACAATTTCCTTACAGGAATCATGAGGATAATGCCCTTTACTGTTTGACCAAGTCATGGTTTTAGCCATCCCAAATGTTTTGGGGGAAACTTGAGTGAGGCGACCATGTAATGAATGATCTCCCATTGAAATGTTGCATGCGGTCTTGTTTGCATCCGGTCTACACCATAATTAAAGTGCTCCAAATATCACCCCTTTTCTTAGCCAGGGGCTTTTACCACTTGGAGTAGCCATGGCTTATTTACAGCAATACTTTTCCCCCCGCAGATTGCAGTAACACTGAAAAGATCAATCTCTCCAAAAACTATTGTCCAGCCCACTTAGTAGTCAGAAGTCACATCTCGTTTGTCAACCTGGGTCATCTCGTCAATTGCAACTAAAGAATAAGTGTTTGACGAATATGTTAATCACTATTTTAGTTTACAAAATTAACACTGCCCCTGAGAGGGACAAGTACTGGATTGAGCAGAGTAGCATAGCGCTGCCGCCACTTTTGTTTTAATAGTATGGTCTGGCGTCAGAGGCTTCGACACACAAACTTACTACAGATATAGCAAACAAGGATCTTTATTAGACACAAATTCATAGGACAGCATGGAGTACATGAGATAGGCTCCCTACGAAGTCTATGCAACTCAACCTGAACAGGCCTATAAGAATAAACAAACTGTGGTATAAGGCACACAGGCTATGGGCATAATTACACACTAGGTGACACTGCATACAATAGTGAGAACATGCGGTTACACTGCAACCTGGACATCAAAAGGTTATACTAAGATAAGGCTAAGCCCTGATTTGCAGTGCAGTCACGCAAACAGGAACCAAATACACATGGTCAAAAGACACACGTGATAAATATAGAGTCCAACCCACTAAGCTACAAAGTCTGCAGTCAGCTTGGCCCTCACAACCTACGCTGTATTTGAAAAAGGTTAGCAACCAAATGGGACACAGACATTACATTGAACATTTAAAATGTCACATTTAAAAACACTTCACTACTCCAGCTGATGAGGTCTGAATATGTGCATCCCTACTGAGCCGGCCAGCATGGCAAGCTGTAGACAGTGCATCCATGGTGCACTGAATTATCTACAAATGGACTAAACAGGATCAACAGATAGGCTACACTAGGATTCAGGTTAATCACTGAATGCAGAAAACAACAATAGGGTAGAGAAATGCCGTAGCCTATGCTCAGGTTTAGCCTGATTAAATATATTGAATAGAAGGGTGCGCTGCAAATCGCAGCAACTTACTAACGTAGGGGAGAGGGCCATCACTCCTAAAACCCCGACTATCTTACCTAGTTCCCCAAATTCCACCTCAATACCTCGCTTCGTCAGCAGCCACCCTACACAGCAGCGAATGACAACCTCCCACCATTTGTGAGTGCAAACCAGTTAATTGCGAGGGCTACGAAACCCCATGTCCATCAGAGAACCAGCTCCCCCACATCCCCTTGCCTGCTCTCTCAGCTCTGAAACGAGATTTCCAGAGTCTTCCTGCAGTTGGCAAGCACACACAGGTGCGAGCAATTAGTTAATGATTCGGTGACGTTGTTACTTGCAAGCTGTATTCATAGTTTCTTCAGATTAATATAGCTAAATATTGTGGTGTGGTGTTCATAATCCTAGGCTTTCATTGAGTGGTAGCACAAAAAGCTTTTTGGTAGCACAAAAAAAGGAGACCCAAATGGATAGCACACAACAGTAAAAAAAAACACAAAGGGAATTACCCATTTTAGAAACACTTTCTAGTGCTCTCAAATCATATATCAACCTTAACAATTGATGTGGACCCCTCGACTGGCAAATTTATTTATCAAGAAATGTTAACTAGTCCATTGGGGAGATGGCCCAGTCAGACCACCTGACGGATGGTTTATCAGTAGTGCCGGGGGATTTTCCGGACCACATGAACTGACCTGTTTTCACAAGTTGGCCCGTAGGGGGCAGGAGTCCTGGGGGTATGTAGGGTAGACATAGCCCTCACTCACCTTCACATTTCCATCCTGCAGGCTGGGACTCCCCCTTACCTTCTGCCCAGGCTAGATACAAAGGCACGTTTCCACACGTAGATGGAGCATCAGGGTAGGAGAATGGTTGCCTCTCTGATTTGGAAAACTTTCTAGTCACATTTTCTCTGAGCGATTTGATAGCTATTTTGTCTGTTTTAACAAATATCTCATTGACAAATGTACATTGTGAACTGAAGAAACTGTCGGGCTTATATGATCACGTACTCTTAACTTAAACCTGGTACAGCAAGAGGAGGCTAGGCCTCCCCTTTTGAGTCTGGCTCCTCTCAAGGTTTCTTCCTTTTAGGGATATCTCCTTGCTATCTCTTCTGTGATCTTTCTTTATCCCCACACCCCATTTTCCTTTCATATCTCTCTTTCTCGAGAAGGAGGAAGGGGTTTTCCAGTTAAAGATATCAGGTCAGTCAGTCATTTTGATATGGTATCTTGACTTCAATGTGTCATAACATGTTATGCAATTTTGACACCATTAAACATATACAATCCTTCTGCATGTTATCATGTCAGGCTATTAGTTAATATAAAATAAATGCATAGATATGCACGTATATAATGTGAAGTGAATACACATGCAGCTCAAAGACCTACCAGCTCTCAGTCTCATGTCAGAATTAGATGTTCATCCATGTTTCTCAAACATCACATTTAGAAGTATTTAAGGTTAAGTTTAGGTATTAACTCTTAATTTTTAAGGTTAGGATTAAGTTCAGGCATTAATCCAAATTCTTAAGAGTAGGCATTAACTCCAAATGGTTAAGGTAAGGCTGAAGGTTTGGGACAAGCTTAAAACATCCAATCTAGCGATAGAAAGTTGTTTTTGAACTTGCAACCTTTGGAATCAGAGGCAAATGCTTACACCCATCCACCATCACTGTCCACAACGCCCTAGCAAAACCGAAACCTACTTAAAGGTAACAGGTTACATGTCATCTCCCGACGTCCTCAAACATGGATGGACATCGACTACTGACTTGGGTGACCTGGCTGTAAAAGACAGTGTTCTAGAGCAGTGCTTCCCTATAATTTCCCATGTAATCTTGTGCTAAATGTACTTATTAAACCCTACTTATTAACACACTCCTTCCACTTAGAACACAGTGAATCTGAATCTACCGGATTCCACCAGGCTACCTCTGGACCGGTGGATATTCAGTTACTAAAGTGAGTCAATTTAACCAAACCCTCTAGCTTCTCTGTCAATTTATGCCCAATTTTTAGACTACCCAATAAACATTGCATCTTAGATCTGGCCCTCTGTTCATTTATGTTTGCTTATGTGTTAATGCTGTTACATTGTAAGGTTTTGCAGATGTTATTATTTTCAATACATTTTTTAAAACTCATCATTTCATATGTGGATGTGTGAGTGAGTGTCAGTGCCCTCCTCAATTTACTGTGTTTCGATTTGAAATTTGAGTTGCATAATTGTTGTTTGTGAGTAGAAAAGGATAGGGGAGGAGCATGTAAGAACGTTAGGGTGTGCTTCTCTCTGTCATCTCTACCCTGTTCCTCAAATATCGTAGCTTTTGTGGTCTGCTCTTGGCATGCAAGGCCCCAGAGAAAGTACACCACACAATGTTCTAGACAGTACAGCCACTGGTAAACAGGTTGAGAGAGAGAACGTCACAACCAACCCCACCCGCAACTGCTATAAAACTTTGTCACGCTATGCAGGACTGACTGTTGCCACGACAACCCTGTTTGTATGTGGGGCTTCCATTTATATGAGGTTTAGATCTTTTTTGTTGTTGCACTGAATCAAATCATGCATATTTATTTATGAAGTATCAGTTGAGAACCTGTAGCTGTACTGGATGTTTTAGCAAACAATTAGCTAACGATAGTGGTAGCGTATTGTAGGTAATTATTGGGTTTACAGGTACATGATTTTCAGTATATACTTACATTTGTATTAAGTTATAGTAATAAGAACACTTAAGTTTTAGTAGTGCCAAAATTACAAACTTCAAAATATGTTTGAGTACTGCAATGAAGCATTAGGAAAGCTAAACTAACTATTGAAAAAGTGGGGAATTAAACAAATTGGCCTATGGCTTGTTAAATCTCGGCAGCTACTGTATGTCCTCCGTAGGCTTAGAGCTGCCAATATAATTCTAAAGACACGTGTAGAGCCTGCAAGCGCCACATTGCCCTACATGCTGCTAGGTGCTAACCACTTCTTATTTTAGGCTACTAGCGCTGGCCACAGTTTTTCCTCTCGTTCTTCACTTTCTGTGTGCAACTACGTGGGTACTAGGTCGAAATAACATTTTGTGATATTGGTTTCTGAGGTGGGCATTGAGTACATTGCATTCCTTTGATATGAAATCCAAATCCAAAATTAGACCTAATTGGTCAGATAAATAACTACAGTGCCTTCAGAAAGTCTTCATAACCCTTGACTTATTCCACATTTTGTTGTGTTGCAGCCTGAATTCAACATGGATTAAATAAATACAAATCTTGTTCATCTGCACTCAATACCACATAATGAAAAAGTGAAAACATGTTTTACAAATGTTTGTAAATATATAGAAAATAAAATACAGAAATGTCTAATTTACATACAGTGGGGCAAACAAGTATTTAGTCAGCCACCAATTGTGCAAGTTCTCCCACTTAAAAAGTTGAGAGAGGCCTGCAATTTTCATCATAGGTACACTTCAACTATGACAGACAAAATGAGAAAATAAATCCAGAAAATCACATTGTAGGATTTTTAATCGGTGTGTTTGGCATCATTGTCATGTCAAAATCTCACGATACATGGCCCCATTCATTCTTTCCTTTACACGGATCAGTCGTCCTGGTCCCTTTGCAGAAAAACAGCCCCAAAGCATGATGTTTGCACCCCCATGCTTCACAGTAGGTATCCATGCTTCAAGTTATTACTGCTGAACTTATTTAGGCTTGCCATAACATAGAGGTTGAATACTTACTGATGACATTTCAGCTTTTTATTTTTTATTAATTTGTAAACATTTCTAAAAGCATAATTCCACTTTAACATTATGGGACATTGTATGTAGGCCAGTGACAAAAATCTAAGTTGAATCCATTTTAAATGCAGGCGGTTACACAACAAAACGTGAAAAAAGTCAAGGGGTGTGAACACTTTCTGAAGGCACTGTATCAGTTTAATTAAGCTAAATCAACAACATGATGTATGATTGGTACACTCCTGCTATCTCTAACCACACCAGATGTGTGCACGTGTGTGCCATGTCCTCTGTGAACGTAAACAGAGAGAAAAGACGTACCCACACTGGCCCACTTCCTCTTTTGTGCTCTATTATTCTCTGAATGTAAACAGATGCCTAACTATAGCTATGGTTCACTGTTCTAAATATCCACTGTCCGATGAAGTCCACAAAGCATATTGCATGTAACAAATAGTTACTTTAAAAAAATTATTTAACCTTTACTTAACTAGGTAAGTCAGTTAAGTACAAATACTTATTTACAATGATGGCCTACCAAAAGGCAAAAGGCCTCCTGCGGGGACGGGGGCTGGGATAAAAAATCTAGGACAAAACACGCAACACCACAACACTACATAAAGAGAGACCTAAGACAACAACATAGCATGACAACAACACAGTATGGTCGCGACACCACGTGACAACAACATGGCAGCAACACAGTACAAACATTATTCTGCACAGACAGCACAAAGGCAAGAAGGTAGTGTCACGAGTCCGACCGAGGGTGGTTTCCCTTCCCGGGCGGTCGTCGTCACCGGCCTATTAGCTGCCACTGATTGTCTTTCCTCCCCCTCCTTGTATGTTTATTGGTAGCACCTGTTTATGAATGATTAGTTTGTCTTTATTAGACAGCCGGCCCGCCTGGTTGTTGTGCGGGATTATTCAGTGTAACCTTCAGCTCTGTTGTAGAGGTACGTGTTAGTGCCTGGTCGTGCATTTTTCCGTTGTACATTTTCATTCCCTGTGTTTGGGGCCGTTACTATTGTGAGCACTGTGGTGCGTTGGTGCTATTAAAGAAGCACAGCATTGCACTCTCTGTCTCCTGTGTTTGACTCCACACCCACGACACCCGGAGCATTACAGGTAGAGACAACAATACATCATGTGAAGCGACCACAACTGTCAGTAAGTGTCCATGATTGAGTCTTTGAATGAAGAGACTGAGATAAAACTGTCCAGTTTGAGTGTATTTTTTTGCGGCTTGTTCCAGTCGCTAGCTGCAGCTAACTGAAAAGAGTGACCCAGGGATGTGGGTGCTTTTGGGACCTTTAACAGAATGTGACTGGCAGAATGGGTGTTGTATGTGAAGGATGAGGGCTGCAGTAGGTATCTTCGATAAGGGGGGAGTGAGGCCTAAGAGGGTTTTATAAATAAGCATCAACCAGTGGGTCTTGCGACGGGTATACAGAGATGGCTAGTTTACAGAGTAGTATAGAGTGCAGTGATGTGTCCTATAAGTAGCATTGGTGGAAAATCTGATGGCCGAATGGTAAAAAACATCTAGCCACTCGAGAGCACCCTTTACCTTCCGATCTATAAATTACGTCTCCATAATCTAGCATGGGTAGGGTGGTCATCTGATTCAGGTTTAGTTTGACAGCTGGGGTGAAAGAGGAGCGATTACAACAGAGGAAACCAAGTCAAGATTTAGCCTGCAGCTTTAATATGTGCTGAGAGAAGGACAGTGTACCGTCTAGTCATACTCCCAAGTACTTGTATGAGGTGACGACCTCAAGATCTAAACCCTCAAAGGTAGTAATCACACTGCTGGAGAGAGGGTATTCTTCTTACCAAACCACATGACTTTTGTTTTGGAGGTGTTCAGAACAAGGTTAAGGGCAGAGAAAGCTTGTTGGACACTAAGAAAGCTTTGTTGTAGAGCGTCAGGGAAGGGCCAGCTGAGTATACATGACCTACAGCATGGTCAAGCAAGATAATTGTTCAGACTACTAAACAACTATTGATTTAGAACAACGGAGAGTTACGACAAGTCGGAAAGAAAACAGGAGCTGCCTCCACTATTCCAGAACCATTTCACCTTCAACATTTCAAGATCATCAAATCACGTATGCTTAGTCTAATACAGTGACAACTAAATTATACCAAAAACAATTTAGTCCAATCAACATAAGGTAAATATGATTTGGCTGTCCATGGTTCTGATTTTGTGTGTGCGTAGGTTTTTTATGCAAGTACAAAAAACATGTTGACTCACCTTACTTGTAGAGAAACGCCAGTGCCATCCTCCTCTCTTTCTTGTTGACAAAATGGTCTATGACTCCTTCATACAGTACGCTTTTTGTTTTTGTTGTCATAGACTACCTGGCTAAAATGCTTACTCGCTAATCTAACTTTCTTTCATGGGCAATGATGCACCACGCCAGCTAGTTAAGTAATTCTGAAAAGAATAGTGGGAAAATATTTCACAATCCAGGTGGACAAATATCAATACCCCCAAGACATGCTAACCTCTCACCATTACAATAACAGGGGAGGTTAGCATATTTATGTCTCTGTAACTTTCTCATTCGTCATTATTCACGATTAATTATCCGTAATCATGGTAGCATCGACACTAATACAGAAGTGTTTAGAAACACTATTCTTCTATTCTTTTTTGCAATAAAAGTGCCTCAATACATTATTTACCATTTTGATTGGGCACAAAATAATCTGAAATACAACCAAAACAAACATTTAAAAGAGTCACAAGCTTGATTTAAGCATTACATGCTAGGAATATGGGACCAAATACACAACTTTGGATTACTTTAATACACACACGTGAATTTCCAAACTAATATTTTTGGTCACCTAAAAGGGGGGGGACTACTATGTGCAAAAAGTGCAGTAATTTCTACACAGTTCACCTGATATGGATGAACAAACCCTAAAATTAAAGCTGACAGTCTGCACTTTAACTTCATACAACAACAAACAAATTCACTGTCCCAATACTTTTGCTGTGCATTCAGGAAGCAAAACATTTTGTTAGGTTACAGCCTTATTCGAAGATGGATTAAATAAAAACATTTCCTCGTTAATCTCCACACAATGCCCCATTATGAAAAAGTGAAAACAGGTTTTTAGAAATGTTTGCAAATGTATTAAACATAAAAAACTGAAATACCACATTACCATAAGTATTCAGACCTTTTACTCAGTACTTTGTTTAAGCACCTTTTGGCAGCAATTACAGCCTCGAGTCTCCTTGGGTATGATGCTATAAGCTTGGCACATCTGTATTCGGGGAGTTTCACCCATTCCTCTCTGCAGATCCTCTCAAGCTCTGTCCGGTTGGATGGGGAGTGTTGCTGCACAGCTATTTTCAGGTCTCTCCAGAGATGTTTGATCGGGTTCAAGTTCAGCTCTGGCTGGGCCACTCAAGGACATTCAGAGACTTGTCCCAAAGCCAATTCTGCATTGTCTTGGCTGTGTGCTTATGGTCGTTGTCCTGTTGGAAGGTGAACCTTTGCCCCAGTCTGAGGTCCTGAGCGCTCTGGAGCAGGTTTCAATCAAGGATCTCTGTACTTTGTTCCATTCAGCTTTGCGTCGATCCTGACTAGTCTCCCAGTCCCTGCCACTGAAAAACATCCCCACAGCATGATGCTGCCACCACCATGCTTCACCGTAGGGATGGTGCCAGGTTTCCACCAGAGGTGACGCTTGCCATTCTGCCTGAATTGCCTGCTGCTCTTCACTGACCTCGTAGTCACCAGACCTGAGCCCTAGGACCATGACTTAGGACTACCTGGCCTGATGACTCCTTGCTGTCCCCAGTCCACCTGGCCATGCTGCTCCTCCAGTTTCAACTGTTCTAGCTGTGGCTATGGAACTCTGACCTGTTCAACGGACGTGCTACCTGTCCCAGACCTGCTGTTTTCAACTCTCTAGAGACAGCAGCAGCGGTAGAGAGACTCTGAATGATCGGCTATGAAAAGCCAACTGACATTTACCTGTTGCACCCTCGACAACCACTGTGATTATTATTATTTGACCCTTGCTGGTCATCTATGAACATTTGAACATCTTGGCCATGTTCTGTTATAATCTCCACCCGGCACAGCCAGAAGAGGACTGGCCACCCCTCATAGCCTGGTTCCTCTCTAGGTTTCTTCCTAGGTTTTGGCCTTTCTAGGGAGTTTTTCCTAGCCACTGTGCTTCTACACCTGCATTGCTTGCTGTTTGGGGTTTTAGGCTGGGTTTCTGTACAGCACTTTGACATCAGCTGATGTACGAAGGGCTTTATAAATACATTTGATTCAGGTCAAATATATACATTTTGGTTTCATCAGACCAGAGACCAGAGAATCTCTACGTGCCTTTTGGCAAACTCCAAGCGAGCTGTCGTGTCTTTTACTGAAGAGTGGCTTCAGTCTGGCCACTCTACCATAATGGCCTGATTTGGTGGAGGGCTGCAGAGATGGTTGTGTTTCTGGAAGGTTCTCCCATCTCCACGGAGGAGCTCTAGAGCTCTGTCAGAGTGACCACTGGGTTCTTGGTCACCTCCTTGACCAAGACCCTTCTCCCTCGAATGCCCATTTTGGCCGGGCGGCCAGCTCTAGGTAGAGTCTTGGTGATTCCAAACTTCTTCCATTTAAGAATGATGGAGGCCACTGTGTTCTTGGGACCCTCAATGCTGCAGACATTTTTTGGTACCCTTCCCCAGATCTGTGCCTCAACACAATCATGTCTCGGAGCTCTACGGACAATTCCTTTGACCTCATGGCTTGGTTTTTGATCTGAGATGCACTGTCAACTGTGGGACCTTATATAGCCAAGTGTGTGTCTTTTCCAAATCATGTCTAATCAATTGAATTTACCACAGGTGGACTTCAATCAGGTTGTAGAAACATCTCAAGGATGATCAATGGAAACAGGATGCACCAGAGCTAAATTTCAAGTCTCATAGCAAAAAGTCTCAAGACTTATGTAAATAAGGTATCACTGTTTTCTGTAATGGGTGCGATTTACTGTTTACCCATTTACTGTTCATAGACTACAGCTCAGCATTCAACACCATAGTACCCTCCAAGCTCATCATCAAGCTGGAGGCCCTGGGTCTCAATCCCGCCCTGTGCAATTGGGTCCTGGACTATCTGGACGGGCCGCTCCCAGGTGGTGAAGGTAGGAAACAATGTTTTCGCTGACCCTCAACACTAGGGCCCCACAAGGGTGCGTGCTCAGCCCCCTCCTGTACTCTCTGTTCATCCACGACTGCGTGGCCATGCACGCCTCCAACTCCATCATTAAGTTTGCAGACGACACAATGGTAGTGGGCTTGATTACCAACGACGAGACGGCCTACAGGGAGGAGGTGAGGGCACTTGGAGTGTGGTGTCAGGAAAACAACCTCTCACTCAACATAAATAAAACAAAGCAGATGATCATGGACTTCAGGAAACATCAGAGGGAGCACCCCCCTATCGACATTGACGGGACAGCAGTGGAGAAGGTGGAAAGTTTTAAGTTCCTCGGCATACACATCACAGACCAACTGAAATGGTCCACTCACACAGACAGTGTGGCGAAGAAGGCGCCTCTTCAACTACAGGAGGCGGAAGAAATGTTGCTTGTCACACAAAACCCTGACAAACCTTTACAGATGCACAATCGAGAGCATCCTGTCGGGCTGTATCACAAGTCGAGGTGTTTTGTGTGTGGATAGTCAATTTAATGTGTTCGTTGTGTTTTTTGTTTACGGATCATGGTACACATTTGTAAGCTATGCTCTTAGATTATTGACAATATTATTGTAAAATGATATCTCCATGCGGTCAGGACTTAGACACAAAAATAGGGAAGTAGTAACCCACACTACCATCGTGCGTCACACAATCTGCAATTCTCATACCACACAGACGTCTGTCTATTTATGTTCCAAAATGTTGTCTATGATTGAGGTTGCTCTAAAGTTCAATAAGGTGAAGCCCTTGTAACGGAATAACCGGATTTTAACGCAATGGCGTGTAAGAGTGGTGGGTTTAAAACTAAAAGTGGGAGCACCAATGGCAGCACCAGCAGAGTTTGTACAAATTAAACAGATTGAAAATGTATATATTTGTTTCTGTTAATTCAAACTTTATGAATTACAATCTGTGTGGGGTTTACAATCTTAGTAGTTGCCAGAAATAAATGTCTGTTTTGCTGCATGTGTAGCAGTGTGGAAAAGGCTGCTGTGGAGTTTGTGTAAGAATTAGAATGGGTTTCATGTTTGAAATGGAATTGGTCCTAATTGAGTTGATTGCTAACTGCTGTGTCTAACAGTTGTGCTGCACCCTTTAAAAAGGGGTGTTCTCTCAGCACCACAGGGCCCGGTTTCCCAAAACCATCGTTACTAAAGTTGTATTTGAAAATCAGAAAAACTAAGTGCATTGTTAGCTGCTTTTTCGCCCTTCCATGTCCCTCAATACACAAAAGATACAGTGGGGAGAACAAGTATTTGATACACTGCCTATTTTGCAGGTTTTCCTACTTACAAAGCATGTAGAGGTCAGTAATTTTTTATCATAGGTACACTTCAACTGTGAGAGACGGAATCTAAAACAAAATTCCAGAAAATCACACTATGATTTTTAAGTAAATAATTTGCATTTTATTGCCTGACATAAGTATTTGATCACCTACCAACCAGTAAGAATTCCGGTTCTCACAGACCTGTTAGTTTTTCTTTAAGAAGCCCTCCTGTTCTCCACTCATTACCTGTATTAACTGCACCTGTTTGACCTCGTTACCTGTATAAAAGACACCTGTCCACACACTCAATCAAACAGACCCCAACCTCTCCGCAATGGCCAAGACCAGGGACCTGTGTAAGGACATCAGGGATAAAACTGTCGACCTGCACAAGGCTGGGATGGGCTACAGAACAATAGGCAAGCAGCTTGGTGAGAAGGCAACAACTGTTGGCACAATTATTCGAAAATGGAAGAAGTTCAAGATGACGGTCATGCTTCCCATGCTTGTTCAATGACCCATAAACAATTAATGAACATGCACCTGTAGAACGTTCATTAAGACACTAACAGCTTACAGAAGGTAGGCAATTAAGGTCACAGTTACGAAAACTTAGGACACTAAAGAGGTCTTTCTACTGTCTCTGAAAAACACAAAGAAAGATGCCCAGGGTCCCCGCTCATCTGCGTGAACGTGCCTTAGGCATGCTGCAAGGAGGCATGACGACTGCAGATGTGGCCAGGGCAATAAATTGCAATGTCCGTACTGTGAGACGCCTAAGGCAGCGCTACAGGGAGACAGGACGGAGAGCTGATTGTCCTCACAGTGGCAGTCCACGTGTAACAACACCTGCACAGGATCGGTACATTTGAACATCACCTACGGGACAGGTACAAGATGAAGACAACAACTGCACGAGTTACACCAGGAACGCACAATCCTTTCATTAGTGCTCAGACTGTCCGCAATAGGCTGAGAGAGGCTGGACTGAGGGCTTGTAGGCCCTCACCAGACATCACCGGCAACAACGTTGCCTATGGGCACAAACCCACTGTTGCTGGACCAGACAGGACTGGCAAAAAGTGCTCTTCACTGATGAGTCTCAGTTTGTTCTCGCCAGGGGTGATGGTCTGATTCGCGTTGATCGTCGAAGGAATGAGCGTTACACCGAGGAGGAGGGTCTGTCATGGTCTGGGGCGGTATGTCACAGCATCATCGGACTGAGCTTGTTGTCATTGCAGGCAATCTCAATGCTGTGCGTTACAGGGAAGACTTTACCTACCTCATCCCCATACTGTTTACCTCATTACCTACCTCATCCCCATACTGTTTATATTTATTTACTTTTCTGCTCTTTTGCACACCAGTATCTCTACCTGTACATGACCATCTGATCATTTATCACTCCAGTGTTAATCTGCAAAATTTTAATTATTCGCCTACCTCCTCATGCCTTTTGCACACAATGTATATAGACTCTCTTTTTCTTCTTTTTTTTCTACTGTGTTATTGACTTGTTAATTGTTTACTCCATGTGTAACTCTGTGTTGTTGTCTGTTCACTGGCCACATCTTGGCCAGGTCGCAGTTGTAAATGAGAACTTGTTCTCAACTAGCCTACCTGGTTAAATAAAGGTGAAATAAAAATATACAAAAATCTTGACCCTCAAGCATGACAATGCAACCAGCCATACTGCTAGTTCTGTGTGTGATTTCCTGCAAGACAGGGATGTCAGTGTTCTGCCATGGCCAGCGAAGAGCCCGGATCTCAATCCCATTGAGCACGTCTGGGACCTGTTGTATTGTATCAGAGGGTGAGGGCTAGGGCCATTTCCTAGAAATGTACGGGAACTAGCAGGTGCCTTGGTGGAAGACTGGGGTAACATCTCACAGCAAGAACTGGCAAATCTGGTGCAGTCCATGAGGAGGAGATGCACTGCAATACTTAGTATCTGGTGGGGCCACCAGCTGTATTGACTGTTACTTTTTGACCCCCCCCCCCACACAAAGGGACACATTATTCAATTCCTGTTAGTCACATGTCTGTGGAACTTGTTTAGTTTATGTCTCAGTTATTGAATCTTATGTTCATACAAATATTTACACATGTTAAGATTGCTGTAAATAAACTAATTTGACAGTGAGAGGACGTTCAGTAGGTCTAAGGTCAGCTACAAAAAGGTCTGTCAAAGCTATTTTAATTGGTGTCAGATTAAGGAAAAACCACTCCCACTGTTAGACCTGGGAGAATCCTCACTAAGCCTACATGGGTGCTTCACACATTCCCTAATCTCCTGGGGTGTTTTCAGGGAGGTGAAACATTCCGGGGTGAGTTTCCCAGAAGATTTATAGCGTTAAACTATTCGTTTTACAAGTCCATTGTAGGCGATGGTTGTAAAATGATCTTGGTGTTATGAAGCTTTCGGGAAAACTTGCACAGAAATGAAATTAATAGAGGCAACACGATTCCCTATTCTATATGACAGATATTCCCATATCTGTTCTACACATATCTATGTTACATTTCTATGTGAACATTTATTGACGTTGCATCCCTTTGAACAGGCCCCAGTGCTCATACCACCAAGTATTGACGTTTATCAACACAATGTCAGTTGGTTCAAACACATTTTCCTTATCAGTCCAGTCGTCATAACTCATGAAGCGGCCATGGTCTCCACACACCCGTAACACCGGTTCAGTCATAGATAAAGAGGATTCCATAGAGATCTCCTATACCAAACGTTTCATTAAGATACACCTGAATTCTCTTGATGTACAACAGAAAATAAAAAAGATTAACCTGCATATTCAAGATTCATTTTTTTATGTTATTGTGTATATATTTTTCTCCATTAGAAATATCACTATCTTCTGAAAGGAAGAACTTCCAACTAGTGTAATAATTATAATTTCACCCATAAATCTTTGAAGTACACTATTTACATACACTGAGTGTAAAAAAACATTAAGGACCATTTCCTGGAATGACCAGGTGAATCAAATAAAATCCAATGTTAGGTGTAGACCTTACTGTGAAATGCTTACTTACCAGCCCATAACCAACAATGCAGTTAAATATTTTCTTGACTCTATTTATTTAATTAAGTAAAAAATTCAATAAGGAACACAATAAAATAATATTAACAAGGCTATATACAGAGGGGTACTGGCATCGAGTCAACGTGCAGGGGTACAGGTTAGTCGAGGTAATTTGTACATGTAGGTAGGGGTAAAGTGAATACGCATAGATAATAAACAGCGAGTAGCAGCAGTGTAAAAACAAGGGGGGGTCAATGTAAATTGTCTGGGTGGCCATTTGATTAATTGTTAAGCACTTGTATAGCTTGGGGGTGGAAGCTGTTAAGGAGCCTTTTGGACTTGTCGTGCGGTAGCACAGAGACTTGGGTGACTGTTTTTGACCATTTTTGGGGCCTTCCTCTGACACCGTCTAGTATATAGGTCCAAGATGGCAGGAAGCTTAGACCCAGTGATGTACTGGGCCGTACGCACTACCCTCTGTAGCGCCTTATGGTCAGATGCCGAGGCAGTGATACAACTGGTCAGGATGCTCTCGATGGTGCAGCTATATAACTTTTTTGGGGCCCCAGTGTTGAGGATCAGCGTGGCAGATGTGTTGCTGCCTACCCTTACCACCTAGGGACGTCCCGTCAGGAAGTCTAGGATCCAGTTGCAATCCAGGTAAAAGCGATGATCCCTTATTGATGTCACTTGTTAAATCCACTTCAATCCGTGTAGATGAAGGGGAGAGACAGGTTAAAGAAGGATTTTTAAACCTTGAGATATGGATTGTGTATGTGTGCCATTCAGATGGTGAATGGGCAGGACAAAATATTTAAGTGCCTTTGAACAGGGTATTGTAGTAGGTGGCAGCCGCACCGGTTTGTGTGTCGAGAACTGCAGCGCTGCAGGGTCTTTCCACGCTCAACAGTCTCCCGTGTGTATCAAGAATGGTCCACCACCCAAAGGACATCCAGTCAACTTGACACAACTGTGAGAAGCATTGGAGTCAACATGGGCCAGCATCCCTGTGGAATGCTTTCGACACCTTGTAGTCCATGCCCCAATGAATCGAGGCTTGGGGTGGGATGCAACTCAATATTAGGAAGGTGTTCCTAATGTTTTGTATACTCAGTGTATATAATGCAGAGACCATTTCAAAGAAAATCTGAAACAATGTTAAAATAAATGTTCAATAGATACAAAGGTTCTAATTCTATTTATATTTTTAACAACCTTACTTACTCGGTCTCATCTTACAAACTATTAATTGCAAACAATTTTCCTTTTTGTTTTGTCTGAAAAACAACCGATGATTACAGTGTCCAGCCCAAAGGCTGTCTTCAAACATCTTGTTTTTCTCCCATTGTAATTATAAATTTTTAAAAAAAACAACAGAAACGAGAAAGAAAATCTGTGAAAAATACTCAAGCTGTGATATTCTGATTTAAATTATAAAAGCATTTTTAAAGGAAGCAAACTACTCTGATCTCCCTTTTATTTATTTCACCTTTATTTAACCAGGTAGGCTAGTTGAGAACAAGTTCTCATTTCCAACTGCGACCTGGCCAAGATAAAGCGTAGCAATTCGATACATACAACAGAGTTACACATGGAATAAACAAAACATACAGTCAATAATACAGTAGAACAAAAGAAAACAAAAAGTCTATATACAGTGAGTGCAAATGAGGTAAGTTAAGGAAATAAATAGGCCATGGTGGCGAAGTAATTACAATATAGCAATTAAACACTGGAATGGTAGATCGGCAGAAGATGAATATGCAGGTAGAGATACTGGGGTGCAAAGGAGCAAAATGAATAAATAAATAAATACCAGTATGAGGTAGGTAGATAGATGGGCTGTTTACAGATAGGCTAAACTGCTCTGACAGCTGGTGCTTAAAGCTAGTGAGGGAGATGTGAGTCTCCAGCTTCAGAGATTTTTGCAATTCGTTCCAGTCAAGGGCAGCAGAGAACTGGAAGGGAAGATGACCAAAGGAGGAATTGGCTTTGGGGGTGACCAGTGAGATATACCTGCTGGAGCGCGTGCTATGAGTGGGTGCTGCTATGGTGACCAGTGAGCTGAGATAAGGCGGGGCTTTACCTAGCAGAGACTTGTAGATAACCTGTAGCCAGTGGGTTTGGCGACTAGTATGAAGCGAGGGCCAACCAACGAGAGCGTACAGGTCGCAATGGCGGGTAGTGTATGGGGCTTTGGTGATAAAACGGATGGCACTGTGATAGACTGCATCCAGTTTGTTGAGTAGAGTTTTGGAGGCTATTTTATAGATGACATCACCGAAGTCGAGGATCGGTAGGATGGTCAGTTTTACAAGGGTATGTTTGGCAGCATGAGTGAAGGATGCTTTGTTGCGATATAGGAAGCCGATTCTAGATTTAATTTTGGATTGGAGATGCTTAATGTGAGTCTGGAAGGAGAGTTTACAGTCTAACCAGACACCCAGGTATTTGTAGTTGTTCACGTATTCTAAGTCAGAGCCGTCCAGAGTAGTGCGAGCAGGTGCGGGCAGCAATCGATTGAAAAGCATGCATTTAGTTTTACTTGCGTTTAAGAGCAGTTGGAGGCCACGGAAGGAGAGTTGTAATGGCATTGAAGCTCGTCTGGAGGTTAGTTAACACAGTGTCCAAGGAGGGGCCAGAAGTATACAGAATGGTGTCGTCTGCGTAGAGGTGGATCAGAGAATCACCAGCAGCAAGAGCAACATCATTGAAGTATACAGAAAAGAGAGTCGGCCCGAGAATTGAACTCTGTGGTACACCCATAGACTGTCACAGGTCCGGACAACAGGCCCTCCGATTTGACACACTGAACTCTATCAGAGAAGTAGTTGATAAACCAGGCGAGGCAATCATTTGAGAAACCAAGGCTGTCGAGTCTGCCAATAAGAATGTTGTGATTGACAGAGTCGAAAGCCTTGAACATTTGCATTGAACATGAGATTAAACTGCACCAGGGTTAGAGTCAGGAACGAGAGACTAGATAGAAGACATAGCACCTGTCCCAAAACAACACCTAGCCCCTAACCCCTAGGCAAGATCTCAGAAGACTGGATGGTGGAACAAATGTGGCTACTACCATATTGATTAAACCTATCAATTTCTTTCAGATCTACATGAAGTGCGGTGGGGTTAGGGGTTGTTTTTGAACAGGGCCAAGCTATTAGAGACACGCCCAGTTTGAAAACAAGCTCTAAGTTCTTACAGGGGTTGTTTTTGGACCTGGTTAGGGAGGTTTGAGAGGGGGACGAAGAGGGGTGAAAACAAACAAAGTACAGCCCAGCCAGCCTCCCCTCTCTGAACAGCAACTGTTTAAATACTCCCGGACAATTTCAAGCTTTCACATGATCCTTTACACCCTTTTCAGACTGTGGGCCTCTCCATCTATCGTCACTGGCCCACTGTAGCTACATATCGTTCTATCTAAAGATGAACAGAACAAAAAGAGTGCTGGCGGTGTTGATGATGACGATGAAGGTGTAAGAGAGAGTGAAGAACAGCGCTGTGGGGAAGTGTGGCTAGGTCATCCTGTCCCATCCTGACTGTGTGGCTGTGTATGTGGTCTGGTGGAGCTTAGTTTAGTTTAGCAGCACTAGCACCATGGCTATACAACAGTCCCACTAGGAGAGTTACTGTCATGTAGTAATATGTTGTTTATCTGTTAAAATAAACACATTTTAATTGTTAGTAAATGTATTGCATTCTGTAAATTGATTAATCATTGAACATCTTTGCCATTCAATGAAAATCCTGAAGATGCATTTGTGCAAACCATATCCTTACATGTCGAGTAAGACAAGCATGAGCATAATTTATGGGGTGATCACATCTGAGCTAAAGCAAAGTATTACTTACTGAAATTATCACACTCTAGGATAAATAAAGCATGGAAAATGTAGAAGACATTAAATAATACATTTTCTTTCATTCACACCAACTAACATACAGTTGAAGTCGGAAGTTTACATATACTTAGGTTGGAGTCATTAAAAGTCGTTTTTCAACCACTCCACAAATGTATTATTAACAAACTATAGTATTGGCAAGTCGGTTAGGACATCTACATTGTGCATGACACAAGTCATTTTTCCAACAATTGTTTACAGACAGATTATTTAACTTATAATTCACTGTATCACAATTACAGTGGGCCAGAAGTTAACATACACTAAGTTGACTGTGCCTTTAAAAGGCTTGGAAAATTCCAGAAAATGATGTCATGGCTCTAGAAGCTTCTGATAGGCTATTGAGTCAATTGGAAGTGTTCCTGTGGATGTATTTCAAGGCCTACCTTCAATCTCAGTGCCTCTTTGCTCAACATCATGGGAAAATCAAAATAAATTAGAAAAAAACTCCACAAGTCTGGTTCATCCTTGGGAGCATTTTCAAAACTTCTGAAAGTACCACGTTCATCTGTATAAACAATAGGACGCAAGTATTAACATCATGGGACCACGCAGCCGTCATACCGCTCAGGAAGGAGACCAACAGCAAAGGCCCTTGTGAAGATGCTGGAGGAAACAGGTACAAAAGTATCTATATCCACAGTAAAATGTGGCCCTATGTCAGGCTATATCGACATAGCCTGAAAGGCCACTCAGCAAGGAAGAAGCCACTGCTCCAAAACCACCATAAAAAAAGCCAGACTACGGTTTGCAACTGCAAATGGGGACAAAGATTGTACTTCTTGGAGAAATGTCCTATGTTCTGATGAAACAAAAATATAACTGTTTGGCCATAATGACCATCGTTATGTTTGGAGGAAAGGGGGTAGGCTTGCAAGCCAAAGAACACCATCCCAACCATGAAGCATGGGGGTGGCAGCATCATGTTGAGGGATGCTTTGCTGCAGGAGGGACTGGTGCACTTCACAAAATAGATGGCATCATGAGGACAAACATTTCTGTGGATATATTGAGATAACATCTCAAGACAACTTAAACTTAAAGCTTGGTCGCAAATGGGTCATCCAAATGGACAACGACACCAAGCATACTTCCATAGTTGTGGCAAAATGGCTTAATGACAAGAAAGTCAAAGTATTGGAGTGGCCATAACAAAGCCTTGACCCCAATCCTATAGAAAATTTGTGGGCAGAACTGAAAAAGCGTTGTGCGTGTACAAACCTGACTCAGTTACACCAGCTCTGTCAGGAGGAATGGGCCAAAATTCACCCAACGTATTGTGGGAAGCTTGTGGGAGGCTACCCAAAACATTTGACCCAAGTTAAACAATTTAAAGGCAATGCTACCAAATACTAATTGAGTGTCTGTAAACTTCTGACCCACTGGGAATGTGATGAAAGAAATAAAAGCTGAAATAAATAATATATTCTCTCAACTATTATTCTGACATTTCACATTCTTAAAACTTCTTCGGGATAGGGGGCAGCATTTTCACTTTTGGATAAATAGCGTGCCCAAATTCAACTGCCTGCTACTTATCCCCAGAATATAAGATATGCATATTATTATTAGATTTGGATAGAAAACACTCTGAAGTATCTAAAACTGTTTGAATCATGTCTGTGAGTATAACAGAACTTATGTAGCAGGCAAAACACAGAGGACAAACCATTCAGATATTTTTTTTGCGGTGTCTGTCTTTTCAATGAATTTTCATTGGGAAACCAGATTTTTAAGGGAATTGTTTGCAGTTCCTACCGCTTCCACTGGATGTCACCAGTCTTTAGAAATTGGTTGAGGTTTTTCCTTTGTGTAATGAAGAAGTACGGCCATGAGAGTCACTTGAATGAGAGTCACTTGAAGTGGACTGTTTGAGAGAGGCGCATGACCAGAAAAGTTGCGTCAGTTTGTTTTCTTTTTGTATTGAACACAGATCATCCTGTCTTCAATTTGATCCATTATTAATGTTTAAAAATACCTAAAGTTGTATTACAAAAGTAGTTTGAAATGTTTTGGCAAAGTTTACAGGTAACTTTTGAGATATTTTGTAGTGACATGGCGCAAGTTGGAAGCTGTGTTTTTCAAACGCACCAAATAAATTGACATTTTGGATATATATTGACGGAATTAATCTAACAAAAGGACCATTTGTGATGTTTATGGGACATATTGGAGTGCCAACAAAAGAAGCTCGTTAAAGGTAAGGCATGAATTATATTTTTATTTCTGCGTTTTGTGTTGTGCCTGCAGGGTTGAAATATGCTTCTATCTTTGTTTACTTTTGTGCTATCATCAGATAATAGCATCTTATGCTTTCGCCCAAAAAACTTTTTGAAAACTGACATGTTGGCTGGATTCACGGGTGTAGCTTTAATTTGGCATCTTACATGTGTGATTTAATGAAAGTTAGATTTTTATAGTATTTTATTTGAATTTGGCGCTCTGCATTTTCCCTGGCTAAAACCTATCCCAGAGAGGTTTTAAAATAAAGTGGTGATCTTAACTAACCTAAGACAGGGAATTTTTACTTGTATTAAATGTCAGGAATTGTGAAAACCTGAGTTTAAATGTAGTTGTCTAAGGTGTATGTAAAAACTTTAACTGTAACTCTTGTGATTGCCATATCAACAGAGTTGACTGGGATTTGTTAGTGTAGCTCATACTGTTTTTACTGTCTACTGTTTTTTGTTTGTATAAAATACAAAACATACATACATAAAAACATTCATATTTGATAAGGTACGTACATACATAAGGTACATACTAGTTGAAGGTGTCCCCTGGGGGTCAGTGGGAGGCGAAGGGGAAGTACTCTCGGGTGAACATGAACATGTTGCTCGGTTTTCGTAGTAACAGGAACTGCAAAATATCAGCCATCATGGCGTGGGGCTCCGGGTGCTGCCGCAGGTATGAGGCCTGCTCCGCCTTCAACTACTCCTGTCAGGTCATGTTGGAAACTTGGGGGTTAGTGGTTTAAGAGTAAGGGGCTAGGGTGAGAGTAGGTGGTAATGGGTAGAGTGTAGGGAAAGACTAATATGTCACCTTTCTGTCCAGGAACTAGTACATCTGCATGTCCTCCTCCCACACCAGACACTTCTTCAAGTGAACACCTCCACTCCCACCGTCTGCTGTCTGCACCCCAGCTCCTTCTGACTACAGATAGACCGCACATAAACCACACAGCATACACTTAAACAACTGACATACACATGCAACCACACACAGACACACTCACATTTGTGGAGGTTGAGATGTGTGTGTCCTGGTCAAAGGATCTAGAAGGTTATGTTTCCAGGACATTCTTCCTAAAAGGGAGCAGGTGAGAACCCTCACACACTAACCCCTCCAGAGAGGACAGAGGGTAAGACACAGTCTGCCTCAGTCTGGCTTCTCACCCCCCCACCCCCCCGCCCTGCCCCCCTCCCCACACACACACATACACACAGTCTTATTCACTTTATTTTCACCCTTCGCCATAAGTTCCTAATAACACAAAAAAATAGCATGCCAGATGTTTTAAACAGTCATGTTTGTGTCAGTTTATGGCATCTGGCTTTACAGTGTCGGGGCAAAAGCTGTTGTCTAACTAAGCTATCGGTTAGCAATATGCCTCGTCAGTTTGCTGGTGTAAACACTGATTTGTGTCATTACAGTGGTTGTAGGCTTTATTATCATTATAAGCAGTCCCTTATGATGAAGAGTTCAAGCAAAGTTTTAAAATGTATCTTATTACAGTGTAGGACACACACACACACACTTCTGTCTAATTTCCAATCAGTTATACTGCTTTTCCCGCCCACGTTTGTGTTTCTCAATATGTCTTCTCTCAAATGATGTGCAGATGCACTTGATATGACAGGTGAAATATCACTAGTTGTTAATGAACACAGTACAGCGGCCTAAAAGTCGAGTCAAGGCAAGCATGAAAGTGTCGACTTTCCATATTCTGCCGGGGGCATCCAGGGATGGAATGTTATTACTAGACTAGAAATTAGTCTAGATTTTGAAATTACTGTTCATACACTTTTAGAACCTAAAATAACCTGAACTCGTAGAACCTCCTATCTACAACCTAAATGGGTTATTCGGCTGTCCCCTTAGGAGAACCCTTTGAAGATCCATTTTGGGTTCCATGTAGAATGGCACTGGGGGGGGGGGGGCTGCTGTTTTACTGGCTCCTAAACAATTGTGCTATTTTGTGTGTTTTTTTCCCCCGCATTGTTTGTAACGTATTTTGTACATAATGTTGATGCTAATGTCTATGACCAAAAATAATTTCTGGATATCAGAACAGCGATTACTCACCCCGAACTGGATGAAGATTTTTTCTTTAATGAGTCTGACGCAAAGGATATAATGGGGCTCCCGGACAAGGCCCAAATCCCCATCATTCGCTTGAAGAAAAGAAGGAGATATAGAGGGCGCAGATCAGGTTGCCTTGTGGGAATTAGTCGGCGAGTGGGTAACCCGCCTCTACCATCCGTTCTACTGGCCAATGCGCAATCGCTGGAGAATAAACTGGATGTGCTCCGTTCGAGACTATCCTACCAACGGGACATTAAAACTGTAATATCTCATGCTTCACCGAGTCGTGGCTGAATGACAACATGGATAATATACAGTTGGCTGGGTTTTCCGTGCATCGCAGGAAGGAACAGCTACGTCTGGTAAGACGAGGGGTGGGGGTGTGTGTCTATTTGTCAATAATAGCTGGTGCTCAATATCTAATATTAAGGTAGGTTTGAGGTATTGCTTGCCTGAGTACCTCATGATAAAATGTAGACCACACTATCTACCAAGAGAGTTTATCTATATTTTTCATAGCCATCTATTTACCACCACAAACTGACGCTGACACCAAGACTGCACTCAAGCTGTATAAGGTCAAACAAGAAAATGCTCATCCAGAAGCAGTGCTCCTAGTGGCCTGGGACTTTAATGCAGGCAAACTAAAATCCTTTTGATCTAATTTCTACCATCATGTAATAGGATTTATGTCACATGTACAACCAGAGGGGAAAAAAACTCTAGACCACCTTTACTCCACACAGAGATGCATACCAAGCTCTTCCTCGCCCTCCATTTGGCAAATCTGACCATAATTCTATCCTCCTGAATCCTGCTTACAAGCTAAAACTACAGCAGGAGTACCAGTGACTCTCTCACTGGTGTCCGCATCAGATTATGCTACACTACAGGACTGTTTGCACTCTGTAGCCGATGTGAGCAAGACCTTTAAACAGGTCAACATTCACAAGGCCGTGGGGCCAGATGGATTACCAGGACGTGTACTCAAAGCCTGCGTGGACCAACTGGAAAGTGTCTTCACTGACATTTTGAACCTCTCCCTGTCCAAGTCTGTCCTACATGTTTCAAGCAGACCACCATAGTCCCTGTGCCAAAGAAAGGAAAGGTAGCCTGGCTAAATGACTACCGACCTGTAGCACTCACGTCCGTAGCCATGAAGTGCTTTGAAAGGCTGGTCATGACTCACATCAACCTCATCATCCCGGAAACCCTAGACCCACTCCAATTTGCATACCACCCAACAGATCCACAGATGACGCAATCTCAATCGCACTCCACATTGCCCTTTCCCACCTGGACAAAAGGAACACCTATGTGATCATGCTGTTCATTGACTACAGCTCAGCGTCCAACACCATAGTGCCCACAAAGCTCATTACCAAGCTAAGGACCCTGAGACTATACACCTCCCTGTGCAACTGGATCCTGGACTTCCCAACGGGCAGCCCCCCAGGTGGTAAGGGTAGGCAATAACACATCGCTGATCCTCAATAAGGGGGCCCCTCAGGGGTCCATGCTTAGTCCTCTCCTGTACTCCTTGTTCACCCACGACTGTGTGGACAAGCACGACTCCAACACCCTTATTAAGTTTGCTGACAACACAATAGTGGTAGGCCTGATCACCGACAATGATGAGACAGCCTATAGGGAGGAGGTCAGTGAACTGACAGTGTGGTGCCAGGACAACAACCTCTCCCTCAGCGTGAGCAAGACAAAGGAGATGATCGGGGACGACAGGAAAAGGAGGCCAGAACATGCCCCCATTCACATCGATGGGGCTGTAGTAAAGCAGGTCGAGAGTTTCAAGTTCCTTGGTGTCCATATCACCAACAAACTATCATGGTCCAAACACACAAAGAAAGTTGTGAAGATGGCAAGACAACACCTTTTCCCCCATAGGAGTCCCCAGATCCTCAAAGTTTCTACAGCTGCACCATCGAGAGCATCCTGACCGGTTGTATCACCACCTGGTATGGCAACTGCTTGGCATCTGACTGTAAGGCACTACAGAGGGTAGTGCGTACAGCCCAGTACAACACTGGTGCCAAGCGTTTTGCCATCCAGGACCTATATATTCGGCGGTGTCAGAGGAAGATCCAAAAAATAATGGTCAAAGACTCCAGTCACCCAAGTCATAGGCTGTTTTCTCTGCTACCGCAAGGCAAGCGCTACCAGAGCACCTTAACAACTTCTACCCCCAAGCCATAATACCGCTGTACAATTAATCAAATGGCCACCCGGACTATTTGCATTGTCCCCCCACCCTTTAAAAAAAACTGCTGTTACTCACTGTTATTATCTATGCATAGTCATTTACAAATTACCTCGACTAATCTGTACCCCTGCCGCACATTGACTCGGTAGCGGTCCTGTATATAACCTCTTTTCTTTTTTAAAAACTTTAGATCATTTAGTTAACATTTGATAAAATCTTAACTGTTGGTTAAGGGCTTGTAAGTAAGCATTTCATGGTAAGGTCTACACCCGTTGTATTCAGCATAAGTAAGGTTGTATTTGGCACAGGGTAGCCTAGTGGTTAGGGCGTTGGACTAGTAACCGGAAGGTTGCAAGTTCAAACCCCCGAGCTGACACGGTACAAATCTGTTGTTCTGCCCCTGAACAGGCAGTTAAGCCACTGTTCCTAGGCTGTCATTGAAAATAAGAATTTGTTCTTAACTGACTTGCCTAGTTAAATAAAGGTAAATACATTTTTTTTAAAGTGACATATATTTGAGGGTTCTACATGGAACCAAACATAGTTCTGTGTGTACAGCTGAATAACCCTTTTGGAACCCTTTTTTCTAAGAGTGTAAACCCTATCTATCTACATTACAACATTTGAAACGTTTTCAAAACTTAATGCCAACACATGTCATAACGGTTTTGGACCATGCATACAAGGCAAATGTTGCGTTGTCTTGTCTTCAATTCATCTGATTGAGTCATAAGCAATCTTCATATGATAGTATGCCTGACACTGTGTCACTCTTGAACAGTGGGTGTTATGCAGAGTAAAAAAATACAATCACACTTTGAGCTGTTTTTAACTTGGCGCCATTTGTTTTGAGTGTATCACCTTACTTATCTTCTCCAGTGTCAACCCTACTTACCAAGCCAACGTTTGACAAGTAGAGACAGACTACAGTCTACATGAATATAATATATAATAACATACTGTATATGATTAGGATTTAAGCAATAGAACAATAAGTTTCTACCCCCACCCATGTTGCAGCCTTATGTTACAGTGTTGGTTTTCATCCTTCCCTCTAATCAGGGACCGATTCAGCCCCCTCGACACCAGGTTAGTGGACTCGCTAGCCAAGGTGAGTGGACCATCTCCTCAATCAATTACAGTAATATTAGGAAATGGTAACCACAAAATTACGCCATGGTGCCTGGAGTAACAACCTAAGTAAATTTGTGCAGTATAGGCCTTCACTCCTAAGAGGAGGGAAGAGGATAATTATGTGTGTGGTGAGTGTGTGTGTGTATATGTGTGGGTGCCCTCAGCAAAAATCATAATGCATAATGCATATGCTTAATCTACAGTCAAGAAGTCTAAAACACATTGTCACATTGGAGATTTCAAAGCGAAATCTCTGAACCAAAATCGAAATATAAGTACACCACGGAACAATTTACTGTAAATCGGTATGTGAACAAACGTGTCTTGAAAGCGTTCATAGGGCAGAAGACAATTCTGCTGAGAATAGAAAAAGTAATTTCCTATGACTCATCCATTGTATACAGGACAGGTACATTCACAATTTCATAAATGACTAATATCCCTGAGAAGTTTTAAAAAGTCTGAGAAGTTAAAAAAAGTCTTTATGCATGCTGCAGGTTTGCACTGGCAAGAGGGGCAAAACACCCAAATTAATACTATAGAATATCACTCTGTTTTGCATACTGATTTCACGCACGTCACTTGTGGTTCAACTAAATTCTTCAAAAGCCTCTGCAGAACAACAGACTGTTACCAGACAGTTCCCTAAAGCAACTTAGCGATAAGGAAGCGACCAACAAGCATTTTGAATTCAAGCGCCTGATTGACATCTCACTCACAATAGCAGAGAACGACAGTAAGTCAAATTGTCTGAAAAGCTGGTCTCATGTAGTGTTCTATACATAACGCCATGTATTACTATAATGTAAGCACTTAATGGTGTTGTAGTATTTCTGTCTGACTTTGTTTCTTTACATCATGCTCAGAAATAGATTAGTCACAGACAGGATGTGTGTTTGATATTTAGATACTTCACCGTCCTTCACTTATTTCTAAATGATGTGCAATCAAAATGATCAAAACGCTAAGCGAGGACATTTCTAAATGTCATGACATTGTTTTGTGATATTTCCGTCAGATTGACTGCAAAGTGATAAGAAATGGTAAAACAAGGAGGATGTGTTCTTGCCTAACAATGTGCAATGATATGCAAGTCTAGAGAAAATATAGAATTTGTGAAGCATTGACTATCTACAAGCAGGAGACTGTGAGAAATGGAGCATACATTACTATATAGGCCTGCCAATATTACACAATGACTTATGTTGAATAGCTGTGCATTATTTTCCTGACTATGTTGTTTTGCTCTTCCTTCTCTTTTCAGATGCCAATTATAGGTGACTTGGTGACTTCACCAATGGCTTCAGAGGTAAACAACTTATATATTTGTTACTACTGTGTAAAAGATTGTTTGTGTTATATTTGTATGAAAAATCATTTTTTTTTACATCAAATTTGTATTATTTAAATTCATAACTGTTTCAAGTGATCAATTACA
The DNA here is from genome assembly GCF_002021735.2 of Oncorhynchus kisutch. NCBI lineage: Eukaryota > Metazoa > Chordata > Actinopteri > Salmoniformes > Salmonidae > Oncorhynchus > Oncorhynchus kisutch. Next base: position 850,172 of record NC_034203.2, on the reverse strand, counting down.
TACATTTTTTTTTGTCGCTCTTATGAAATAAAATATTGGAGACCCCTGGTCTATACTGTGTTTTCAGCTCGTATCATTTACTTGCACAATTGGTCCACATGTCCAACAAGCTACAGTATGCTTTCCTGTCTCATTCACAGGTGTATGACTATGACTCCAGCTTCACCCCCACGGCTGGTGAGGACGATCTGGAAGACTTTATGTGCGACAAATCTCCCGTCAGGGCATTCCGAGGCCAGTACGAACCGCCTCTCTACTGGACCATCATCATCCTGGGTGGCCTGGGCAACCTGACCGTGGTTTGGATCTACCTGCACTTCCGCCAGCGTCTCAAGACCATGACCGATGTCTACCTGTTGAACCTAGCTGTGGCTGACCTCTTCTTCCTGGGCACTCTGCCCCTCTGGGCCGTGGAGGCCACCCAGGGATGGAACTTCAGCTCGGGTCTCTGCAAGGTCACCTCGGCCCTCTACAAGATCAACTTCTTCAGCAGCATGCTGCTGCTCACCTGCATCAGCGTTGATCGCTACGTGGTCATCGTCCAGACCACCATGGCCCAGAACTCCAAGAGACAGCGCCTGAGCTGCAGCAAGTTGGTGTGCGCCTGCGTCTGGCTACTGGCCGTGGCTTTGGCCCTGCCTGAGTTCATGTTCGCCAACGTCAAGAAGCTGGAGGGCCGGGGCTACTGCACCATGGTCTACTGGAGTAACCAGGACAACCGCACCAAGATCATGGTCCTGGGGCTTCAGATCTGCATGGGCTTCTGCCTGCCCCTGCTGGTCATGGTGTTCTGCTACACCGGCATCATCCGCACCCTGCTCAAAACCCGCAGCTTCCAGAAACACAAGGCGTTGCGCGTGATCCTGGTGGTGGTGGCTGTGTTTGTCCTCTCCCAGTTGCCGTACAACAGCGTGCTGGTGATGGAGGCCACCCAGGCGGCCAACAGCACTGAGACAGACTGCAGTGCGGCAAAGCGGTTCAATGTGGTCGGCCAGGTGCTGAAGAGCCTGGCCTACACGCACGCCTGCCTCAATCCCTTCCTGTATGTGTTTGTGGGCGTACGATTCCGCAGAGACATCCTCAAGCTTCTCCGCATCTACCACTGCTGGCCGGCCAAGGGGAAACTCCGCAAGATCCAGGGAGGCCCCGGGCGCTCCTCAGTTATGTCCGACACGGACACCACACAAGCACTCTCGCTTTGAAGGCACGGTCATAGTACAACCTTTCACTTGCGACCAGAAGTCCCTCATAATAATTGAGGTCTGTACAAACTTGTTTGCATACATGCTCTCTATTCCATGATGCAGAGGTTGTAATGTTTTTTCCCCCCCGGTTGCCCACTCTTGCATTAGACTTTTATCTTCTTTGGTTATCCGACCATTGCTGAGGCTGAGACAGTGACATGGGGAAGGAAGAGGTCCCTTTCTGAGAGCTGGGGGAATGTCGACAAAGACCTCTTGGGTACATTGCTAGAAGCGTTGGTTATGATGAGACTCTTCTTTGGCTGGTCCAAAGACCTTCTCATTTTTCCTAGTGACTTCTCAATTTTGCTGGATGGACATTCACAGTCTGGTTGGGGGTTTGTGTTTCACGATGCCAGGGATTGGAAAGAGCTAACCATGACAACAGTGGTCCTGTACTGGTCTAATGCATTTGCAGTGGTCTATAATGTTCTGCCAATTCAGCCATGTTGTTATTATAATTTTTTTTTGCATTTGTTTAGAAAGCAGAGAGATGGGAAAGAGAAGACACCTCTTTTCTTTGCAATGATGGATTTTGTGACAGCATGGGCAGCGCCATTGTGGACTATCTCCATTTTAAAGTTTATTAGCAGTTTGTAAGCAAATGGAAAAGTTCCATACCATCCCCTACTGTGCTGGATTGTGTATAGTCTGAAAACGTGTAAAGCTCTGCCGCTTTTTTGGGAAGTGTACCCTCTATCCATCTCTATGTTATGGATATTATTTGTATCAATTTCTTTGTCAGGAGCATATCAATAAACTTATAAATTCGTTGAAATACTTTCTAAGTAGGAAATACCATATTTGTGATGTGTATGTTTAGCATTCACAGTGAGAGTGAAATTGTCATAAACAAAAAGTTGTATAAAATGCCTATGATGTTCACAATGACAATTCTCAACATAATCATTGTAAATATACCCATTTCTTTAAAACAATTTAGGTCACTGTTATTGTGTCTCAAATGTGCATTAAGAAATAAACATCTACAGTCCCTCACAAATGCACAAATACATGGAGTCATGCACAGACACAATTCCCACCAACAGATTGTTTTGTTGCTGTCAAAAAGTATCACACAACTCTTATCTGTTTGCAAAGCATAACGGCCCATACAGGGCTACACAGCAGAAGGGGCTGGTGCTGGAGGCATACTCATGTGGTAGTTCATTGACTCCATCTAGTGGCCAAATAGGGAAGCAGCAGCCTGGTTTCCCAACAGACTTGTCTAATGTATGCGCAAACTTTTCCCTCCCCAGGATTTATTTCCTATGAGATGAAGAAAAACACACGTTGCTCAAAATGAGTCAATAAGTCATAGCTTGATTGAGCCAAATGTCTTTTGGATAATTGATCAAATTATCAAAATGATTTCATACCCAAAACTGTGCTTGGTTTTCCATCTAAAGGAGTGACCTATCAACAATCAATCCCATTCTCTCAGCCTGCTGTACTTTTGTACACAAGGGGGGCACTCCAAAGCTTCCAAGTACTAAGACAGACAAAGATTAGAAGGTCAAGATTTCCATAGATACAGTATCTCCAAATATGTCACCCCTTTAATTAATTCATAAAGGAGGATGATTCAGAGACTATAGTACAATATTAATATCTGCATGTAAATCAGAAACATGCAGAAAAATTCTCCAGACTATACAATGGCTTCTTAAAGTCCAAATCTAAAAATACACTATACTTAAAGAACAAATGGGAATGGGAGGGTAACATGGTCATTTTTGTGGAGTGGGAAACCTTGCGCCAATCACAATGGAAATCAACAAGCTCATTGACTGAGGGAATTTGGAAGGAAAACATTATGCGGTTCTTTATCACTCCTCTGCAGAAAAGACATCAGTGTTATAGAACGGAGTGTTGGAGCAACAATTACCACATATTTTGTGAATGCCTTAATCTTGTAATAACAACCCCCTGTTCAACTGTTAATAGTTACTGAAAAAGGGGGGACATTTTTTAAATCATCGGGATATACCGAATTATTAAGACCTTTGATCTTTTTGACTCACTGAGTGTTTTAACTTTTGTTTTTCAACTTTTATTCTGCTCTTTAACTTTATACTTTTCATTGTTGACCTCTTGCGTATTCCCACTTAATTATGGTGGCAACTATGTACATCCTATGAATGGACTTGTCTGTGTGGCATGGCCTTGAGGGTTGCGTTGCATGATTAGACTTCTAGTCACCTTGTCCGGTGAGAGATTTACACGGTTATCAAAACATCAAGCCAGGGTAAGCCTACACGAAACACAGCCCTTATTTGAAGTGTTTCTAAAATTTACTATGGGAAAAATGAATGGAGGAAAAATGATTGGAACCATTTCCCTGTTTGAACGCTAAGTTTTATGGGTATTATGACACCTCCACTGTGGGGCCCTATTGGAATCTATTTCTTAATGCCATTTAGAAAGTATTGGCATGTATTTACAATTACTTCAAATACATATTGTTGGAAGTATTTGAAAGATAGTATTTTCAAATAAATATTTGAATTATTTGGATGTATTCTAAAATAGTTGTGAATGTACTCATTAGATTAATTTGAAATAACAAACTACTTAACATGTAAAGGCCTCATTTTGCTTTTTAATAAAAAAGTATGGCTTATACTTTACATTGGTGTCTCATGAAAGAGAACAAGAAGCCATTTTCCATTTAAAAAACATCAGGGTTTCAAAAATCTTGTCAGACATTGAGCAGTGATGTAGTCTGATCAAATAAAATTGTATTTGTCACATAATTCGTAAACAACAGGCACGGCAAGAGGTACTGGAGCGCCAAGTCTATGTCCAAGAGGCTCCTAAACAGCTTCTACCCCCAAGCCATAAGACTGTTGAACATCTAATCAAATGACTACCCAGACTACTTGCATTGCCCCCCACTCTACCCACATGTATATATTACCTCAATTACCTTGACTAACCAGTGCCACCGCACATTGACTCTGTACCGGTACCCCCTGTATATAGCCTTGCTATTATTATTTTACTGCTAATCTTTAATTATTTGTTACTTTCTTTTTTGGGGGGGTATTTTCCTTAAACTGCATTGTTGGTTAAGGGCTCGCAAGTAAGCATTTCACTGTAAGGTCCTGTTACACTGTAAGGTCCTGATATACCTGTTGTATTCGGCGCATGTGACAAAATTTGATTTGATTTATTTGGACTAACAGTGAAATGCTTACAGGTCCTTCCCAACAATGCAGAGAGAAAGAAAATAGAGAAATAATAGAAAAGTCAAACGAGTAATAATAAAAGTAATAATAGATACACAATGAGACAGATAACTCTGCTATATACAGTGCCTTGCGAAAGTATTCGGCCCCCTTGAACTTTGCGACCTTTTGCCACATTTCAGGCTTCAAACATAAAGATATAAAACTGTATTTATTTGTGAAGAATCAACAACAAGTGGGACACAATCATGAAGTGGAACGACATTTATTGGATATTTCAAACTTTTTTAACAAATCAAAAACTGAAAAATTGGGCGTGCAAAATTATTTTGCCCCTTTACTTTCAGTGCAGCAAACTCTCTCCAGAAGTTCAGTGAGGATCTCTGAATGATCCAATGTTGACCTAAATGACTAATGATGATAAATACAATCCACCTGTGTGTAATCAAGTCTCCGTATAAATGCACCTGCACTGTGATAGTCTCAGAGGTCCGTTAAAAGCGCAGAGAGCATCATCATTCAAGGGGGCCGAATACTTTCGCAAGGCACTGTACAAGGGGTACCAGTACTGAGTCGTTGTGCAGGGGTATGAGGTAATTGAGGTAGATATGTGGGGCAAAAAAAGTATTTAGTCAGCCACCAATTGTGCAAGTTCTCCCACATAGAAGCATCCAGGGTCAATGCCCTGCTCAATGGCACGTTGACAAATCTACCACCAGGCCAAAAAACGCAAACCCGAACCCTCCAAGATTCCCCCACAGTTCCCCAATAGCTGTCCCTCTACCATTTGAGACCCCTCCCACACCCATCCCCAAGAAAGAACAAACACTTAGCTTCCTAGTACATATGGTATTTAAAACGTTTTATTGAATGAGTTTGAGGATTACCGTCAAAATGACTTGTTAATGGAGAAAATAGACATCGATGACAGGTGCATGGGCCCCCAGGGCTCATGGGCTCCTCCCTCCTTGCGGGGGTGTCCGGTACGCCAGTGACCTATATACCACTATTTCATACAAAATAAAAATCACCACCGATCCCACTACTTGACCCTAACTGATCCTACACCATGTCGACAGTCTGGGAGGACAGGACTCTTTCATTCAACACACCTTGTAACTCTTCTGCAGTAAAACCCTCATAAACCCATGTACTTCTCTGCAGCTTCCAATTCAACATCTATTTTCTGTGATTTACGTTCCATTTCTGCATTAGAGTTGATAACAATGTCAATGAATGGTAAGAAGCCAACCTTTTTTGAAGCACAAATTTGTATATCACTCTGTTTTGCCCTAGGCATACTACTCACTCTTGACCAATCATCCTTCCACTCTCTTCACTGCCTTAGCATACGACACCTCATGCAGATGTACTACTACAACATCTACTCTAACCCTGGTAACCTCAACCGGTCTCTCTCGCACCGGGCACTTCTGATCCCAAGCAACATGGGCACCCCCACAATTTAGTTTTTTCCCACTGATCATTCCATTGTTCATGGCCAAAAGTTTTGAGAATGACAAAAATATACATTTTCACAAAGTCTGCTACCTCAGTTTGTATGATGGCAATTTGCATATACTCCAAAATGTTATGAAGAGTGATCAGATGAATTGCAATTAATTGCAAAGTCCCTCTTTGCCATGCAAATGAACTGAATCCCCCAAAAACATTTCCACTGCCGGACCAGCTGACATCATGTCAGTGATTCTCTCGTTAACACAGGTGTGAGTGTTGACGAGGACAAAGGCTGGAGAACACTCTGTCATGCTGATTGAGTTCGAATAACAGACTGGAAGCTTCAAAAGGAGGGTGGTGCTTGGAACCATTGTTCTTCCTCTGTAAACCATGGTTAACCTGCAATGAAACACGTGCCGTCATCATTGCGTTGCACAAACAGGGCTTCACAGGCAAGGATATTGCTGCCAGTAAGATCGCACCTAAATCAACCATTTATCGGATCATCAAGAACTTCAAGAAGAGCGGTTCAATTGTTGTGAAGAAGGCTTCAGGGCGCCCAAGAAAGTCCAGCAAGCGCCAAGACCATCTCCTAAAGGTGATTCAGCTGCAGGATCGGGGCACCACCAGTACAGAGCTTGCTCAGGAATGGCAGCAGGCAGGTGTGAGTGCATCTGCACACAGTGAGGCAAAGACTTTTGGAGGATGGCCTGGTGTCAAGAAGGGCAGCAAAGAAGCCACTTCTCTCCAGGAAAAACATCAGGGACAGACTGATATTCTGCAAAAGGTACAGGGATTGGACTGCTGAGGACTGGGGTAAAGTCATTTTCTCTGATGAATCCCCTTTCCGATTGTTTGGGGCATCTGGAAAAAAGCTTGTCTGGAGAAGACAAGGTGAGCGCTACCATCAGTCCTGTGTCATGCCAACAGTAAAGCATTCTGAGACCATTCATGTGTGGGGTTGCTTCTCAGCCAAGGGAGTGGGCTCACTCACAATTTTGCCTAAGAACACAGCCATGAATAAAGAACGGTACCAACACATCCTCCGAGAGCAACTTCTCCCAACCATCCAGGAACAATTTGGTGACGAACAATGCATTTTCCACCATGATGGAGCACCTTGCCATAAGGCAAAAGTGATAACTAAGTGGCTCGGGGAACAAACATCGATAGATATTTTGGGTCCATGGCTAGGAAACTCTCCAGACCTTAATCCCAACTTGTGTTCCATCCTCAAGAGGCGGGTAGACAAACACAAACTCCAAGCATTGATTATGCAAGAATGGGCTAACATCACTCAGGATGTGGCCCAGAAGTTAATTGACAGCATTCCAGGGCGGATTGCAGAGGTCTTGAAAAAGAAGGGTCAACACTGCAAATATTGACTCTTTGCATCAACTTCATGTAATTGTCAATAAAAGCCTTTGACACTTATGAAATGCTTATAATTATACTTCAGTATTCCATAGCAACATCTGACAAAAATATCTAGACACTGATGCAGCAAACTTTGTGGAATTTAATATTTGTGTCATTCTCAAAACTTTTGGCCATGACTGTACACTTTCCTTGCCCTCTTGCTCACACCTTGGAATCTCCCTCCTTCACACTATTGCAACATGACCATAAGCCTGGCATCTGAAAGAAATGAGTGGGATCGGCACAAAAGCTCTCACTGGATAACCAACGTATCCTAACATGGTTTTATTAGGTAAAGACTGCTTCAAAACGCAAATGGACAATGTCTTCTATTTCACAAAGCTCGCCACCAGTTCTGCGTCGCACCAAACAGTGGGTGTCACAGACACAGGGAATTTAACGCCACTAATTTCAAAGGCGTCCTGCTACGGAGAGCAACGCAGGAGTCACAGGTCTTGTCCCTAGTTGCGTGATGCAATGCACCCCCTCCCTCTGGACAGAACACAGAAAATTAAGTCCACTTCGAACTACCTTCACCAATTTAACAGTACACAACATATTTTCTACCCAGCCTATAACTACATATGGATCAGCCAAAAGGCAGGTATCAACTTTCTCCAAAAATGTCACTCCCACTTGGCCCGGGGCAAGGGTTGGAGGTCTTCACAACACCTGCCACCACAGGTAATTCATCCTCTCTCCTCAGGTTCCATTTCTGAGCTATCAGTGACAGCAGAACATGGTTTATACTTGGCGCCATTCTTCCTCAACACACACCTTCCCACTGCATGTTTTGCCATGTACAACTGTGTTATTCAATGCATTTCTATGGGCTCTAGCAGTAAAGGCACTTTTCTTTCTTCATTATACCTACAGGGGTCTGAAAATTTTAAATCAAATGGCAAAATTATAAATTTTTATGAACATCTTAAAACAATTCCATATGTTAGCTTAGTAGATATTGCGATCTAAGAACTTACACCTAAGCAGACAGGCTAAGTCAGGATTTTTGTGACAGTATGTCATTATGGCTACATGATTATATAGGTGTTGACAGTGTCCAAGTAAGCTATTACGAAAGATCTTTTACTGATCATCAGATAGGCACGGACTATACCAAATATTTTTCACAGACATGTTTATTATATTAAAACACACGTGAAAATGAATACAAGTTATGTTCTCAACAGCAGACAAAATATACATAATGTTGTATCATATATTGGAAAAGTGGTGTCCAATTATTTGGGTTGGATTACACGAATAAAGTTAAGTACATGGACAAAAGTGTTACATATGTTTTAATACATTTCTGTTTTAAAATGTTTCTGAGAAATATCCACAGGGCCCATTGTTGAACATCTCTCTGGCCTTGAGTCTTACATGGGCACCAAAGCAGAAAAAGGAGACGGATGAAACCAAGACAGGGAAAATAAGTTCTGACTTACCCTGAAAAATAAACACAAAATTGCAACTTTAACACAGTGATATGAATCTGGCCATATTTATCAATAACAAGAAAAGGTATTACCTTATTGTTGATGGTCACTTTGGCATAGATTTAGCCAAATTGTAACATATGTTCAATCGAAATGACCTAATACGATTGCCATCTATTTGGCTTTGCTCAGAATCCATAAGCAAAGCATTGAGTTCATGAACAAACAAATGTCTATAATGGGTCCAAAATATCACCCAATGTGTCCAATACTGGCTCATTATGGTAATTACAGTAGTTTCTGCTAACATGTTTGAAAAAGAACAGCAAATCAGATCATGACATCATGACTATAAAAGGTTGACTTATCAAAATTACATCATACACAGCAGGGCTTCTTTCTGCTTAAAGAAAACAGAATAAGAAATATGCCAAAACGAATTGGCTCTTCCCAATCTGCACCCTCCCTTGAGCCTAGCCCAGATTGGGAAAAGCCTCAAGTAGCAATCTCAGAAGATTTGAATACTGTTGTTGATTTATGTATGCAGTAATTTGCCCCGTTTTGTATGATTGTCATATTGACGACTCCACCTTTACAAATACAGTAACTATCTCCAGAACAGAAACCTTTGTCCAGATGAGGTTCCTTGTGAGTTTCTTCTCTAAAGTGGCAGCACCTAGAATATATAGAGAACAAATGAAAAGTATCTTGGTTTAACTTTAACACAGTTAAAAGACAAGATACCTGAAGCCTTGCTTGTAGCAATCTGGAACTAGTTTAGAGCCATATGATTAACCAAAGATCCACAGTCAGGTATATGAGCAGCTTGGAATTCTATTTTTAACCAGAAAGAGTAGATGTCATGTGGAGAAAAGGAAGGAGGCCATAAAAGTATTGTGAGAGAAAACGTATGGAAACAAACTTTTTTTTATGACTGTCTATTATAAATGCATTTAATAAAATAGTAAGTGAAAGTGATTCCCCATCTTGTCTTTTCTATCACCCCAGTGTTGTTTGCTTTTTGTATCTACCCATGCCATCAAAAATGACCTTGATAAGTGGCTTTGTGGAGGTCTTGTCTCTCTGAAAGTGGAGCCCAGGCTGGAGAAGGTGCTGGGCTCTGTCTCGCTCTCAGCCACCACAGGAAACATCATTGTTGGGAAAAACATCAAACATCAGTTAGTGTTAGTAAAAAAAAAAGCTGTCTTTTGCTTATTTGGTTTGAAACTAAATTTAGCATACAAGTGCCAAATCCTAACTTGAGATCTGTGTTCGTCAAGTTATGCGCACAAATCAAGTTGGGATTCCAGCCTAAAAACTGCACAAAAAGCTGATGAAAACGAAAGTTTTCTAGTTAAGGTTTGTGGATTAGTTTTAAAAATAGAGAATTTCTGTTAATTATTAGACACTTAAAGGGGCCTGAACATTGGCATGTGTATGTAGGGAAGACATTTGTGGAAAAGGCATAAATTCTCCATCAGCTACACATGTGTGGGCTCTTTTATTTCTGTTTTGCTCCTATAAGAACATTAAAATATATAACACAAAATAAAGTAGAGGCAATTACCGCTCATAACAAGCAGACTCAAAGCTCAGAGAAGACATATCCCTGTATCAAAAGACAACATGGTCATACAAAACATGAAAACCAATGATAGAGGGAAACAAAACACTTAAATATCCTTCTTTTTTAGAGGAACATGCCTAAAATAATTGCAACACATGAGTTTGAATACATAGCAAGACTGCTATCCTCACATGCAGTTTCTAACATTGTATCAAGGGAACACATGAAAAACAAAAAGGTATTCGTTACAGGAGAGCAAGAAATTCTGAGCTGTTCCATTAAGATAAGTACACTGAAGGTGCTCTTGTCCATCATAGCTTGTTGGATGCAGCCCCCCCATACCAGACCCAACTTCCTCTCCACAATTTGGGTGCGTGACTTGATTAAGTTAACTTTTATCCAGTTTGTCTTTGACATATTTTTAAACAACATGTAAACCATGCCTATGGGGGCATCTGGCTAAAACAATGTGTACAATATATAATATATAATATACAAAATAAAGAAACATACGAGGTAATAACCAGGTGAAGTTGATGGGTTTTGTTTTTTGGAAGAGGGGGGATAGCTTACCTTCAATGTACTGAAAGTGGTATACAATCTGCTTTAAACATGAGGGGCCATCCCTGCAGGTGGGCTCAAGTAGGACCCAAGGACCCCAACCGTTTGGGTTTTCAGCACTGACAGACCTACAGGCAGCGGCAGAACGGGCATGCGGACCAGGGCCTGCACAGACACCAGGGTGGGGGACGGGGTGGGTGGGGGAGCACTCTGGGTTTTCAATACCTGGGGGAGACGTAGATATAAATAGCATTTACACTGGCCCTGCACCACAACACAACACAACACAGGGCATGACAGGTAATAACCGCATAGAATAATAGTAAGTCAAAGGAGCTGCCAAGTCTGCAAGACTTCACCTTCTACAGACTGTACAAACATCCCATTCAAAAGGTTTAGGGCATTGGGTTACGAACAATTGGGTTGCGACCAATCAAACAAAGCCCAAGTTAAATAACTGTGATCATTATCTGGACCCCCTCCCTGCTCGTCACAGCCTTGGCAACTCAGTAAACCCCAACAATCAGAATTATGTTTTTACAGCTACAATATCATCCACCTTCAGTCACCTGCAAGGGGCCAATCAAAAACTGAAAATCCAAGTGGATGAATCTCAAACTCTTTATGAGTGCCTTACTGTCCATGAGATAGTTATGCGTCATTATAATCTTTTTATCTGACTTGCAGGTAGGCGGAGATGGAAAATATGTTGTAAAGCAGGCATTCTGCTTGGAGCCCTACTATGGTTTAGGGATGTGACAAATGGAAAATATTTCTTAACGTTCAAACTGACATAAAAAAAAAAAAGAGTTTCCCCCCCCGTTAAAACGATAAGAACATTTAACAAAATTCCATGTCAAATCATATTGCATGGTATGACCGCTAGGGGGAAATGAAGTTCTACCGTGGGCTTACAGTTGGTGGCATCTGGAATAGGCTTCTGCAGGTGAAATTACGATTCGACCGCTCCCTCTACACACATGCATGCTGCGCACCCAAGCTCCCATTAGGCCTTAAAGGTCTAATACAGCCATTTTTATCACAATATCAAATCATTTCAAAATCAATTAAGTACCTTACCGTGAATGTTTTCAATTAAAATGGTCAAAAAGAAACAAAAATAGCTTTTGCTAGGAGTGCTCTTAGTGGGGAAGGGAAAACTGAAAATGAACCGTTATTGAAAGAGAGGTTTGGAACTCTTTCTTATTGGTCTTAACTAATTTCCAGTGATGTCACCAGGCAGGCCAAAACTTCATCTCACCAAAACAGGTTGAAATTTCAGGCTGTCTTCTCAAACAGCTCTTACACTAAAAGGGCATTATCATTATTTTCACAATTTCATTTTATTAATGCCTATAAAAATGTATCGAACTGTTGGGATACACAAACAAAACTGTAGACAAACTACATTCCTTCCCGAATCACGACAGCTTTATCACAAATTCAAAATGGACTGGTTGATTAACGTAGGGAAATGTGTTCCAGCCACGCGCTGCAGATTTGGAATAACTGCAGTGCTATTTTAGGCTTTTTTGTGAACTGCTATAGTGTTCCATTTAGAATAGGTTACAACCCCCCCCTAAACCTAGGCAGGTTCCATAATAAAATATGAAACAAAAACATTATTTTGTTGAAGGCAAATTGTGTATTCAATAGTCTAGGGGCCTACTTTATTTCATGATTAACAAAAGCCTGCCACCAAGTTTAAGCTCACAAATAAAACACAGGGCAAAAGAAATCCCACTAAATACAGGTTGGTTAAAAAGGGAATAATTTTAGCTTTCTAATGCTGTTAACTATATGTCTCAACTACCATTATAAAAGGAATAACACCCTGTTGAAATGGGAGTAAACTGTGAAATTTATGAGAAAGACGCACCCGTTTCAGTAGCGTGAGTCGAGGCTCAAATGGCGTTTGCAGTTCTTCATTTAACAAATGACCTCACAACTCAAATAGTCCATTGAAAACAGATGCATACCAACTGTAATAAGCACTTTTTTTCAAACTGTTAACGACGATGACGTGCGGATGCATATCCCCTCTTACTAACGTTACAGCATTGTTGTGTTAGGTAGGCCTATTCCCTTTATGATGATCAGGACCTGTTAGTGGTAGTTTTGTGATAACTGCACTGGGATTTAAATTTTGTAGAGAATAAAAAAACAGTTTCATTTTTTCCCTAAACGTTAAGGATTCAATTTCGTTTAAACATACAAACGTTCACACCCCTACTATGGTTATATAATACAAGTCCTTAGATCAATGTAAAACGGGAGAGCATGTGTGTGTTGTTCAAACAGGCAGAGTCAGCAGAGTCTGCCAGCTCAAATAAATACATTTCTTGGGCTGGGGTGGGGTCCAACCATAGTCAAACTAGGGACTCAGTACTAGCTTCTGGATGTGTCAATCAATCAATGCATGACTGTGAGTGGTACAGTAAGAGATGCTCAGAAGATCTTCTCCTGGATGTAGGGGTGCTGCAGGGCCTGGTTGATGCTGATCCTCTTGGTCGGGTCCAGCATAAGGGTCAGGTCCAGCAGGTCCTTGAGCTGGGCAACCTTCTTGCGCTGGTCTTCAGGGAGACGCTGGCAGCCCACCATGTCAGCCAGCAGCTCCTTGGTGGGGTTGATGGTGCTCATCACTGTCACCTTCTCCTGTGGATAGGTGGGACAGAAGAAGGACAGAGGTGGTACAGGGGGGATGGAAAGAGGGGAGTCAGGGAAGAAAGGGAGGGCATGCGATAGAGAGAGAAAGATAGAAGAGAAGGAGTCAGGATGAAAAGCGGAACAGATATGAGTGTGCGGGTTGGGTGGGGTGTGGCAAAAGGGATCAGTGTTGAGAAAGAACCAGGGAGGAAAACAAACCATTTCATAAGAAGGCGAGAGAAAAGAAAGGAGTGGGGAAAAATAAAATTGGCATAGAGATGTAGAGGGGGTGATTGGAATAGCAGGAAAAGGAAAATGAACAATGGGCTTAGCTAACTTTGCACAAAATGGAAATATACTGAACAAAAATATAAAGGCATCATGTACAGTTTTGGTCCCATGTTTCATGAGATGAAATAAAAGATCCCAGAAATGTTCCATACACACAAATTTTGTGCACCATTTTTTTTTATATCCCTGTTAGTGAGCATTTCTCCTTTGCCAAGATAATCCATTCACCTGACAGTTGTGGCATATCAAGAAGCTGATTAAACAGTATGACCATTACACAGGTGCACCTTATGCTGGGACAGACAAAAGGCCACTAAAATGTACTGTTTTGTCACACAACACAATGTCATAGATGTCTCAAGTTGAGGGAGCGTGCAATTGGCAAGCTGACTGCAAGAATGCCCGCCAGAGCTGTTGCCAGAAAATGGAATGTTCATTTCTCCACCATAAGCCGCTTCCAACATTGTTTTAGATCATTTGCCAGTATGTCCAACTGGCTTCACAACCGCAGACCACGGGCCTACCCAGGGCTGCGCCCATTCCCAGTCATTAGGGCCTAATCAATTTATTTCAATTGACTGATATCCTTATATGAACTGTAACTCAGTAAATTCTTTGAAATCATTTCATGTTGCATTTATATTTTTGTTCAGTCTAAAATCAGTTGACTGATACCAGAGTGGTTTTCATGCAAACATTCCCACTCTGAGACAACAACCTACCCTTTCAGTGACTTTGTCTACTTCTGTGTACAGGAAGTTGAGGTTCTGGTCAAAGTGCTGGTCCTTGAACACGCCTTTCCTGATCATCTGTGAAGGGGTAGAAAGATATCAGTTGGGGTCAATTCCATTTCAAATGGATCTGTCCAGGAAGAAACCAGAAACTCAAGTTTCAAGTTTCCTCATTGATAGAAAACTTCATTGATATTTCAGAATTCTTATTTCACTTCTGAATAAATAGTTTTTCTTTCTGTACATTTCCAGTAGTAGGGGGAATGGTGTGTTTATGGATGGACCCTACAGTACAGTTGGTCTCACCTTGTTGGGCATCTTGCCCTTGATGTCCATGGCGAGCTTAATCATGTGGTTGTTGGTTTTCCCTGGGAAAAGTATCTTGCCCGTGTACAGCTCATACAGAGTGCAGCCAACTGACCACATGTCGATCCCATAGTCGTAAGGCTTCCCGATGACTGCAAGGAAAGATGGCAAATGAGTATGTTTGATCAGTGATGTGCTCATAAGGGCACACCTTCTCAAAAATATTCAAAATATTATTCTGTTTGGTGCCGACTAAACATGACAGTTGTACATTTTCCCTACAAGTTAAGACCTACAGCAGTGGTCACCAACTGGTTGTGGAGAGCTTCTGGATGCACTAATTCAACTAATCAAGGACTTGATGAGAGGTGATTAGTTTAATGTAGTTAATGTAGTTTGTGCTGGGATGCAAAAGCCTGCACACTATGTATAGTAGTACTTCAGGTCAAGGGTTGGTGATAAAAAGTTGAGAGGAATAATTCTAAACCAATCCAAAGAGAAGAAAATAAAAAAGAACAGAGGAGAAGAACACAAAAGTGAATAAGAAAAGCGAAGACTCACTAATCTCCGGCGCCCTGTAGAACCGGCTGACCAAGTAGGGCGTGATGTCATTCTCTGCCACGTGCGATGCTGAACCAAAGTCACAGAGCTTGAGGATGGTTTTCGACTCGTTGACCTGTTGAAAACAAACTAATCAAAAAATATGCCACTCGTCCTATGTAAAACTCCAGTCAACATGTTTCAAAAGGTCAATGGTGATGGCAAATCTCCCAGCATTCCCCTTCCACCAAATGCATTTATTGTAGAGTTCAAGCACAATGACAAACCACATGCTATCAAAAGAACTGAGATGCAGAAGTGAGTAACCCTATTTCACTATTACGTCACTGTGGAAAGTGCTGCGTGCCACAGTCACAGGTCAGTAAATACTAGTCAGCAAGCATCTAGTTATTTACTGGCTAGTTAGCAAGTGAGACAACCCTGCTGTAAACTAAACTCTTAGGTAAGTGATATAATTTTAAATGTACTGTATCTAATTTATAGTCAGAGCATTGACATTGTACAACGGTCATCTCTAGTTAACAGTGTTAAACCCCCCCAAAAGATCACATTGTTCACACAATTAGACTAAACTGAGGTGCACTACTGGGCCACAGCTGGTCACATGACCGGGCAAAACAGGTCAGGGCAGAGTGCCAGAGTGCCTCAGTTATCAGCGCAACTGGGTCATAATGCCAACAAGAGAGCATAATGGATCATTCAGAATCATACAACAATATAGCAGATGCGCAAAATGGGTTCAGAAAGAAACAAAGTTGCCTGGAATACACCACCCAATTTACCACAATCAGATTCAAATAAAAAAATGAACAAGTCCACTTACTGTTCTTTAATAGATTTCTCTAATTGGTCTAAATGGAGTCAAATTGGTCTAAATGGTAACATCCTGAAATGCCTTATGTACTGTCTAACTGGCTGCCTAACTGACTGGTTACCTGTTGACATTGGAGGGAAACAGGGTTGCATTTAATCACCTATTCTGTTCTCAATGTACATTAATGATCTCACTCTGGCCATCAAAGCTCGAGGAAAAGGTCTTAACAATGAACGAGTGTCTACTCTTTTATATACAGATGACATCGTATTGATCTCTGAAACTGAAGATGAGTTAAGATTTTTTAAATATTGCTTTTAACTGGTGTGAACAATGCAAATGGAAAATCTATGTAGACAAAACTTAGGTAGTGCACTATAGCAATTCATCAGTGCCTAGAACACCTTATTTTTTCCTGTGGTCCTGCCACAGATGTTGTCAGTGAGTACAAGTATCTGGGGTTGATTATTAATTCAGTTTTGGATTAAGTGCATAGCTAACAATGCAAATCGTGCCCTTGATGCCGTCATTGTGAAGTGTAAATTGTTTTATTTAACTAGACAAGTCAGTTAAGAACAAATTCTTATTTACAATGACGGTCTACTATGGCCAAACCCGGGCGACGCTGGGCAAATTATGCTCCGCCCTATGGTACTCCCAATCACGGCCAGATGTGATACAGCCTGGATTCAAACCAGGAACTGTAGTGACACCTCTTGCACTGAGATGGAGTGCCTTAGACCGCTGCGCCACTGCACCATGGTAAGGAATGGGTGGCCTACCTTTTAAATGTTTCACTAAACTGTTTGAATCACTGGTGCTTCCTATTATTACCTATGCTGCAGCAGTACATGGGCAGATAAATTGTACTTGTGTTAATGCTGTTTTTAACCGTGCCTGCAGATGTTACCTTTGTGCTGCTATTCAAGGTGATATGGGCTGGAAAACTCTATGGCATCACTAGTGGCTATGCATTTAACAACATTTGCAGAGATTTTGCAGTATGCCAAATGAACGTGTTAAAGTTTATTTGTACGTGCTTGTGATGTTGCAAAGAAAAATGTCAAAAGTATTCTAGAAATACCCAAAATGCTTTTGAATCAGCGCTTTTAGGAACACAATGAACTAAAGTGGTACCAACTGATAAACAAACCTGAAAGTAATAAACTGTGCACCTACTGCCTATGTACGTAGTTTTATCGAAGTAATATCAAAGCTCTTTTGTTAAATTTAGATGTGGAGTGGCCCCTTTCGCCATTGAGACTCGTCGATACACAAACATTCCCTTAGATAAACGTGTATGTACTTCTTGGAACAAGGGTTCAATTGAAACAGAAGCTCATGTCTTGCTTTACTGTGGGTTATAAAACAACATTAGGGATGATGTTTTTAGTCAGCTGTCCAGACAAAATTATAATTAACAGTCTAGATTAAAATAATAAATTGGGTGACATTTTATCGTCAAGTAATAATAATTGAAATGCCTGCGCCAAAGCCTGCCACATTATCCCACAATGGAGACGTTTCTTTATAAGTGCTTAATTGTCCTTTTATCTTCTGTACTCTGTTTTTTTTGTTTATGCATACATGTGTATAGATGATGTAATGAATTATAGATGACGCCTTGATTGTTGATTGTTAGTCTCAAAACTACATTTGAGTGGTTCACAACGTGTTTAAAAACAAACAAATCTGTATTATTGTATCATTGTGGAGTGACTTTTAAATACAATTTTCTAAACCAAAACCTGCTTTAAACATGTATTTTTGTAGTGTTATTGACTCTCTCTGGGTGCTTTGGTTGGTTAGAGGAGACGCACCAGGATGTTGTCAGGTTTGATATCGGCGTGCAGGATGTTGCAGCGTTTCAGCAGCTTCAGGGCCAGAAAGAGCTGCTGGCTGTAAGAGCGCACCGCCTTGATGTGGAGGCCCACGTCTTTGCCATACTTCTTCAGTACCTCGCGCAGGTTCATACTGAGGAGTAGAGAGAGATGACACTTACAATCTAGAGGTGCATTGTGCAAAGCTATGGCATAGTGGTAACACTCCCTGGCATATCACATATCCCACTGGAGACCACCCTTCCCATTGTTTTTACCACTTGCCTGTCACCCCACTTAATTTCCTGTTTGCATAAAGTTGTAAAGTAACTGTCCAGTGCCCTCTGCTTAATGTGAGTCTGGAAGGAGAGTTTACAGTCTAACCAGACACCTAGGTATTTGTAGTTGTCCACATATTCTAAGTCATTCTAAGCCTATGTAGATATTCCATTAAAAATCCAGCTACAATAGTCATTTACAACATTAACAATGTCTACACTGTACTTATGATCGATTGTATGTTATTTTAATTACCAAAAAGGTGTTTTTCTTTCAAAAACAAGGACTTTTCTAGGTGACCCCAAACTTTTGAACGGTAGTGTGTGTGTATGTGTATACAGTTGGTTGAAGTCGGAAGTTTACATACACCTTAGCCAAATACATTTAAACTCAGTTTTTCACAATTCCTGACATTTAATCCATGTAAAAATTTCCTGTCTAGGTCAGTTAGGATCACCACTTTATTTTAAGAATGTGAAATGTCAGAAAAATAGTAGAGAATTATTTATTTCAGCTTTAATTTCTTTCAACACATTCCCAGTGGGTCAGAAGTTTACATACACTCAATTAGTATTTGGTAGCATTGCCTCAAACGTTTCGGGTAGCCTTCCACAAGCTTCCCACAATAAGTTGGGTGAATTTTGGCCCATTCCTCCTGACAGAGCTGGTGTGACTAAGTCAGGTTTGTAGGTCTCCTTGCTTGCACACGCTTTTTCTGTTCTGCCCACACATTTTCTATAGGATTGAGGTCAGGGCTTTGTGATGGACACTCCAATACCTTGACTTTGTTGTCCTTAAGCCATTTTGCCACAACTTTGGAAGTATGCCTGGGGTCATTGTCCATTTGGAAGACCCATTTGCGACCAAGCTTTAACTGATGTCTTGAGATGTTGCTTCAATATATCCACAATATTCCTCCCTCATGTTGACATCTATTTTGTGAAGTGCACCAGTCCCTCCTGCAGCAAAGCACCCCCTACTACATGATGTTGCCACCCCCGTGCTTCACGGTTGGGATGGTGTTTTTCAGCTTGCAAGCCTCCTCCTTTTTCCTCCAAATGGTCATTATGGCCAAACAGTTCTATTTTTGTTTCATCAGACCAGAGGACATTTCTCCAAAAATACGATCTTTGTCCCCATATGCAGTTGAAAACCATAGTCTGGCTTTTTTATGCTGGTTTTGGAGCAGTTGCTTCTTCCTTGCTGAGCGGCCTTTCAGGTTATGTTGATATAGGACTCGTTTTACTGTGGATATAGGTACTTTTGTACCGGTTTCCTCCAGCATCTTCACAAGGTCCTTTACTGTTGTTCTGGGATTGATTTGCACTTTTCGCACCAAAGTAAGTTCATCTCTAGGAGACAGAACGCATCTCCTTCCTGAGCGGTATGACGGCTGCGTGGTCCCTTGGTGTTTGTACTTGCATACTATTGTTTATGCAGATGAACGTGATACCTTCAGGCGTTTGGAAATTGCTCCCTAGGATGAACCAGCAGACTTTCTCAGATGTCAAACAGTATCTTTGCATCAACAAGACCATCTCTTTACAGACTCTATGTTCACTTTCCCCAATATTATTTTTAGGGCAGGGTGCAAAGGCTTCCCAAAATCAGCAGCTGGGGCTTTTATAACTAAAATGTTCAATTGAAACCAAATTACTTTACAAATAAAGGGAGAGCAGACCTATGCGGAGGGGCCCACACTGCCTATTAGGACTGCCCCTGACCCCCCCAAAATATTGGTAGACTGAGAGTCTGTTCTTTCGACCGATTGGCTGAAATGTTTAAATGTGTAACTTTCCATATAGAGTGCATTCGGAAAGTATTCAGACCCTTTGACTTATTCAGCATTTTGTTACGTTACAGCCTTATTCTAAAAAAATGTAAATAAAGAAATCCTCAGCAATCTACACAAAATACCCCATAATGACAAAGCAAAAATAGGTTTAGAATTTGTAGCTGATTTATTACATTAAAAAATGAAATATCACATTTACATAAGTACTCAGACCCTTTACTAAGTACTTTGTTGAAGCACTTTTGGCAGCGATTACAGCATCAAGTCTTCTTGGGAATGACGCGACAAGCTTGGCACACCTGTATTTTCACGAGTTTCTCCCATTCTTCTCTGCAGATCCTCTCAAGCTCTGTCAGGTTGGGTTGGGCGTGTCTCTGCACAGCTATTTTCAGGTCTCTCCGGAGATGTTCGATCAGTTCAAGTCTGGGCTCTGGCTGGGCCACTCAAGGACATTCAGAGACTTGTCCCGAAGCCACTTCAGCATTGTCTTAGCTGTGTGCTTAGGGTCATTGTCCTGTTGGAAGGTGAACTTTCGCCCAAGTCCGTGGTCCTGAGTGCTCTGGAGCAGGTTTTCGTCAAGGATCTACGTTAATCTCTCCCTTAATCCTGACTTGTCTCTGCTGTCACCACCATGCTTCACCATAGAGATGGTGCCAAGTTTCCTCCAGATGTGACGTTTGGCATTGAGGGCAAAGAGTTGAATCTTGGTTTCATCAGACCAGATAATCTTGTTTCTCATGGTCTGAGTCCTTTAGGTGCCTTTTGGCAAACTCCAAGTGGGCTTCCATGTGCCTTTTACTGAGGAGTGGCTTCTGTCTGGTCACTCTACCATAAAGACCTGATTGGTGGAGTGCTGCAGAGATGGTTGTACTTCTGGAAGGTTTTCCCATCTCCACAGAGGAACTCTGTCAGAGTGATCATCGGGTTCTTGATCAAATCAAATCAAATTGTATTGGTCACATACACATGGTTAGCAGATGTTATTGCGAGTGTAGCGAAATGCTTGTGCTTCTAGTTCCGAACAAATAATCAAACAATTTCACAATAACTACCTCATACACAAACGTCTAAGTAAAGGGATGGAAAAAGACAATACATATAAATATATGGATGAGCGAATACAGTATATACATATGGGATGAGTAATACAAGATATGCAAATATAATTAAAGTGCCATCATTGAAAGTGACTATTCATTAAAGTGTCCAATAATTTCAAGTCTGTATGTAGGCAGCAGCCTCTCTGTGTTAGTGATGGCTGTTTAACAGTCAGAGCCATCAGGGCTTTGAGATTGAAAAATAGCTTCTGTCTCTCTGTCCCAGCTTTGATGCATCTGTACTGACCTTGTTTTCTGGATTGTAGCGGGGTGAACCAGCAGTGGCTTGGGTGGTGGTTGTCATCCTTGATTATCTTTTTGGCCTTCCTGTGACAACGGGTGTGGGCGGTGCAGTTGCTGTACCAGGCTGTGATACAGCCCGACAGGATGCTCTCAATTGTGCATCTGTAAAAGTTTGTGAGGACTTTAGATGACAAGCAACATTTCTTCAGCCTGCTGAGGTTCTTCCCCATACTGTCTGTGTGGGTGGACCATTTCAGTTTGTCCACGATTTCATGCCGAGGAACTTTCCACCTTCTCCACTGCTGTCCCGTCGATGTGGATAGGAGGGTGCTCCCTCTGCTGTTTCCCGAAGTCTACGATCATCTCCTTTGTTTTGTTGACGTTGTGTGAGAGGTTGTTTTCCTGACACCACACTCCAAGTGCCCTCACCTCCTCCCTATAGGCTGTCTCGGCTTTGTTGGTGATCAAGCCTACTACTGTTGTGTCATCTGCAAACTTGATGATTAAGTTGGAGGCATGCATGGCCACGCAGTCATGGGTGAACAGGAGGGGCTGAGCATGCACACTTGTGGGGCCCCAGCGAAGCGGAGATGTTGTTTCCTACATTCACCACCTGGGGGCGGCCATTCAGGAAATCCAGGACCCAATTGTACAGGGCGGGATTGAGACCCAGGGCCTCAAGCTTAATGATGAGCTCGGAGGGTACAATGGTGTTGAGTGCTGTAGTCAGCTATAGTCAATGAACAGCATTCTTCCAAAGGTATTCCTCTTGTCCAGATGGGATAGGGCAGTGTGCAGTGTGATGGCGATTGCATCGGCTGTGGACCTATTGGGGCGGTATGCAAATTGAAGTGGGTCTAGGGTGGCAGGTAAGGTGCAGGTGATATGATCCTTGACTAGTCTCTCAAAGCACATCATGATGACAGAAGTGAGTGCTACGGGCGATAGTCATTTAGTTCAGTTACCTTTGCCTTCTTGGGTACAAGAACAATGGTGGCCATCTTGAAGCATGTGGGGACAGCAGACTGAGATAGGGAGAGATTGAATATGTCCGTAAACACACCAGCCAGCTGGTCTGCGCATGCTCTTAGGACGAGGCTATCATACTCACGTCAGCCACAGAGAAGGAGAGCCCCCAGTCCTTGGTAGCGGGTTCCGTCGGTGGCACTGTATTATCCTTAAAGCGGGCAAAGAAGGTGTTTAGTTTGTCTGGAAGCAAGACGTCGGTGTCCGTGATTGGCTGTAGATCCTGCCAGATACGCCTCGTGTTTGAGCCGGTGAAGTGCCCCTTTGTCCCTATACTGATATTTCACTTGTTTGATTGCCTTGCAGAGGAAATAACTACACTGTTTATATTCTGCCATATTCCCAGTCATCTTTCAATAGTTAAATGCGGTGGTTCGCGTTTTCAGTTTTGCGCGAATGCCGCCATCTATCCTGGTTAGGGTAGGTTTTAATAGTCACAGTGGGTACAACATCTTCAATGCACTTCCTTATAAACTCACAGAATCAGCGTATAAATCAATATTATTTTCAGGCTACCCGGAACATATCCCAGTCCGTTTGATCAAAACATTCTTGAAGCGTGGATTCCGATTGGTCAGACCAGCGTTGAATAGTTCTTGTCATGGGTACATCCTATTTGAGTTTCTGCCTATAGGACGGGAGGAGCAAAATGGAGTTGTGGTCAGATTTGTCGAGGGGAGGGCAGAGGAGGCCCTTTTATGCATCGCGGAAGTTAGAGTAGCAGTGATCTAGTGTATTGCCCGCACGAGTGCTACAATCAATATGCTGATAGAATATAGGTAGCCTTGTTCTCAAATTTGCTTTGTTAAAATCCCCAGCTACAATAAACGCAGCCTCAGGATGTATGGTTTCCAGTTTGCATAAAGTACAGTGAAGTTCCTTGAGAGCCGTCGTGGTATCGGCTTGAGGGGGGATATACACGGCGGTGACAATAACCAACGAGTATTCTCTTGGGAGATAATATGGTCGGCATTTGATTGTGAGGAAAAGACATGAGTGCCTGTATGTTGTTACGATTACACCATCATGAAGTATACACCCCGCCCTTTTCCCCAGAGAGATGTTTATTTCTGTCGGTGCGACACATAAAGAATCCCGGTGGCTGTACTGACTCCGACAACATATCCCGAGAGAGCCATGTTTCCATTAAACAAAGTATGTTACTACAATCCCATTGGCGAGTAATAAACTCGGAAGTGGTGGGTGGTGTGCACGCCTCCGAAGTCTGACCAGAAGGCCGCTTCGTCTCTCTCTTCTGTGGCGATGTTTTGGGTCAGCCTCTGGAATCAGATCAAATGCCCTGGATGGTGGTGCAAACAAAGGATCCGCTTCGGGAAAGTCGTATTCCTGGTCGTAATGTTGCTAAGTTGCCGTCGCGCTGATATCCAATAGTTCTCCCTTAAGTGTATGTAATAACACTTAAGATTTTCTGGGCAAACAATGTAAGAAATAATACATAAAAATACAAAATTCGGCATTGTTTCCTAAGGACTAGAAGCGAGGCGACCCCCTCTGTCAGCGCTATCTTGGTCACTTCCCTGACCAAGGCCCTTCCCCCGATTGCTCAGTTTGGCCAGGTGGCCAGCTCTAAGAAGAGTTTTGGTGGTGCCTCGACACAATCATGTCTCGGAGCTCTACGGAAAATTCCTTTGACCTCATGGCTTGGTTTTTGCTTGGATATGCACTGTCAACTGTGGGACCTTCTATAGACAGGTGTGTGCCTTTCCAAATCATATATCCAATGAATTGAATTTACCACAGGGGGACTCCAATCAACTTGTAGAAACATTTCAAGGATGATCAATGTAAACAGGATGCACCTGAGCTCAATTTCAAGTCTCATAGCAAAGGGCCTGAATAATTATGTAAATAAGGTATTTATGAAATTTCCATAAACTGTTTTCCCTTTGTCATTATGGAGTAATGTGTAGATCAGGTCTGGGCAATTCCAGTCCTCGGGGACCTGACTGGTGTCACACTTTTCCCCCATCCCTAGCAAACACACCTGATTTAAACTAATTGCATTTTTAACTGAAGATCATGATTAGTAGATTATTGGAATCAGGTGTGTTAGCTGGGGCAAAAGTGTGACACCACTCAGGTCCCTGAGGACTGGACTTGCCCAGGCCTGGTGTAGATTGATGATTAAAACATTTTTTTTTTAGAATAAGGCTGTAACAAAACAAAATGTGGAAAAAGCGAAGGGGTCTGAATACTTTCCGAATGCACTGTATAGACACATCCTATGTATTTTAATCAAATCAACTATATGCACTAAGCTTGTCTGATGCTTGGAGTGCAGTGTTTGATGAAATAATTAAGACACACAAATGACTTGAGGGAGTCCAACCACAATTGATTTGATTGTGCCGGGCATAGAATTGCTGAAGTGTGTTAAAAAAAATGTACAGCGAGTGACTAGCACCCATTGTCTCTCAACGCAGTGACCACCACAGAACATCAACAGTGTTTATCGCGCTGTCTGTGTTGCTGAAGTTGAAACATAATTACACCCATTTCTGACTGAAAAGTTCTGTTACCGAAATCCTTAATTTGTTTAAGGAAAACATTCCCTATTCCCTCAACCCTTGCTTTCTTTACGTGACATGTATGCATGCAAAATGGATGGAGAGGGCGTGACAAACTAGACACAGGGAATGTTTACTGGTTGCTCAGGAGATAATGGGGAAGTCAGATGTGTGGAATAAATTTGACAAGTTGGTGAAAATCAATAAAAAGGTAAGGAGCAAATGCTGCATGCATATTATGTGTGCAAAACAGGTGTTGTTCGATTACAATATAATTTCTCTGACCATTTGGAACAATGTAAACAGTAAAGAAATTATTAGCGTAACAGAGTCTGTTGTAAAGCCTTTATTACAGCAAAGATTATTTTGTGAATGCAATTTCCCGAAATGGAACTGTTTATTTATTTTCTACGCAAATTATTCAAGGTTTGCGTTATTTTATTTTAAAACTAAATGCTTGATTGCATTTCAAATCATGAATGACTCGTCTGCTGTGTGATGACATGAATGAATGAATACTGTAGCCTATATAAGTATTGAAATATAGGCCTAAGTAAGCTACAGTTTTAAGACTAAATAGGATGCGCTCTTAAGATGTCCGCATACTTCCAAGCCGAAAGAGTTTGGAAGAGTTTGTGCACATATAAATAACAACAATTTGTGAAGTAGACTATAGAGATGGCAAGGTCTTTGCCTGGAGAAAACCAATGAGCAATAATTCAGAATCACATCCGCAGAGGAGGAAGAGTAGATCTTTATTTTTCAACTTTACGAGCAGTGACAATGAGGATCACCCCAGACACTCAGAGGCCAGCTCCTCCCAAGATCTTTTAGATCGGGAAGAGGAGTCACGCAGGATCCTCAAAAAGACAAGGAGAGGACGCGGAAGAGGCCGACACGGAGGGGGAGGAAGAAATAAAGACTATCCAACCACACGGAGCAGGACCAGAACAAGACTGTGATCAACATTTCTGGAGAACCCCTTTCTGATGATTGCGTAAGGGTCTTGTCTAAAGGACTGTCCTTTGCCCCCACATACTCTACTAATGAATTTAATACAAAGATTGACCTATTTCGTTTCTACAGGAATCTACATCTGAAGGCCTGGTACAAGCAAAACATCTCTCCAACTACAGACACCAGTGTCCCAGGTCAGGCAGTTTCTTTACCCTCAAAACACCTTGTAAGCCCAAGTTCACCTTTTGTCCCATCGTCCAGAATGCCACACTAAATACATTTGCCAAGAAGGTGAATTTTCATGTGGAGAATCTGTTTAAGGGTACTCCAACCAAACACAAGATAATATTTCGAAGACAGAGAGGGATGCAGTTCAATCATTGTCCAAAAATTAACAGATTGTGGTTAAAAAAGCAGACAAAGGTGTCGCAACAGTAGTGTGGAGTAGAGGTCGACCGATTATGATTTTTCAACGCCAAGACCGATACCGATTATTGGAGGACCAAAAAAGCCGATACCGATTAATCGGCTGATTTTTAAATATTTTTATTTGTAATAATGACAATTATAACAATACTGAATGAACACTTATTTTAACTTAATATAATACATCAATAAATTCAATTTAGCCTCAAATAAATAATGAAACATGTTCAATTTGGTTTAAATAATGCAAAAACAAAGTGTTGGAGAAGAAAGTAAAAGTGCAATACATGCTATGTAAGAAAGCTAACGTTTAAGTTCCTTGCTCAGAACATGAGAACATATGAAAGCTGGTGGTTCCTTTTAACACGAGTCTCAATATTCCCAGGTAAGAAGTTTTAGGTTGTAGTTATTATTGGAATTATAGGACTATTTCTAACTATACCATTTGTATTTTATTAACCTTTGACTATTGGATGTTCTTATAGGCACTTTAGTATTGCCAGTGTAACAGTATAGCTTCCGTCCCTCTCCTCGCTCCTCCCTGGGCTGGAACCAGGAACACAACGACAACAGCCACCCTCGAAGCAGCATTACCCATTCAGAGCAAGGGAAACAACCACAGGCTCAGAGCGAGTGACGTTTGAAACGCTATTAGCTCGCGCTAACTAGCTAGCCATTTCACTTCGGTTACACAAGCCTCATCTCGGGAGTTGATGGGCCTGAAGTTATAAACAGTGCAATAATTGACGCACAACGGAGAGCTGCTGGCAAAACGCACAAAATGCTGTTGGAATGAATGTTTACGCGCCTACCACCACTGAGCCAGATACTTAGATACTTGTAAGCTTGTATGCTCAGTCAGATTATATGTTACATATTGCAGGACACGCTAGATAATATCTAGTAATATCAACCATGTGTAGTTATCTAGTGATTATGATTGATTGTTTTTTCTAAGACAAGTTTAATGCTAGCTAGCAACTTACCGTGGCTTACTGCATTCACGTAAAAGGCAGTGCAACGAGAGAGAGGCAGGTCGTTATTGCGTTGGACTAGTTAACTGTAAGGTCGCAAGATTGGGTCCCCAGAGCTGACAAGGTGAAAATCTGTCGTTTTGCCCCTGAACGAGGCAGATAACCCACCGTTCTTATGCCGTCATTGAAAATAAGAATGTGTTCTGCCTAGTTAAATAAAGGTATACTTTTTAAAATATATATATTTTTTAATCGGCTCCCCAAAAATACCGACTTCCGATTGTTAGGAAAACTTGAAATCGGCCCTAATTAATCGGCCATTCCGATTAATCGGTCGACCTCTAGTGTGGAGTAAAGACAAATATGTGACAGAAGCCTACCATCAATTAGACAATGATGAATTCTACCAATCGCTTACCTTCAACCCTTCAGAGGACCTAAAAACTGAATCGAAAGGGATCCTCACAGAAGCTAAGGAGAATGGCTACATTTCAGACAGTGAGTTAAAATTTATTTTCAATGGCATTCAGCGTATGGCTTCTTTTTATCTTCTTTCAAAAGTCCACAAGAATCTTGAAACCCCCCCAGGCAGACCAGTCATTAGTGGTAATAAAAGTAAGTTCATTGATTACTTTATTAAGCCTTTTCTGGCGTCACTCCCAGCCTATCTTCAAGATACCACAGATAACAAAATGAAGGAATTGAACAATATAGGTACAGCTTCCTTTTTAGTCCCCATGGATGTGGAGTCTCTATACACCACCATTGAACATGAACAAGGATTGGCAGCTATGCACCATTTCTTGAGTACCCAGCCTGAAACTGAGGTGCCTCCTACAAAATGAATTGTCTCACTGACTGAATGGACTCTTAATCATAACGTCTTCATCTTTTAGGACTGTATTTTTAAACAGGTCAAAGAATGTGCCATGGGAGCTTGCTACAGCCTTTCCTACGCTGGTTTGTACTTGGGTAAATGAGAAAAAGACTTCATTTTGGATCCTTCTAATAACCATTTCTTTGACCGGATTATATGGTGGGGACACTATATTGATGATGTTTGCTTGTTTTGGTTCGGCTCAGAAGATGAACTTATTTCCTTCCACCAATACCTTAACAGCATTAACCCCAATATCAAACTAACTATAACAACAAACCATTTTTTGGAACTCAACATCAGTAAAAATGACAAAGGTTGTTTGCACACATCAATTTTTAGGAAGCCTACAGATGGGAATACCATTCTGAGGGCAGATAGCTTTCACCCCAAAAGGCTAAAAGAAAACATTCCATATGGCCAATTCCAAAGAGTCCGTAGAATTTGCAATCAGGAAACAGACTACAATGTCAAATGTACTGAATTGGAGAATCGCTTCTTGAAACGGGGCTACCTCAAAGATGCAGGTATAAGGGCTGGATTACTTGACAGAGAGAACTTGTTGCGAAGGGGAGTGCCTCGTGATACATCGGAGAGAGTATATTTTCTTACAGCACTGAAGCAGAGAACATTAAAATAATCATTAAAAATAATTGGGGAATCATCCAAAGTGAGTCTTTCCTGAGCCACCAGTCATAAGCTTTAAGAGATGTCCTACCCTAAATGACAAATTAGTCCACAGTTATCTTCTGGGTGACTCTGAAAAAACTTGGCTTGACCACAAACCCAAAGGCTCTTTTAAATGTAACCAATGCAACCATTGCAGAAATATTGCACAGAAAAAGTATTTTGTTGACACAGCTTCTAAAATGGAGTATTACGTCAATCATTTCATTAACTGCAAAACCCCTCATGTCATCTATAGATTGGAATGTCCACAGTGCAAGGTGTTCTACATTGGACGGACAAAGAGACGCCTTCAAGACCACTTAGCGGAACACAAGTACGCCATACGGGTAGGCAATGAAGTCTACACCATGGCAAGGCACTACAAGTCCTTACATCATGGCAACCCTGCCTCCCTACAAGCTATGGGTATTGATCATGTTCCGCCCTCAATTAGAAAAGGGGACCATCTTAAACAGTTAAACCAAAGTGAAAGTTTTTGGATTTACAAATTACAGGTACCCTGGTTTAAATGAAGATATGGATTTCTCACCCTTCCTGTAGGGTCGTGATGGGTCCATTTGCTGTCATCTAGTGGACATTTTGCTCAATTGCCGTCAGCTATTTTTAGACTGTTGTTGTTCATATTTGCTGTGTTCTAGTGTACTATGGAATATAATTGCTTTCTTATTCTTGACGCTTCTCCCAGTCATATTTAAGGATAGAACTACCTTTCTAGGTGTTCTGATACTTCTAGCTTGGAGTTAAATTTTTTGATAACATAGCTACAGTATTTCACTTTTTAATGTGTATAGTATTGTTTACTAGGCGTGTCCAAAAAAAGCTGTTAAAAAAAGGACATTGTATTATTTCTTTGTACTCCCTGACCAAGGCCATGCAGCCGAAACGCGTCAGATTTTTTACAACTTTGTTTCTATTTAACATGCCATACAAATAAAGGCATTTTAATTAATTATATGAAGAGTGCCTTGGTCATCCTTTCTTTTTGTGGTGTTTTGTTCGTTTTGGACTTTGGTAATGGTTTTTTCGGTTATTCAGACACACAAAAAAAATTCTCAGGCAAGCCGATGTCGGTAGCCAATAGCCGAAGTCTTCGCCCCTTTGTCTGTGATTGGTCAACAGTAGGGATTCTTCAGTAAAGTCTGTTGTCATTCAACAAGAGAAGATTCATTTTCATGCATATTTTTTCATTTAGAAATACTGCACCAAACATCTTAGTTATATGTAAAATTGTGCATCTAAGATCTCCTCGGCAAAAACATCAATTTATGACAAATTTCTTAATCTGTCATAATCTGTCTCAAAATGGAAAAACAGTAATATTTCCGCTTTTTTTGCGAGCACACGTGTTCAGTCCGCCAAGCTGACTTCGACTAGCCGCCAGCCGAACTGAAGCGTGCTGACGACCTTAGGCCTACAGCTCGATGGTTGTTATACAAGGCCGCTATACTATGCCTACTAATGCTAATGACATTACAATAATAGTAATAATAACAATAAGTGTAACTGACAGTTAGACTTACAGGTTATGTCGTTGTCTTTTGTTTGAATTGTTTACGTATCTGCTGTGCGGGGGAAATGATAACACAATCGGAACTACGTAGCTAATACTGTTGTAACGGGGATCCTTATTGTAGCAACACACCTTTGGAGGGAAGGCAATCCTGCGCTGCGTTAGCTAAGTATTCATGTCATCGAGTGTAGTTCATAAAGGTTGAAGAGTGTATGTTAGGATGAAGTGTGAATTCATGCCAGGAATAATAAGTGTGAAGTTTGATTTCCTCCCTTCTGTAATAAGCAGCCAATGAGGTATTTTTTCCTTTATTCATGTGTTTAATCTGAACCTGTTATAACGCCGGTTAAACTGTTATGTATGTAAGCACTTCAGAGTTATACCAAGCTAATAAGTCACTCGTAAGATAAGGTTGTAAGAGTGTGCTTAACTGTATTTTTCATTTACTTTATAGTTCTCACGGAAGGTGATAATTCTGACTAAAACTACAGAATAAAGCCGCCAGTTAAAATCAAGGAACGGTTGTGCTCGTGGTTACTGAAGGGAGCTACAATAATGATCAAGAAAAACAAAGGCTATTATATTATTTTTCAGGACAATATGGAACCGTGTGGATAAATTATAAATACCCGAGAGGCTGTTCTAACAAAAAAACAAAAAAAGGTGTAAAGCCTTTATTACAGCGTTGCAAAGATTAAAAACAGACAAATTTGTGAAATTGTTTATCCGACATGTTGTGGTTGCGTGAGGCTTGGGGCTAACGGAATCAGTAGGCAATTAAACACTCCAACAGGCAACAGAAGCAGGATCTATCTTATTTCTATAGATACAGTATATATGGATGATTTATAAAGCCAGGCACATTTAACAATTAAGCTATTGATTACAGACCCAATTAAGTTGGGGATTCCTTCACTTTTCTTTGACAATTAAGGCAGGGTCTGTTTTCTCAACTCCTAACTCCGCTGCTGCCTCTACCGCATTGTTCTCAACACCAATATGCTGGTTAACTTTGCTATTATGCACATAGCAACATGGTCTAGGACAAGACGCCAATTCAACAGCGCACTGATGCGTTTCAGAACCGCGGACAGCGACCGCTATCCGACGGGGAGAAAAGCGCATTTGTTATAAAACAATATCATTTGTATTAGTGTTGCACCATTGTTCTTACATAACCATATACAATTTGAGTAGCAAATGTCTTAGAGTGGACTGTGCCATCCCCACGGCCCCTACAATGGATTAATCCACTCAGACAGGCGCGAATCAGATAGAGCCTTGTACACCATGCTACTGCTCGACTAAAGAAATCTCGGGCGACCACCTGCCAATCGACCAAACAATCTACCAGTCAGCTAAATGGGGTAAGCCCTACTGCCTATACAGTGAAAGGGGAAACACTGTACTCAATCTAGGGGAGCCAGTGGCCTTGTTTGTGTACCTGAGAGGCTCAAAGACCAGACAGAGGTGCTGCTTGTGGTAGAAGTGTCGGAAGAGCCGCAGACAGTGGAACTTGTCGTCCAGGTCAGCATTGTTGAGCTTCTTAAGGAACTCCAGCTCCTTCAGCCCAGTCTTCTGCCTGTTAGGAAAGAGAGATCACTGGGATGAGTCTCAAGTTATGGACACACTGGCGTCCCAGTAGGACAGGTCCACCTGGAGAGCTACTGGGTGTACTGGGGAGTATTAATTAGTCTGTTGCAAAACATTTAGCAACGGAAACCGTTTACCATTTACTCTAAGAACCAAACAGAAGCAAACGGAACCAAACTGGGAGGGTCATACATTAATTTGTCCAATAGAAACTCAAATTTTCGTTGGAAAACATTTCCCATTTGGAGTAAACGGTTTCAGTTTCTATTGGACAAATTAATGTATGACCCTCCCAGTTTGGTTCCGTTTGCTTCTGTTTGGTTCAACAGAAAACATTTTGCAATGGAATCAGACTAATGAATACACAGTATTTTGTTCCAGCCCTGCTCTGACAGACCAGATTCAGCTAAGGAAGTAGAGGTTAGTAGAATCCGGTGTTCGAGCCTGGTTAGAACAAAAGCCTACACACCCATCCCTCCAGGAGGAAGGTGGCTACCCTTGTAAAAATATTAAATACAAGCTTCTTCCATGTAACAAAGGCATAATGATGAGGGAAAGTTCACATTATGAGTTTGATGAGTTGTGTTCAGTGGTGCACACCGAGCAAAACTTTTTGCAACAGGCAAGTTCAGGTAATATCTCCCCTGTTTCCCTCCATTTAGCTGCTGAACAGGGCCCAGGACTAACTATTGGTAGACTGACACTCACATGAGCTCGTTGTTCCGAATGATCTTGATGGCCACCTCATGGCTGGCGCGGGCCACGTCTCGGGCGCGGATGACGTTGCTGAACACCCCCTGGCCCGTGTAGCCGTACACGCTGTACCGCTTGTCCAGTATCTCCCCGATATTTAGTCCTGTCAAACATCAAAAGACAGAATATATTAGCTGGTTATGGATAGGGAACTTTCTCTTCTAACAATTTTGACAGATAATGTAGATTAAAAATACACAATTGTGCACAAACATATCAACATACAACAGAATAGATCAAACCAAAACACTTCACTCTGAGTGATGAATGAACTAACAATCTAACAAACAAATGAAGGTAGGAACAAAGGAAGGAAGGAACTTTGTGCCACATAGACTTACGGTAGTATCCCTCTGCGTCTGTCCAGTTGTCTCGGAGGTTGGGGTTCTCCTTAAAGTCCTTCCCAATGCCTGCTGCTCGAAGCCTTTCACTCTGCCGTGACCACAAATCACTTAGTAAAAAAACAATGTTTTTTCAACAACAACAAAAAATAAATATATCCTTTCAAGTAATAAGTTATTATTAAGTGTGCTTGATTGAGCTTGCCTGGCGCAATGGAACCAAATTAATAGTCCCAGAAGCGTAAATCACGTCCATCTGGCGCTATAAGCAGGCTTAATCAAACACTCATAGAATAAAAATAATCTATACTGAACAAAAATATAAACGCAACATGCAACAATTTCAACATTTTTATTGAGTCACAGTTCATAAAAGGATATCAGTCAATTGAAATTAATTAATTAATGGAAATATACGGATTTCACATGACTGGGCTGGGAGTGCAGCCATGGATGGGCCTTGGAGTTCAATAGGCCCACCCACTTGGCAGCCAGGCCCACCCACTAGAGAGCCAGGTCCAGCCAATCAGAATGAGTTTTTCCCCACAAAAGGGCTTTATTACAGACACAAATTGTCCTCAGCACCACCCCGCCTCAGATGATCCCGCAGGTGAAGAAACCGGATGTGGAGGTCCTGGGCTGGCGTGGTTACACACGGTCTGTGGTTGAGGCCGGTTGGACGTACTGCAGTTGGACATACCGTCAATTCTCTAAAAGGGCGTTGGAGGCAGCTTATATTCGGGAAATTAACATTCAATTCTCTGGCAACAGCTCTGGTGGACATTCCTGTAGTCAGCATCCTAATTGCATGTTCACTCAAAACTTGAGACATCTGTGACATTATGTTGTGTGACAAAACTACACATTTTAGAGTGGCCTTTTATTGTCCCGAGCACGAGGTGCACCTCTGTAATGATCATGCCGTTTAATCAGCTTCTTGATATGCCTCACCTGCCAGGTGGATGGATTATCTTGGCAAACGAGAAATGCTCACTAACAGGGATGTAAATGAATTTGTGCACAGAAATTGAGAGCAATCAACTTTTTGTGCGTATGGAAAATTTCAGGGATTTTTATTTCAGCTCATGAAATGGGATTAACACTTGCGTTTATATTTTTGTTCAGTGTAATACTTGTTGAACCCAGGTCTGACTGTCAGGCTGCAATACAAAACCCATTCAGACACAGTTGAGGTGGTATTCTGACTTGGGATCAATGTGCAAGTTCCCCACTGACCTCAGTTAATGATTTACGTGACACCCAGACTCTGAATCAAACTAGCAGTTCTGACAGAAATGTCACCAGAGAAAACGCTGTGGCCTAGTTTACAGTTGCCACTGACAGAAGCTTGTTTTGACAGTAATACAAAGGTGACCCGGACACCACACTGTGCAACTATCTGCCAGAATCCTATTCCATAGACAACTTCAATTAAAAGTTGAAGACTCGTACACGTCATGGTGGTCAGAATCGGAATGGAATCATAGCAACAGGAGGAGTACTCACATCGTAGGCGGCGAACATGTCATCAGATTCAGTGAACATATCAGGGGCGGATGTTTTTTTCTGGTTGGTTCCTTCTAAAAAAGAAAAAGCATTTTGTGAATACTGCTGATGTCAAAAGGCCATACATTTGATTTATAAATAAGAATTCATTGTGTAAAATAGGATATGACATAATGAATAATGGACTTTGGAACTACATTTGTAACTCGATCACCATCAAAAGTATTAGTCTGAAGCCATGCAAAATAAGACAAATTATGTTTCTATTAAAGGTCGACCTATTATGATTTTTCAAAGCCGATACCGATTATTGGAGGACCAAAAAAGCAGATACCGATTAATCGGACGATTTTTATATATAATGACAAATGAATGAACAATGAACACTTATTTTAACTTAATATAATACATCAATAAAATCAATTAAGTCTCAAATAAATAATGAAACATGTTCAATTTGGTTTAAATAATGCAAAAACAAAGTGTTGGAGATGAAAGTAAAAGTGCAATATGTGCCATGTAAAAAAGCTAACGTTTAAGTTCCTTGCTCAGAACATGAGAACATATGAAAGCTGGTGGTTCCTTTTAACATGAGTCTTCAATATTCCCAGGTAAGAAGTTTTAGGTTGTAGTTATTATAGGAATATTTCTCTCTATACCATTTGTATTTCATATACCTTTGAGTATTGGATGTTCTAATAGGTACTTTAGTATTGCCAGCCTAATCTCGGGAGTTTATAGGCTTGAAGTCATAAACAGCGCAATGCTTGAAGAATTGCGAAGAGCTGCTGGCAAACACAGTAAAGTGCTGTTTGAATGAATGCTTACGAGCCTGCTGCTGCCTACCACCGCTAAGTCAGACTACTCTAGTAAATCATAAACTTAATTATAATAACACACAGAAATACGAGCCTTAGGTCATTAATATGGTCAAATCCGGAAACTATCATTTCGAAAACAAAACGTTTATTCTTTCAGTGAAATACGGAAACGTTCCGTATTTTATCTAACGGGTGGCATCCATAAGTCAAAATATTGCTGTTACATTACACAACCTTCAATGTTATGTCATAATTACGTAAAATTCTGGCAAATTAGTTCGCAACGAGCCAGGCGGCCCAAACTGTTGCATATACCGTGACTCTGCGTGCAACGAACACAAGAGAGGTGACACAATTTCCCTAGTTTAATATTGCCTTGCTAACATTAATTTCTTTTAACTAAATATGCAGGTTTAAAAATATATACTTCTGTGTATTGATTTTAAGAAAGGCGTTGATGTTTATGGTTAGGTACACATTGGTGCAACAATATTGTTTTTTTAGCGAATGCGCTTGTTAAATCACCCGTTTGGCGAAGTAGGCTGTGATTCAATGATAAATTAACAGGCACCGCATCGATTATATGCAACACAGTACACCCTAGTTAAACTAGTAATATCATAAACCATGTGTAGTTAACTAGTGATTATGTTAAGATTGATTGTTTTTTATAAGATAAGTTTAATGCTAGCTAGCTCCTTACCTTGGCTCCTTGCTGCACTCGCATAACATGTAATCGGCCATAATCGGTGTCCAAAAATGCTGATTACCGATTGTTATGAAAACTTGAAGTCGGCCCCTAATTAATCAGACATTCTGATTAATCGGTCGACCTCTAGTTTCTATCCCCACTACTGATTCATGTACCAGCATGAGCTTCTATCAGCATGACAAAAACACGCACACGCACCTGGGTCAAATGCATGTCAAATACTTTCAATACATACTTCATGGTGTTTCTACTGAGCAAATTAAATCAAATGTGGCTCAAATATCTGAAAGTATTTCATATGTCTTAGTTTTCCACAGGTTTGGTGAACACACACACACCAGTGTACCGTCTTTTTCCTGTTCGATGAGGTTGTGCTTTGCCTTGATGTTTTCTTCGAAGGTGTCCACGTTTTCCCGCTCATACTCTTTGACATCGGCCGCCACGCGCTCCAAGATGTCGTCTGGCGACGGCGAGCGGCTGCGTGGGCTGCTCTGGGGGCTGCCGGGCTCCGATGGTGCCGACATGTTACTACCCTCGTTCCCTCCCTTGTACTTCTGTTCATGGGAACACAGATAGACACACAATGTAAGCATGAATACCAAGCACAGGCACACCAACATGTACACACATGATGAACTAACAATCAAACACCTGTGTGTGCCATGTGTGCATGCAGTGGATGACAATAACCAATAATACAGGATAAATGGCATATCATGACATTAAACGGCTGTTTATGGCTCTGTTTAAAGTAATGTCAGTGCATCGAGGATGATATTATTGAGGTCTTATCACCCACCTGGACGATGGCCAGGCGCTGTAGCCTCCTCTGTTCAATGAGAGCCTCCTCGTCCTCCTCATCCACATCGTAATCTTCCAGCCTGGACAGGAAACACCACGTCAACTCTCGACGAACACATACAATGTGGTCATCCTCCCCACACTCATGAACAAAAGCTTATATTACTGCCCTAAAACAAAAATGGTGTGGTTTAATGAGACTGAAATTGATTAATGTTGAATCATGTGTATGAACCATACAGTCAACACTTAAGACCAAATCTGAGGTAAGCAATACCCTATTAAAGTGATCTGTCATTTTCCAGTTTTTGAACATTTGTAGGTTTTTTAAGCGTTTTCAAGGCAAAACTTATAAAAGGCATCTGGCAGAAGTAAATGTATCCACAAACACAAATATAATTGTATATATGCACACCTTAAATGACTACGTTTCCACAAATGTTATGATATAATCGTTATGCCCATTCAAAAGATTGGGCATAACGGTATAAGCAACTAAAATTCCTTAGTGCACTGCCTACACTTCATCTTCAGAGTCCTCCTTGTCGACCCTCATTCCCTCCGAGAGGCTGCCTTTGAACTTGTCCTCTCTATCCCGGCTCCATCTCCTCTCCTGGGATCTGGAACGCCACCGCAGCCTCCGTCCCAACCGATCCAACGACCTATGGAGAAGAGCGAAGAAAAAGCCTGAGCATCTTACAGGTGCAATATGGAAGGCATCCTGCTGATCAATGGTCATTTATATTAATGATATAGCTATTACCATTGAATCTTCAAGAATAACAAAACACCTTATAATCAAAATGTCATAACCCAAAACTTATGTGAGTTGCAATTCTCTCCATTATAAAAATCGTTATTGTATTTAAATATCAATATAAAGAATGAAGTTTCAGTCTAAGCAGACCTTCAATGCACAGACAATAGGACTAGTGGCCTACAGTGCCTTCAGAAAGTATTCAGACCCCTTGACAATTCCACATTGTTACGTTACAGCCTTATTCTAAAATAGATTCAATTCGTTTTTTCCCTCATCGATCTACACACAATGTCCCATAATCACAAAGCAACAACAGGTTTTTATAAATGTTTGCTCATTTATAAAAAATAAAAAACAGAAATATCACACCTACACTAAAAGTTTTGCGATTATACTGCGGTACTTAGAGGTAATTTGTGGATTAGTACGGTACCCTGCGTCACCACTTCATTGCTCCAGACCAGGTCTAAGACACTGCTACAGATGCTGGTTCAATACCCGTGCTGACCTCGGCTGGGAGACCCATGAGATGATAGTAGGTTTTTGGTTTCTCTCCCTCTAAAAACGAAAAAAAATCATTCTAAATAACAAACTGGCTTTATTTACAAATTGGCAACAATGTCTCACCCCATATTCAAGAATGGCCTTTTTCTGGCTCATTTTACATGATTTGACATATTTTTAAACAAATCAATTATTAATTTTGAATTATATAAAAGCCCTTTGTATATTCTCACAGATATATTATTAACCCTGTTATTAGCAGGACAATATATTGGTCATGTCTCCCGAGTGGCGCACAATGGGATTGCCTTGCAGTTCTCCAGCTGTAACCACTGAAAGTGTGTGAGGTTCAAGGCACGAGGGTAGGGGTGGACCCCCACCCTGGGTAGTACAGAACACTTTAAGGGGCATCGCACTAATAATGGTGCCAACTAGGGAAACGTTCCCGCTGTTCTTAGTGCTAGTCTGCACGTTCAAACTAAAACAATGTAACTAATAATAGCTTCTTATGGTTAATAAAATAAAAATACTATTTCAAAAATGGCAATGTTTATTTCGTTATGGATCCATAAATTACTATGGGAATAAATATCACTGAATTACAGAAATATCCTCCAATCTTACAATATTCTTTTTAATGGTTAGTTGAGCTGATCAGTCTTGGCCCAGCCCACCATTTTGTTAATATGTCATTTTAAAATTTTATAAGTGATATATGTGATTATTGGCAGTCACGTCATATTTTCCAAAATACTGTAGGCGACATAAGTCTCACTAGTGTTGAGTAATGTTCTGTTAAAAGTGGTGGTCTTATTTAAAGAGCATATTGAAGTTAGAAGCAATAGGATTTGAAGCAATAGCCTACAACTATTTTAGCACCGTTTCACTCTGCTCTGAGCCAAGTATGGGGACTGGTCTTGATAAACCAATGACATTTTTCTTTTCACTGAATCTCCGTTTGGGTATTGGTTAGACTACAATTATACAAGGGTGTAGAAATGTTATACTCTCAGTGTAACCTTTAAACTAGACAAGTCAGTTAAGAACAAATTCTCATTTACAAGGACAGCCTAATCCTTCGTCCCCATCCGGGAAATTGAACCCCCGTACCCAGGATTCTTTAGCTAAATACTGTAGCCTACTCCC
The DNA here is from genome assembly GCF_002021735.2 of Oncorhynchus kisutch. Classification (NCBI taxonomy): domain Eukaryota; kingdom Metazoa; phylum Chordata; class Actinopteri; order Salmoniformes; family Salmonidae; genus Oncorhynchus; species Oncorhynchus kisutch. The sequence goes on along the minus strand of NC_034203.2, from coordinate 810,788 downwards.
GACAGTCACATTGTACAGCACCATATTTTCCATTTCATCCTAGAGGGTTTTTTGTTTTTCTTGGAATTAGAAACACCATATTATTAATCAAATTAAAAAAAGTAATTGGAAAGGTAAATACAAATTATTTGTGACATTATGGTTACAATAAAGAATGTAAACAAGATACTGTGTTTATTTACAGTAGTGATGGACAGACAGTGGAATTATGAAAACAGGTTTTCAAACACTTGTTGCCCGATTAGACTCTTTATAGCCCGGCTACTGAAGTGCTACTGAAGAGAGAACATCCCCCTATCTGCAATGTATTCAACGCTTAAGTACTCTGAAGTGTTACATTTATAACTGAAAACAGCAGTACAGTATTTCTTCATCAACATCTTCATGCTTTTGTTAATAAAATAACTAGAAAGAAGACATTCAAAATGCAGATGGTTATTGAAATATTGCACTTCCACGACCACGCTGAGATGATCAATGTATTTGTTGCATTGTAGTAGCATCAATTTCTCTTGCCAAAACATCTTGATGTCCTTCACAAGTTCATCTTTGCTTGTAGGCTTGGCAGAGATATGGATTAATATTTTCAGTTGATGCCAAACAAGTTCGATCGGGTTTAAAATCAGTAGACCAACAAGATGAGATTAATAAAAAACATTTTTAGATACACTGTAGGCATACCGTAGGTGTTGTCTTATTTATTTAACCTTTATTTTACTACATAAAATCTGCTGGCATCTTGACTCAGTTTATGCCCTCATTTGCAATGCAAACCCGGGCGGCAGTGTGTTTTGGGTCATTGTCCGCATTTGAAAAAAACATTTAGCCTAACAGCCAACATTAGGTACAACACTAGAAATATACATGTACATAGGCCTAAATGTAACAGTATAACTTTAGACCGTCCCCTCGCCCATACCCGGGCGCGAACCAGGGACCCTCTGCACACATCAACAACAGTCACCCACGAAGCATCGTTACCCATTGCTCCACAAATGCCACGGCCGTTGCAGAGCAAGGGGAACCACTACTTCAAGGTCTCAGAGCAAGTGACCTTGAAAGAAACAATGTGGTCCCAGAAACACATCTCTGACATATGGTCCAGCATATCTCTTGATTTCTTCCTCAAAGAAATCTTGAGCCATGACACCTGAAAAAGGAGGCAACAGTGAATTGTGGAACACATAGCAGTCCGTGCGTTGTAGGCTACAATATTTGATGTACCTTTTGATTAGTAAATAGCCAAGCTAACCATCAAAAATCTAATTTGGGCCTGGTCCCTGGCGAGAAATTGCCCCACACGTCGAGTTTGAGCGGATGCTTGGGACTCGGCTTGCTTAACCTTCTTTCTTTTTTGTGTAGCAATTTTAAGCCAATTGCTCAAGGGCCACGGTTGATTCGTCTGTGAAGATGACATTGAATGTCTTGCCAGATTTGATCCATGCCTGGACCCGCAGGACGCAAAGTTCTTTATTCGTCAGACAAATTATCGGGCCGAACCTACAGAACAGTACAAAACAAGCGAACAAACATGGTTAATGTTCAAGGGGGGGGGGGGGGGGGGGGGGAAGTGATGTTTAAAAAAAATATATATAAAAATATATTTATATGTCTTACCGAGCCTTTCCATAAGTCCACGCCAGTTTCTTCAACTGTCTTCTGACAGTGATTAGAGCAATGTTGATGTTGTGCCGTGATGCCATCAGATTACAGATTGCCTTTGCCGATCGCTCATAATCTTCATTCATCAGTGAGTCGATGGCTTGAATAGTCTTGCTGGAAATGGAATACAATGTAAAAATGTGCAGCATACAGTAAAGAACAGCAGTCGATTTAAGCATAGTTTTTTTCATTATTAGGCCTACTTTACAGTATTGTTGCCTACTGTACCTGTTCATAGGCCACTAATCGATGGGGGCTCAGGGCGGTACCATTCTGCTCATCTGATGAAGGTGCACATGGATCAGATTCAAACTTTGAAGACCGAGATCGAGCCATTGAAGGCAGACAAGCAGAAAGATAAACATCTGAGGGCAGATACGGGTGACAGCTGATGAGTTGGTCCAGAGCCAGGTGGCATTGGCGGAGAATGACGCGTTGAAGAGGGCGAGGAACGAGATGGAGTCACAATGCCAGGCACACCAGTGAGCTCTGGAACTCCACCTCCGACATTCAGAGTCAACATACCTGGCAGTTTCATCAGGTCGTCGGTTCATCCTGACATTTCCATTCCTCTTCTGACAACAGAACTTGATCAACTGCTACCCAGGCACAGCAAGGGCGGTCCGGACTGTTGTGCTGTTCTGCTATAGCCTAATAAACAAATTCAGGTGGCTTATATATGCAAAACTCTTTAAATGCTTTATTATCCAAATGTAAAAGCATATACTTTACAGTACTGTATTTCTTCATCCGTATCTTTATGCTTTCGTTAATAAAAAATTATTTAAAAAAATACTCTTTCAAAATGCAGATGTTTACTTAGTTATGGATCCATAACAAATTACTATGGGAATAAATATCACTGAATTACATAAATATTGGAACAAAGTTGTCTAATGAAGGTTAACAAATTGTTGTTCACTGGAAAATACACACATGGTCACGTTGTCCAGCACCATCATGGCTATTAGCAGGTAGCTGGTAGTTAGGTTGGCCGTGATTGGTTGCAATTTCAGTTTAATCCACCAGAAAAGACAAAAAATAATGGATCACATCCGACCCCTGATTGGGAATCACATAGGGCGGCGCACAATTGGCCCAGCATTTCTCTCCCTATAAAAACAGAAATAAATGTTTTGGCCTTTAAGTCATATAGCCCGGCACCTACATAAAGCTGAGTAACTCACTCATTCATGGCTTTGGATCAAAACAAATAAGTACCAACATTCTTTCTGATGGTCTTTAATTAAGAAATGCTTTGGTTTTCCTGACCTGGACACCACATACAGTAATATTATAGCCCTTTATGGGCTATTAGCAGGACAATATTCCTTTACCAACACCGCTCTGTATTTTGATACTTTGTGCTTCAAATTCTATTGCTTCCAACTTCAATATGCTCTTCAAATAAGACCCACACCACTTTTAACAGCACATTACTCAACACTACTGAGTCTATGGTAGGCCTACAGTATATCGAAAAATATGACGTGACTGCCAATAATTACATATAGAGGATTCAGAATTCAATCCAAAAGCCGCCTCATGGGTCTCCCGGTGCTGGCCGCCACTAGTGTTGAGTAATGTGCTGTTAAAAATAGTCTTATTTATTTGAAGAGCATATTGAAGTTAGAAGCAATAGGATTTGAAGCAATAGCCTACAACTATTTTAGCACTGTTTCGCACTGTTCTGAGACAAGCATGGGGACTGGTCTTGATAAATCAATGAGATTTTTATTTTCACTGAATCTCCGTTTGGGTAGGCAAGTCAGTTAAGAACAAATTCTTATTTTACAAGGACAGCCTACTCCTTCCTCCCCGTCAGAGAATTGAACCCGTCTCCCGCACGACAGAGGGATTCTTTAGCAAAATAGCCAAGTAGTGTAGCCTACTCCCGACCGTCACGCTGTAGTGACATATTTTCCGTTCCATCCTAATGGAAACCCAGAGAAATTTGAGTTGTTGTAGAAACACCACAATATTAATCAAATTACTGTGTTCTTACATAAAAAGGTTTCACATTTTCTAGTACAGCCACTATTGAAGGCTATCAAATGCTTCTCAAAGATGCCCTCTTGGTGGTCAAACTAGCACTAACTAGCATTAATGGTACCAGTGGTTGGCACTTAAATAACTTGCCATAGAATTCTGCAGCATCACGCAAGCTGTACTGCAACTTTTATGGAAAGAAAAAGTGTGAACCCCTAGGCTAATTACTTCTTCAAAAGCTAATTGGAGTCAGGAGTCAGCTTGGAGTCTAATCAATGAGACGAGATTGGAGATGTTGGTTAGAGCTGCCTTGCCCAATAAAATAAAAAACTCAAAATGTTTGCTATTCACAAGAAGCATTTTCTGATGTGAGCCACGCCTTGAACAAAAGAGATCTCAGAAGACCTAAGATTAAGAATTGTTGACTTGCATAAAGCTGGAAAGGGTTACAAAAGTATCTCTAAAAGTATCTAGCCTTGATGTTCATCAGTCCATGGTAAGACAAAATGGTCTCTAAATGTAGAAAGTTCAGCACTGTTGCTACTCTCCCTAGGAGTTGCCATCCTGGAAAGACGACTGCAAGAGCACAGCGCAGAATGCTCAATGAGGTGAAGAATCCTAGAGTGTCAGCTAAAGATTTACAGAAATCTCTGGAACATGCTAACATCTCTGTTGACGAGTCTACGATACGTAAAACACTAAACAAGAATGGTGTTCATGGGAGGACACCACGGAAGAAGCCACTGCTGTCCAAAAAAAACATTGCTGCACGTCCGAAGTTTGCAAAAGTGGACAGCGCTACTTGTAAAATATGTGGACAGATTAAACTAAAGTTGAGATGTTTGGAAGGAACACACAACACTATGTGTGGAGAAAAAAAGGCACAGCGCACCAACATCAAAACCTCATTCCACCTGTAAAGTATGGTGGAGGGAGCATCGTGGTTTGGGGCTTCTGGAGTGGCCCAAACGCCTTCTGGAGTGGCCCAGTCCTAACCTCCACCCAATTGGGGTGCTGTGGCATGACCTCAAGAGAGCAGTTCACACCAGACACCCCAAGAATATTGCTGAACTGAAACAGTTTTGTGAAGTGAAATGGTCCAAAATTCCACCTGACCATTGTGCAGGTCTGAGCCGCAACTACAGAAGACATTTGGTTGAGGATATTGCTGCCAAAGGAGGGTCTACCAGTTACACATACTTTTTCCAACCTGCACTGTGAATGTTTACACGCTGAGTTCAATAGACATGAACACGTATAATTGTTTGCGTGTAATTAGTTTAAGCAGACTGTATGTCTATTGTTGTGACCTAGATGGAGATCAGTTCACATTTTATGACCAATTTATGCAGATATCCAGGTATTTCCAAAGGGTTTACATACCTTTTCTTGCCACTATGCATTCAGATGCTTTACTCAGTACTTTGTTGAAGCACCTTTGGCAGTGATTACAGCCTCTAGTCTTCTTGGGTATGACACTACAAGCTTCGCACTGGAGGTCGACCGATTAATCGGAATGGCCAATTAATTAGTGCTGATTTCAAGTTTTCATAATCGGAAATCGGTATTTTTATACACCTTTATTTAACTTAGGCAAGGCAGTGAAGAACACATTCTTATTTTCAATGACGGCCTAGGAATGGTGGGTTAACTGAGTCGTTGAGGGGCACAACGATAGATTTTCACCTAATCAGCTCGGGGGATCCAATCTTGCAACCTAACAGTTAACTAGTCCAACACAATAACGACCTGCCTCTCTCGTTGCACTCCACAAGGAGACTGCCTGTTACGCGAATGTTGTAAGCCAAGGTAAGTTGCTAACTAACATTAAACTTATCTTATAAAAAACAATCAATCATAATCACAGGATAACTACACATGGTTGATGATATTACTAGATATTATCGAGCATGTCCTGCATTGCATATAATCTGACTGAGCATACAAGCATCTAAGTATCTGACTGAGCGGTGGTAGGCAGAAGCAGGCGCGTAAACATTCATTCAAACAGCACTTGTGTGTTTTGCCAGCAGCTCTTCGTTGTGGGTCAAGCATTGCGCTGTTATTGACTTTTATGACTTCAAGCCTATCAACTCCCGAGATGAGATGAGGCTGGTGTAACCGAAGTGAAATGGCTGGCTAGTTAGAGCGGGCTAATAGCGTTTCAAACGTCACTCGCTCTGAGCCTGTGGTTGTTTCCCTTGCTCTGCATGAGTAACGCTGCTTCGAGGGTGGCTGTTGTCATTGTGTTCCTGGTTCGAGCCCAGGGAGGAGCGAGGAGAGGGACGGAAGCTATACTGTTACACTGGCAATACTAAAGTGCCTATAAGAAAATCCAATAGTCAAAGGTTAATGAAATACAAATGGTAGAGGGAAATAGTCCTATAATAACTACAACCCAAAACTTCTTACCTGGGAATATTGAAGACTCATGTTAAAAGTAACCACCAGCTTTCATATGTTCTCATGTTCTGAGCAAGGAACTTAAATGTTAGCTTTCTTACATAGCATGTATTGCACTTTTACTTTCTTCTCCAACACTTTGTTTTTGCATTATTTAAACCAAATTGAACATGTTTCATTATTTATTTGAGGCTAAATTGATTTTATTGATGTATTATATTAAGTATTGTTGTAATTGTCATTAATACAAATAAATAAATAAAAATCGTCCGATTAAATCGGTATCAGTTTTTTTTTGGGGCCCTCCAATAATCGGGATCGGCGTTGAAAAATCATAATCGGTCGACCTCTACTTTGCACACCTGTATTTGGGGAGTTTCTCCCAATCTTCTCTGCAGATCCTCTCAAGCTCTGTCAGATTGGATGGGGAGCGTAGCTGTACAGGCATTTTCAGGTCTCTCCAGTGATGTTCAACCGGGTTCAAGTCCGGGCTCTGGCTGGGCTACTCTAGGACATTCAGAGACCTGTCCCGAAGCCACTCCTGCATTGTCTTGGCTGTGTACTTATGGTCGTTGTCCCTAACCCTAAAAACAACTCTTTATTATATATCTATACACATGTAAATGAACAATATTCATTTTCAATAAATAATAAATAAGAAAATGTACTCACGTACATCATCATAATACTTTAAAAAGTCCTTTCTGAAAGTAAAATGGAAAGTAGGTAAGCGCCGGATAAGATTTTTATGTAAATTGCATAGAAAAATTAGTGAAGCGTAAATCACTTTATCAGTGGTGAACCTTTGCCCCAGTCAGAGATTTTCATCAAGGATCTCTGTACTTTGCTCCGTTGATCTTTCCCTTGATCCTGACTAGTCTCCCAGTCCCTGCACCAGAAAACATCCCCACAGCATGCTGCTGCCACCACCATGCTTCACCGTAGGGATGGTGACAGGTTTCTTCCAGACGTGACACTTGTCACTCAGGCCAAAGAGTTCAATCTTGTGTGGAAGGACCACCAGAGGGCAGGCGGTGCTCATGGATAGTAGCCCAACAAGGCATGGGAGACAAGGTAACCAGAGGCAATTAAGCACAGCTGACGGTACTAATGACATACTCTCCTTCCCCTATAAGAGAGAGAATGGAACCAGCAGAGGAGGGGGGGGGGGGGGAAACTCTCTGGAAGATGGCCACCGAGAGAGAGGAGCTATCCAGGAAGAACCACTAAGACGGTGACAATCCCGTGACTTTTTGTTGTAGTTTAAAGATAATCCTATTGTGTTCCTGTTTCATCTGGAGAAGAAGATGTATGTTTTTCCTTGGAAGATTTTCATTGATTATGTTGGAGTGTTTGTGTTGACCAAATGCCCTCAATAGAGAACTGTGTTCAATCAAGAAAACCTATTCCTGACTCGTTTATTCCACCTTCCCGCTTTAGAGTGACGCCCAATTACTTGGTCCGCTCACATTGGTGGAGAATGCGGGGATTAGGTGGACGAGTGACATAAGGATAAGTGAGTAAATCAAGATTCTTCCAGTAGACTCGGAGGAACCATTCAAGAACGATGGATAACGCCCTACTACAACAATTGATCACGGCACAGCAGACAACCATAGAACTCCTGCAACAACAGCTGAGCTGACGAGAAGAACCTAGAGTTAAGCCAAGAGCGGCTGCTCACGCCATCTTACCTCGTCTCTCCAAGGAGGATGATATTGAGGCCTTCCTCATGACCTTCGAAAGGACGGCCACCTTGGAAGAGTGGCCGCCCACAGAATGGGCGAGCGCATTAGCCCCTCTTTTGACCGGGGTGGCTCAGGAAGCCTATTTTGACCTGGATTCCCGCGAAGCTGTGGACTATGGGCGACTAAAAACCGAGATCCTGTCCCGGTACAAGCTGACTGCCAGAGATAGGGCTGTAAAGTTCCATCAATGGACCTATACAGCTGATCAACCCGTCCGTGCCCAGATCTTCGCATTAATACGACTGACGAAACAGTCGCTAGAACCTGGAAAGGGAGTAGGACATGTGATAGAGACTCTCGTAGTGGACAAGATAGAGAGAATTACCCAGTGACTTAAAAAGGGTTGTGGGGCAAGCCAACCCGTTGTCAGCCGACGACATAGCCCAGGCGGTGGAAACATATCGGTCTACAGGGGAGTTGTTAAAAAGTGACAAGGAGGAACGGAAGGAGTCTTCCAATCCCGTACCACGACTCACCCCGGCGCGCCCGCCACCGAAACGTCCAAGCCCCCCCAGGAGGTGGGAGAAGTCAGCCACCACACAGCAGGGTCGGTGTTATAAATGTCAGTCTCCCAACCATTATGCCCCACAATGTCCTAGCAAGGATGAGCCCATGGTCACGGAGTCATCACTGCCTACCCCCACACATCCTGTTTTGAGGGGGCAGGATCAACACTGTTGGTTAGCAGAGATAGCCCCAGCCTCAGAGATTCCGGTGCGAGTCGAAGGACAAGATGTGGTAGCTATTCTCGACTCGGGAAGTATGGTTATGTTAGTAGAGGAGCAGATGGTGACCTCCGCAACACTGCTACCAGACAAACTGCTACCAGCCGTATCCATGGAGACACCCACTATTACCCCACTGTGAATCTGCCTATTCTCACTCCAAAAGGAAGGTGTACAGTCAGGGTAGGGAAAGTGCCCCAGCTGAAGGTGCCATTATTGATTGGGAGAGACTGTCCCCTATATAAGGAGCTTCGGCAGATGACGTTATGCACGGGAAGAAGGGGGACAGGAAAGAAGAGAAAATCCAAGCGAGGTAGTAGTCCTACAAGGAGACGTAGCCGCGTCCTCGTCCTCTGCAGCAGAGGAAGAAATAGCGACCCAACGTTTACGACAGATATTCCAGGAAACCACCGATGAAGACACATGAAGGGTTATACACAACGCAGGAAGGAAGGAGCAACCATACCATGGACGAGAGGAGGTGGCGTTGATGGCCCTGGAGGGCAAAGGAAAAGAGGAGGCTCTACCACAGGTGCACCGTGGCCAAACTCTCCTACCGGAGCAGTCAAGACAGCTAGACAAGCTGATTATGAACTTCGGTCGAATATTCTCTCCATTCCCAAGACAAACAGATGTCCTGTTCCACCATATCCACACTGAACCCGGCAAGAAGGTACATATCCGCCCTTACAGGATTCCTGAGGCTCGCCGAGTCATGGCTAAGAAAGAGGTGAGGGAGATGTTGAGGATGGGCGTGATCGAGCCCTCGACGAGTGAGTGGTCCAGTCCCATAGTCCTGGTCCCCAAATCCGATGGTAGTATGAGACTGCAACGACTTTAGGGGCGTGAATGCCATCTCTACATTCGATGTGTATCCCATGCCCCGCGTGGATGAACTCTTGGAGCGCTTAGGAAAGGCCAAGTTCATCACTACCCTGGATTTGACGAAGGGATATTGGCAAGTGCCGGTGGCTCCGGAGGATCGCCCAAAGAGTGCCTTCGCCACCCCAGAGGGGCTTTTCCAGTATGTGAGGATGCCCTTCGGACTGCACGGTGCCGCTGCAACCAAATGCCCTCAATAGAGAACTGTGTTCAATCAAGAAAACCTACTCCTGACTCGTTTATTCCACCTTCCCGCTTTAGAGTGACGCCCAATTACTTGGTCCGCTCACACTTGGTTCCGTCAAACCAGAGAATCTCGTTTCTCATGGTCAGAGTCCATTTGGTGCCCTTTGGAAAACTCCAAGTTGGCTGTCATGTGCCTTTAATTGATGAGTGGCTTCTGTTTAGCCACTCTTTTTTTATTTTTATTTTACCTTTATTTAACCAGGCAAGTCAGTTAAGAACACATTCTTATTTTCAATGACGGCCTGGGAACAGTGGGTTAACTGCCTGTTCAGGGGCAGAACGACAGATTTGTACCTTGTCAGCTCGGGGGTTTGAACTCACAACCTTCCGGTTACTAGTCCAACGCTCTAACCACTAGGCTACCCTGCCACTCTACCATTCAGGGCTGATTGGTGGAGTGCTGCACAGGTGGCTGTCCTTCTGGAAGGTTCTCCAATGCCCACAAAGGAACTCTGGAGCGCTGTCAGAGTGACCATCGGGTTCTTGGTAACCTCCCGGACCAAGGACCTTCTCCTCCGATTGCTTAATTTGGTCAGGCGGTCAGCTTTAGGAAGAGTCTTGGACAATTCTTTCGACCTCGTGGCTTTGCTCTGACATGCAGTCAACTGTGGGACCTTATATAGACAGAAGTGTGCCTTTCCAAATCCTGTCCAATCAATTGAATTTACCACAGATGGACTCTAATCAAGTTGTAGAAACATGGATGATCAATGGAAACAGGATGCACCTGAGCTCAATTTCAAACTCTCATAGCAGAAGGTCTGAATACTTGTGTAAATAAGGCATTTGTTGTTTATTTTTAATACATTTGCAAACATTTCTAAGAATCTGTTTTCACTTTGTCATTATGGGGTAGTGTGTGTAGATTGCTGAGGATTTTTATTTATTTAATCCATTTTAGAATAAGGCTGTAACGTAACAAAATGTGGTAAAATTCAAGGAGTCTGAATACTTTCCAAAGGCACTGCATCTGTAGTTTTAGACTCAAATACATAACACAGGTAGTGGTTATACAGATAATGAGACATGCACCAATATGGATACTAAAAACACTTTTGAACCTGTCCTCCACCCACCTCCTCCTGAATGGTGACCTGCTGCATCTCCTGGGAGAGCGCGATCTCCGCCTGAAAGGTGAGCGGCTGAACCGGCGCCGGACATCTAGGGCCGGGCTAGTGTCCCTACGGACCCCTACCTCTTCCTGGCTCCACATCCTGAAGATCACGTGACAAAAGGATAAGGTGTTCAACATTCAATATTCTCCATGCATTACCTAAAGTGGGTCTGATTTTATTTGGACAGTATTCAATGTGGGGATGATGTACAATGGACCGTGTTTGTTTGGGAATATCGTGGCATGACGACATGTAAAGTGCTATCTCCCATATAGCAATTAAGTACTTGTCTTTCTTGCACTAACATCTGCACTTGTTTTTTCTTATTGGCACTGTTTCTGCTGATAGCTGTCAAGGGCCTACCTGCAATAACAGTGATATTGCAAGTATCCTCCTCCCCTCACATTACTAGGGGTGTATTCACTAGAAACCAAATGGAAGCAACCGGACAAAATGGGGTCTCACCTGAACTTGCCTGATAAGAAACGCTACTTTTCGTTTCAAAACATTTTCTGTTGCAAAAAAAGGCGTTACAGTGTACACTAATTAATACACTCCAGGGCTTCCCATTCCAATGCTCATGGTCTATCCCGGGAGGAGAGTGATAACCCAGGAGCTGATGGTTGTCACATTATGTTACCGGTAAATTCATTTGTGGATTCTGTACCTGGTTGCGAGAGGACACATCTCCTCAAAAACAATAGCACGTGTTTATCTGTATTTAACACAAATGAATGTGTGTGTTTATGACGGATGTGTGTATGACACACCCGTGTTTGTTTTGGAATTGACATTTGGCACCCAAAAAATTCTGACCTGCCAGGTGGAAGTCTCTGTCGGTCAATCACTCTCCTTCGACTCTCCGGGGAGCGTGGGTGACCCCCTCTGGGTGGTGACGGTGACATGGCCCTTCGCTCAGCTGCCTGGGGGCCTGAGGATGAATCCAGGGAGTTCTGACATTGTGATGGGGACATGCTGCGCTGCAGATGGAGGGCGGGGCCTGGCGGCCTCCCTCGCAGGCCTGGAGAGCGGTTCTCCTTCCCAGAGGAAGCGTCCTTGGCGGGGGACTTGGTCGCCTTCTTGTCCTTGTCCCCTTCCTTATCTGGCCACCTGGCCTTGTAGTGCTCGGGTGACTTGTGGTTGCTGCCGCTGGGCTCCTGGTTTTGGGCTCCTCTGCTCTGAGCCGGTGGGGAAGGCTGCTTGCTGGTGCCAGGAGGAGACCTAAAGCACACTGAACTCCTGGAATGTCTTCTGCCGTCTCTATCCCTGGACGTGCTCCGTCCTCTCATCCGATCCTTGGTCTTCCCGTCTGTCCTGCTCTTCCTGGCATTTTTATTGGGATTGCTCTGCTTAGCTTTTCCGGCATCTGTCGACTCTCGCCGTCCTCTACAGGTGTCCTTAGCGGTCTGTGAGCCTGAGCCGGACCCGGGACCTGTTGCCCCTATACACCAGTGCTGCCCATTGTGCTCCCTCTCCACCTGAAGCTCCCCATCCTCCTCCTCTTCAGAGTGGAAGCCCTGGAGTATGAGCCCCATGTCCGACTGTACCCCCCTGCCCCCATCAGTCAGTTCACCGTCTAGCTCGGCTTGGATCAGGACCCTCTGTTTCTCCAGCTCCTCCAGAAGTGCCATCTCTTCATCTTCCAGTCTTGGGTGCTTGGAAGAGGAGGAGTACAAGGAAGCAACGTCATCGCCACAGTTTGAGAAGACATCGGTTGAGGGGTTGTCTTTACGCTTGTGCCTCTTGTGCTTGTGCCGGTGCCCGTGGCGCCGCTCCTTGACCTCTGGGGAGACGTGCTTCTGTCGCTTGTGTTTGCTGCGGTGCTTGTGTTTCTTCTTCTTGGTCTGGGCCGAGCTCACGGCAACGCGGAGCTTCAACGAACCAGCTTCGACTTTCCCGGCACTTCCTTCTTCCTCCTCTTCACATGACAGGTCCTCATTTTCCTCTTCATTGCCACTCCTCTCTGAGCTCTCTGCATCCTCTCCCCTGCGAACGAAAAAGATATAGGAAAAGGTCATGATTAGTCAATTGGGAAGGTCTATTGTAATTGGTTCATTTGACAACTAATGCTGGTTTATTCCACAACTACTAACGTTAGTGGTGCAACTTAAGTGTTTCTCAGACCTTTCCTTGGGGACCCTCAGTCGTTTCACAATTGTGTTCTAGTCTTAAACAAGCACACCTGATTCAATTAGTCTAAACTTGTCCAGTATTTCTCCGAGTTTCATAACTGACATTGACTTGGAAGATAGCTACATAACGTTAGCTAACTACCTAAATAACGTTAAACATCTAGCTATATAACTAAGTTAGCTAGTTTCAATTACAAACGGCAAATTTCTTCTAACGTTAGCTACTGTAGTTAGCCGCGTTAGTTAGCTACAGTACTGAAACAGGCTCTGTTATATACGATATTATTATTTTTCTCATTAACTTTAGTTACGACCACACGCAGAATACCCTATCGCGACAACTATACATCTTGCCTAAAACACAATTTTAAAAATGTCTTACGCTTGTTTTCTCTCGCCGTCGCAAGGTATGAAACCCATAGCAGCCATTTTCATTGTTAACTTTGGACATGCGCAATGGATAGGAAGACAAGGCAAGGCACTGTCTGTAAAGTAATGACAATTTTGCGTTTTGTCTGTATCCCCTATATAAGAGATTTCGAAATAATGAATCTTCTTTGGGCCTATATTTTGATGTGACACACTATTATATAATTATAAGTCAATAAGACTAAATGTAATTTACTGCACTGAAACGAACTATTCCATTAACAGTCTGTGGTCCCTAAAAAAGTCAGCAGGTTGGCTCATTGGCAGCTGGGATCCAGTTCGTTTCGGACGTGTTTACATTTCATACAGCATGAACTCATCGCTGATATAAATGTGACGTTATTGTCGTTTATGTCTTGCTATGTACTATAGATCTAGGTAACGTTAGCTACCTAGCTACCTGGAATTTGGCTCTGTGGTGACGAGCGAGTTTAATTCAACGCGATTCCATGTTTATCAAACGTAATGAACGCGAACTAGCTATCGTGGTAAATAGAAACGTTGCATATTTCAGCAAATTCAGTGTGTGTTCTTCATTATCTACCTACGTGCATGTGTTTGTATTTATTGTAGATTTCAGTTTCGCATGCATGCATTTTCCACAGCTAGCCAGCTTGACTTGTAGTGCTATGACTAAGTTCTTCCTATTATGCATGGTCAACAAGTGTAAGGTTAGACGCTAAGCAAGACTTTCTCTATTCATTATGTCTCTTGAATACAGAATATCTTGCTTAATCGGAGTATGGCTAGGACAAGTGTAGTTCAAACGAAGCTAATGTTGCATCCCCAACATTTTAGTTATGCTAATCTCATGCAATCCCTCTGTCTCCCCATGTTAGCTCAACCCAGATGATGAGTCCAGTCAATTATGATTTCCAGGACATCAGGCCAGTCACACTACACCTTCCAGAAGAGACGGTCACCTCCTTGTACTGTGTCACTGCTAAGGGGCTGGAGGCCCAAGTGGCTTCCGTAGTCGAAGCCTTCCTGGTTGAAGTCTACCGCTGCAGAGTGTGCCAGTTCACCAGTGGCCTAAAAGGCATTATCCAAACACACGTACTGGAGAGGCACGATTTAGGAGCCTCCTCCTGCCCTGGTCTTCCCTGTCTTGAGAAGGACAATGGCCTTGAGGTAGGGGTGGGAGTTGACAGAGAAGATGATGATGATGATGAACTGGACCAAAATGGCTCCCCAGGCTACAACCTGGAGGATGACCTCCATTCTGTCTCAAAGGATGCTGATGATGACCAGATGGATCATATGGGCTTGGAGCGCATGTCCTTCCTGCTGCCCATGTACGGCATGCTGCCCAATATCAGTCCCCGGTCATGTGACATGGCCCTGAGTTCCAACTCGGACGGGAGCCTCCACGTTGCACAGACCTGTGAGGTAAGAGAGAAGTTTAACTGGAGTGGGAAAAAATTGTGTTTCAAATGCAGTGAAAATTCCAGTCGAGTAGATTCGTCACTAAAGGTGGACTAGTAATTTCCAATTCTATGTAGGCAATATATTCACAGATTTGTAGCTGAGAATCAGTTTTGTTTATCCTGCTCTGGTCCTATACAGGTGAGCACTTTGTTTGAGGAGGACGAGAGACATGGTGAGGAGGACGAAGAGGAGAGCGTGTTCCGATTGGATGCTGCCAACTCCGTCAACCTGTCGTGTCCAATGGGCACGGTGGTGAAAAACGAGGCCAAGGATGATGAAATGGCCCAGTCAGCTCACCTCATGACCCTGGGCCTCTGTCGCATCTCCACAGCCAACAAGGGCCTCTCAGGCCGAGCGGTTACCCAGCTTCCCTCAACTCCCATCGGGCAAGAGGGTTTGGAGTCAGACACCTCCCTGGATGACAAGATGGATGACAAAATGCCCCAGTCCCAGGGAAAGCAGTCCCCTCCTCCTCATGGCTCCAAGCAGCAGAGGTCACTGTTCTGTGTTCTCTGCCGCGCCACCCTGACCTCTAGACACTTGCTTGAGGTCCACCTTAAATGCCACAACGGGGACAGGGGCTTCAAGTGCCTTCAGTGCGGCTGGACGTCGGCCGGGTGGGGGGAGATGGAGCGCCACTGGAGGGCCCACGGGAAGAGGATGCGGCGAGGGAAAAAAGAGAAAGAGAGGGGGATAAGGCCCCATGGCTGCCAGGTTTGTCTCCGGAAGTTCCGGAGTGTTAAGTCCCGGGATGCACATGAGCGGCGGCACCACAGTCAACGGCGGAGTCCTCAAGAATGCTTCACGTGCCAGCACTGTGACTACAGTGGTGAGGATCTGTTCCCTACTATTCCACCTAACATTGAACTTGTTCCGTGATAGAGTCGCAAAGGGAGGGTTTATTACTGGAATCTTTACCAGTAAACTACTCAAATTTTGGTATCTGTCAAGTTTTTTTAATTTTATCAGGTGACATCCGGTTGCCTTTTTGGGTACTTTTTGGGTACATATTATCACAGATGTCTGTAATTATCTCTGGGGTAGTTCCACCTCAACAAATGCGAGAGGATTTTGACACCCAACATCTAAGATTGTTCTGAAATTGTTTCTGTAGTTAGAAACTAATAAGATAAGCATTTCTGCAATATTGTTTTGTTAAAATATAATTTGATCTCTGAAGAATTTAATCTAATTGATTGCACCCAAATTGGCCATTTTAATTTATGGGATTCAGATAACATTCAATAAATATAGTACGTAACATCTGATTTGGACAAAACTTCATCCTAACAATGAGTAAGACTTTTTTTTTTAAAGCCGCCCACCTCAACGGCCAGTATACAGTATCAGTTCTCTGTTTGACAAGTAGTATGCAGCTGCTGCTTGGAGTATTGTTGGTGATGGTTTTTGCCCATTCAGAAAGAGTATTAATTGAAGTCGCTTGCATTTTCCCCGATAAATAAGTGTCAATGTACCAGGTTTTGCTCACCAGATGCTGTTCCTGCTATTGCCACACCCTTTTATCCATGTTGCTGGTCTCTTGGGTTTTATTAAATGTATCACAACACTTTCAAACCTTGGGTAGAAAACCAATAGCTTTTGTGATGAAAATAAATTGTGATCATCCTCACAATTCAAGCCAGTCCTCAATGAAAGCAATTCAGTTTTTCCTTCCCTTAGGCTTAATCTATGTCCAGGAAACTGCCCCTGTGTGTGGTTTATTCCCTTAGACTACAGCAAACCGTTAGGCTACAGCAGTTATGTTATAGTCTCTAAGGGTTTTCAATGGTAAAAGTCCCAAACATACACTGTATAGTGTTTTGTATTGGGTTGTGTTTAGTCAATAACCCAATTCTCCATAACATTTTTGGGCTTCATATGATAATTGCACCATAGGCATAGCCCTCTCAGAGAGCTGCCACATGTTGGACATATTCAAGGAGAGTTGGGTTGCTAAGAGAAGGACAAAATGAATTGCTTTCATGGGGGACTGGCTTAACTTGTGAGGATAACCACACAAAAAGCTATTGGTTTTCTACCCAAAGCTGCAAAGAAAATGCTGTGATACATTTGATTACACAAGAGACCAGCAAAATGGATAAAAGCAGGAACAGCCCGGTAGCTGGTACTTTCACTTCATTTTGGGTGGAAACGCAAGCGACTTCAATTGCTAATTTCTCTGATCAGAAAGAAAAAAAACATCACAAAAAACACTGACAGTACATTACATAGTATGAATAAACAATGCTCTGAGTTGCAGCTTCATACAACTTGTCAAACTGATACTGTATACTGGCCATTGGGTTGGGCTTGGTTTGGGTTGACTGGCTACCCAGACTCCTTGCTCCAGCTAAAAGCCACGCTCACATACATTAGTATCTTCTCCGCAATGAGTCTGGATCGGAGTAGCCCTCCAAACCATAGCCATAACCATAACTCAAGCTAATTGTTCCCGCAAGAAAGGGTGGTTACCGACAATACCACGATCAGAACAACTCCTAGAACTACAAGCTTCAAGAAGGACATTCATTCTAAAAAGTACACTATTTGCGCAATGTATTTTTTTTACCCTATGTGTGTACAGTACTGTATTTATTCTTGGGATATTGTTTTTCAAAAGGAAAATATCAGGAGTGTGTCTTTAATTCCCCAAGTTACCAAAGATTCTGTTAACTTTGGTAAATTACCAGCAGCTTTCCAACTCTATTCAGCGATGAATACATTTACATTAATACAGATGATACAAATTTTACCCAGCTGTACCATCTCTGTCTGTCTTCCAGATAAGTCATGGGACAAGCTGCACAAACACATTCTCTCAGAGCACAAAGCCTTTGGGGACAGACTGACAAACCCGGATGGACTGAGCACCCATGTTGTGTAAGTAGTTTGCCTGTTCCCTTCCTGCGCCATAGTCTGAGAGCAACAAACCAACCTACTCATTGTGTGCACCCAAAATATTTTAAAAGCATTTGGTCTGGACATATGCCATATTTGAGTTTCATAAAAAATGCATCCTTCTTCCCTCTATTCTGTGAAGTAATCAATGATTAGACATGGCACAATGGCTCAATCAAATGGCTCAGGAAAAATTGACTTTTTAAAGAATTTTAATGAGAATACTGTATAAAATCTATTTGGATGAATTTTCACAAGTTGGTCTTTGAACACAGTTGAGAGAGTTGATTATCTCAACCATACGTCTTTGACCATTAAAGGGGCAATCTGGTATTGGTACAACCATTTTGGACTTGATAATATACTTGGTAAAGATATACTGTATACCCATTGATTAGTGAAGAATATAACTTTTGTCTCAAACAGTTTTTTTTTTTAATAAATGAAATTTCATAAATACCTTATTTACATAAGTATTCAGACTCTTGTGACTCATTGCGCTCAGGTGCATCCTGTTTCCATTGATCATCCTTGATGTTTCTACCACTTGATTGGTGGTAGAAATGTACCTGTGGTAAATTCAATTGATTGGACATGATTTGGAAAGGCACACACCTGTCTGTATAAGGACCCACAGTTGACAGTGCATGTCAGAGAAAAAAACAAGCCATGACGTCGAAGGAATTTTCCATAGAGCTCCGAGAAAGGATTGTGTCGAGGCACAGATCTGGGGAAGGGTACCAAAAAATGTCTGCAGCATTGAAGTTCCCCAATAAGTTTAGAACCACCAAGACTCTTCCTAGAGCTGGCCGCCCGGCCAAACTGAGCAATCGGGGGAGAAGGGTCTTGGTCAGGGAGGTGCCCAAGAAGCCAATGGTCACTAATAACAGCTCCAGAGTTCCTCTGTGGAGATGGGAGAACCTTCCAGAAGGACAACCATCTCTGCAGCACTCCACCAGTCAGGCCTTTATGGTAGAGTGGCCAGCCACTCCTCAGTAAAAGGCACGACAGCCCGCTTGGAGTTTGCCAAATGGCCCCTAAAGGACTCTGACCATGAGAAACAAGATGCTCTGGTCTGACGAAACCTGAATGCCTTGAGGGGCCCAGCCAGAGCCCGGACTTGAACACGATCAAACATCTCTGAAGATACCTGAAAATAGCTCTGCAGTGATGCTCCCCATCCAACCTGACAGAGTTTGAGATGGATTACTTGCAGAGAAGAATGGGAGTAACCCCCAAATACAAGTGTGCCAAGCTTGTAGCATCATTCCCAAGAAGACTCGAGGCTGTTATCGCTGCCAAAGGTCCTTCAACAAAGTACTGAATAAAGCGTCTGAATAGTTACAGTACTAGTCAAAAGTTTGGACACACCTAGCAGTCAAGAGTTTTTATCTATTTTTACTGTTTTCTACATTGTAGAATAGTAGTGAAGACATCAAATCATATAGTAACCAAGTTTTTTTAAACAAATCGAAATATATTTTAGATTCTTCATAGTAGCTGATGACAGCTTTGCACACTCTTGGCATTCTCTCAACCAGCTTCACCTGGAATGCTTTTCCAACAGCCTTGAAGGAGTTCCCACATATACTGAGCACTTGTTGGTTGCTTTTCCTTCACTCTGCGGTCCAACTCATCCCAAACCATCTCAATTGGGTTGAGGTCGGGTGATTGTGGAGGCCAGGTCATCTGATGCAGCACGTCCTGTTGAAAAACAAATGATAGTCCCGCTAAACAGATGGGATGGCGTATTGCTGCAGAATCACTGACAGTGTCACCAGCAAAGCAGCATCATACCTCCTCCATGCTTCACGGTGGGAACCACACATGCTGAGATCATCTGTTCACCTCGCTCTGTGTCTCACAAAGACACAGTGGTTGGAAACAGAAATCTCCAATTTGGACTCATCAAACCAAAGGACAGATTTCCACCGGTCTAATGTCCATTGCTCGTGTTTCTTGGGCCAAGCAAGTCTCTTCTACTTATTTTTTTAAAACTTTTTTTAGCTAGGCAAGTCAGTTAAGAAAAAATTCTTATTTACAATGACGGCCTACCTCGGCCAAACCGTAACCCGGACGACGCTGGGCCAATTGTGCGGCGCCCTATGGGACTCCCAATAACGGCCGTTTGTGATACAGCCTGGAATCGAACCAGGGTCTGTAGTGACGCCTCTAGCACTGAGGATGCAGTGCCTTAGACCGCTGCGCCACTCGGGAGTCCCTTTAGTAGTGGTTTCTTTGCAGCAATTGGACCATGAAGGCCTGATTCACAATGTCTCATGAGGCGGTCCTCATGAGAGCCAGTTTCATCATAGTGCTTGATGGTTTTTGCAACTGCAAATTTTCCATATTGACTGACCTTTATGTCTTAAAGTAGTGATGGACTGTTGTTTCTCTTTGGTTATTTGAGCTTTTCTTCCCATAATATGGGCTTTGTCTTTTACCAAATTGGGCTATCTTCTGTATACCACCCCTACCTTGACACAACACAACTGATTGTCTAAAATGCATTAAGAAGGAAAGAAATTCCAGAAATTCACTTTTGAAATGGATTCCAGGTGACTACCTCATGAAGCTGGTTGAATGCTAAGAGTGTGCAAAGTTGTCATCAACGCAAAAGGTGGATACTTTGAAGAATCTCAAATATATATATATATATTTTTTTGATTTTACAATTTCATGCTTACTACATGATTCCGTGTGTCTTATTTCATAGTTCTGATGTCTTCACTATTATTCTACAATGTAGAAAATTGTAAAAAATTAAGAAAAACCCTGGAATCAGGTGTGTCCAAAAAAATTTGCCTCGTCATTATGGGGTATTGTGTGTAGATTGATTTAGGAAAAAAACAGTTGAATCCATTTCTGAATAAGGCTGTAAAGTATCAATGTGGAAAAAGTAAAGGGGTTTGAATACTTCCCGAATGCACTGTGAGCTTTTTTAGACACTTTATAGCCTCAAATGGTTAAAACTATAAGTTTGATCTCATGGATGGTCAGCCCTTGCATTAATGGCTGTCTTCATGAATTTGAGGCTGGTTATATTTCGACAACCCATCCGTCCCTCAGCTGTTTACCAAAACGACAATGGCGTCGTGACCGATTTGTTGTTTTCAAGTGCAGATGGTCCATTTAACGTTGCCATCTCCAACTCACAGGTGTGCTTTGAGGAAGTTCACCCACGAAAGTAATTACCCACAAGATCTGCAAGGAGTGGAGCCAGAAAAGTGGAATAAGTGGATGCCGAAGCAGAGGGGAAGAAAGGACGGAGAGGAGGGCAGAGAGGAGCGCAGAGAGGAGCAAGGGCAGAAAGCGGAGGAATCGGTGAGGAAGAAAGGGAGGAAAGAGTTCTGCTGTGCCCTCTGCAACAGGTACAGTCACTCAGAAGTGTCAGTAACACATTTTACCACAAGGGGTCAGAGTACAGTTTGTTGTGGAAGAAAAGAGTATTGCAGAAGCTTTGTTTGTTTATTTCCTTTTCTGTGTGTTTTCAGTACCATATAAAACTGGGCTGTAAAACCATAGAGATCCTATTCAATTAAACCCCTCAAAGTTCCAGAATGGTCTGAAAATGGCAGCCATTGTGGTCAAAGAGAAATCCAAACAAGTCTAATGAATGGCAGTAGAGGCATAGGTGATGCATTTCCTGCTTTTACTTGTGCAGGAAAATAAAAGTAAGGCATTTGATTAGGGCTGGGCGATATGGCCAAAATATCATATCATATATGGTATTTTAATTTTACGGTATGACTATTTGACGGTATTTGATGTTTTTGATTAATAAAAGTTCTACATTTGCTTTGAGTAGTACGTGACCCTAAGGTGGCAACACATACATTCTAAATGATTTCAATGGGTCTTTCTCCATTCTGATTGTTTTATACTGTTCAATTCAACTTCAACCTAAAATAATTTCCTGCATTTCCATCAATTTCAGCATTTCTTGCACTCATTTGAGATCATTTCCACACTGTCACGATATGGGCAAAAAAACGAGGCCTTATTTTTAACCAAATGTTGCAATTGTGATATAGATCAAAACACTTGGATGAACTTTTGGAATCATGGAAATAGAATGTTTTATTACAAGTCTATAGTTAGAATATAAATAATACTGGGCACTTTGAATACAGTGTTTGTTTGACATGGCAACAAATGAAAATGCCATGGACGAGTTATTGTGACAGGGTAGGAACCAAAGTGATGTTCTGTGTTTCTTTGGGGACCCTATAATCTTTGGTTACATTAAATCTTTATTCATGTAGCCAACATATTCATGCTTCGCCTATTCCTCTTTGATTTAGAAGATACTGTTGCACAAACATACTGATTTAGGCCCCTGCCAGCACTGGTAGAGCGCTCCTTAAGTGACGGTGTGGTACTAGGTCTGTGTGGAGTGACTGACTGACTGATATAGATGATGACGACTCAAGTAGCGGAGTAAACTACAAATGAATGTTACACACGGCGTATCACATTTAACAATTAAAAATACTGTTTATACAGGTTTTGTACAAATGGAATGTTGCCATATTGGCAGTTATTTAGAAACATTTATGGAAATGGATGGTTAGCTAGCTAACTGGATGGCTAGCTAGCTAACAAACATACAGTGCAGATAGTTTTACACTATAAATTTTTTAAGATTCTTAGCACAGCACTGGCAAACCGTAGTTGAACAACTCCCTTGCCAAAATGGCTGATCTTTCATACCATCATAGATGCGGTAAAGAGGTCAATTGAACGGAGACCATGGCGGATAGAAGAAGGATGCCAGATTGGTGCACATTCAAAAAATCTGATTTTAACAAAGTGGATATTCGTCAAATCTTTCCCCCGTGCGTTTCCATTGTTTGGATCGAGTTCCATTGGCCTTACTGCATCAGTAGCTAGGTTTCAATCCAATTGGCGACAGATTTGAATGCGAATATTCTAAAATCTGCATTAAGAAAATACTATTTTTTTCACCAGTGGTGTCTCCACCAAACGGACTTTGTGCGGCTAGAAATTAGTGCGTGATGGCGTAGTGCACACAAAGTAATTTTTCGCTTAAGTTTTCATGTTCAAAATAAAAATCTAAAGTTCAATGTGTTTGCATCACATTTTCCACACCACTCACTCTACTGAGTTTTGTCACAAAAACCTTTGGGTTAAATAGCAAATGTGCCTCCTCTGGTCTTGGCACGTGTGCTCTAGCCAATAACGGATACAGTGCAGGTAGGCTAGTCTAAATGATGAGATTATTATGATAAGAGCGATAATATTTTAGTTTGCCAAGCATCGATCATCATGTCACCAGAATAAGACCCTCGATATTTTTTGTAAAGGAGCATCAAGCTCATCAGTTCATAACTTATTACATCTGTAGCCTAGTAAACTGCATGCTTTCCCGACGAGTTGTAGTGGGAGGACATGTCATCATGTGACATGAAGTTTACTTTGATATGATGGTTATTATATCAATATTTGCTCATAAAAGCATTTCTACTGACATTTCTTGCATAATTAATTTTACCAACACAAAAAGTTCCCACCATTATATATGTTATGACTTTATGCACATAAAAGCTGTGGATGGAAACGTGGTTTATAAGAAGGTTCATGTTCTAGTGTTCTAATTCTATGTGTAAAACTTTCATAGAATCATTGCCACGTTATGGTGGTATAGTTGCAGCACATATCAAGTAAATGCTACGGTGTGTGTTTGAGAGACAGGCATAGAGGAAGCCCACTTTAAACAAACTGCAACCTTTAAGGCCTTAATGTATACACAATTTCTGAAGCATTGATGTAGTGCTTATAAAGACTTTCTGAATGACATATAAAGCCTTCATAACGTGTTGTAAATGCATCTCAATGAGCCCTGTTTCCTGCCATGACAGGAAGTTCTCCACCAAGCTGACCATGCGTCGCCACATGGGCATCCACCAGGGGGACAAGCCCTTTGAGTGTCCCCATTGCCACTACAGCACCCGGCTCAAGGCCTCACTGGTACAGCACCTCCGTGTTCATACAGGTAACGTCTTTAGACCATATTCAATCATCCTAGCTGGTACTGTAGTCCGCACAAGGACACACACACACTGGTGTTATTCATTACATTGTTGTACCTCAATGTTCTACCTGTGTAGTAAGGCACATATTACTGTGTGTGTGACTTGTACATGTGGGAAATGTGTACGTTTTGGAGTGTTACATTTGTATTGTAAAGAGACAAGTCCAGAATAGCTGGACATGCAAAATCCAGTGTCGGGAACACTGTTGGAGGAGGAACTCCTCCCATATTGACCTATATGTTCATCCCATATAGGTCAATTTTCCATTCCACTGACATGATATATATACATAACAAACACAATGTTTAGGGGAATTCAGTGTTTCTCCCAGATAGGGCCACCCCGAGAAACATGCAGGAAAGCCGACACCAATATTTACTATATAATGCAGCCATTTTTTTTAGGAATTGGGGTGCACTGGGCAACAGAGTAATAATTTGCAGTTTGATTCTGAGCAAAACATTTTTTTTGTCAATAGTTGGAAAGCTACTGAACCCCATAATAGTAACAGTTTTTTTGCTGAAGATTATGAAAATGAGGTTGAAAAGTGTTGAAATTGCCCTTTAAGTAGCTACCTACTCTGGCCCAATAAAACAGTTATCTACAGCAGCTTTGGGTTTAAAAATGTCTTTCTACTATACAAGGGGTGCAGAGTTCCCAACCTGTCCTTGAGGGCCACAGTCACATGGATTGTTGTACTTGCCTTTAAATACCCACTGTAGTGACTAGTGAAAAGCCAGCTTTTCAAACTGAAAAACAATGTTCTGAGCCCACCAATAATCTTGTACAGAGTTTTTAGTGTGACAATAATATGTGATAAAAGGTTCAGATTGAACCCTTACTGTCTTTGTGACCTCTGAGCTGTCAACTATCTACCTGTAGGTGAGAAGCCCTTCAAATGCCTTCAGTGTCCCTACGCCTCCATCGACAGCAGCTCCCTGCGCCGACACTCCCGCACACACACACAGGAGAGGCCCTACTGCTGCCAGTACTGTCCCTACAGCAGGTAACCACACACACACCCACTAATGTATGTTTAGAGTTCATGTTAATCGTTTGCTAACTCTATCTCTACTCCTCAATGACCTACTCTGTGTGCCTCGCCAGTCTCCCACACTGCCGACATTGTAAGTTAGCTCTCTCTCTCCCTCCCTGTCTGTCTCGCTCTCACTATCTCCCTCTTTCTCTTTCAATCTTTCTGTAGCATCCAGAAAAAGAGCTTAGATCTCCACGCACGACGCCACCACACAGGCGAGTCTTTCCCCTGCCACCTCTGTCCGTACGCTACACCGGACCGCCAGCTGCTGCTGCGCCATGTGCGCAAGCACCACTCTTCTGAACCATCCCACGTATTGGGACCAAGGACACCCAAACGTCCCAAATCCTCTGTCTCTGCAGGAAGGGTCCAGTAATCCTGACAAATAACCTCTCTGGGTCATGTTCAGTAGTCACCAAACGAAAGAAAACTGACTGATTGAGAGGGACTACCTGGACTTCCTTTTCCATTGTGTGGCCTAATGGAACATGACCCTGATCTTGAATGAAAATGTGTCTTTAATCATATTAAACAAGTACATTTATTTTACTACACCTCACAATACTTTATATTTCTTTAGAAATGAAATGGTAATTGGTAATTACATAGTAATAACCAAATAATTTTCTGTGAAGTTTCTGAAGTTGAATCGGTACCGCTTGCCGTGCAGGAACAGAGAGAACAGGCTAGCTGGAGAAGGGGTCCTTATGGTGTAGCTGACCCTGCTCATTCCTGATAAATGTAGGATTTTAGACAAATCTGACGGAGTTGACCAAATCCCCGGACACATTTTTTAGGGATCACAGTTTTGAGTGAGATATTATTTAGTCAGAGAGGACAATTGCAAGAAACTACATACAATCTTTTTTCATGTAATATTCATTATTGCCAGTTTTTTTTGAGTTTGGAACACTTTTTTTTGAGAGTTTGTAATTGGGATCCTTTGCTCCAGACAAGGGCATTTCCGGGCATAGCCGACATGTAAATGTAATTTTTAAGCTCAAATCCACCCCATTTTCGAACGTTGCTATGAGCACAACCAAATGACAGAAGTGATGGATTCGACTTCCGCTTTACCTCTCTACTGCAGTACGCCGGTGCCAAACTTGCCAGAGTCAATTTTAGGAGAATAAAAGTCAAGTAAACATGAATTAGTGTAAGTAGACTTTATAGTAGGCTAGTTTTGTTGTGATAATAACGTTAGTGTTGTTGTATAGTTAAGGCCTGGGCCATCCAGCAAGCCAATAACTATAACGACAACTAATGATCAACTATAGGCTACATACAGTAACTGTAAAACGTTGGTGAGCATCCACACTAAAGGAAAGTTGATCATTTATCGTTCTACAGTCCTACCCTTTCAATCAACTGATCAACTTATCCTACTGCAAGCCGCCTATTAATAAGGTGCTAACACAAGACCATTCATGAGGTCTCTAACTCACAGACACTGGTTCAGACCATTCAGTGCTTACAGTGTGTGTTCATTGTCATAGTGACAACTGCAAATAATACTTCAATGTAAATGTAGGCCTAACGAGAAATAATATAGTAATTCATACTTAAATGTAGTAATTCAACAACAAACTCAGTTTAGCCTGCACATCTTTTACAGCATGTCATTGCCTCATTGCTTAAGTGGTTTGCAAGTGATTTCCATTTTTGTAATGGTTGTCAATTCCATTGGGTCTGCTTTTTCACTGTGTTCATCTCTGTATGTCCTGTGCCACCATTTGCAATGCATCAGTGCGACAATGTTATCATAACCGGCCAAAAGTAGTCACACCAATGCACTTTCTCTCCTCCACTTTCCCAAACATACATTTTCTATGCAGTAGGCCTGTAAAAAAATCTGTCCTGCTCCTCCTCTCTACCTGACTTTCCCTCACAGTCCCTGAAGTCCCATTAGTTTGGCTGTTCAGCCTACCTTAGTTATCCCTCACCCATTATAACGCTGCTATTCCCAACCAATCGGAGCGCTTGGATATTATTTGGACACTACACCCGCAGCCAAAAGTTTTGAGACTGACACAAATATTAATTTTCACAAGGTCTGCTGCCACGATGTCTTTTATAATGAATTATAGGTATTTATTTATTGTCCTATGATTGTGGAACAATTTTAAAATAAATTATAGCGAATTATTTATTTATGATCCTATTTTAATGGTACGGTCCACGACCCTATACCCTAGACACCCACCTGAATGACCCAGATACTAAGGAGAAGTCCCTAACTGTTTTATGTGCCTGCTGTAAGCGGTCTGTATTTAGCCAAAATGAGGTCAGAGACCAAGAGCAGCACTGCCCCCTCAAGATTCTGAGCCTGCTTGGCAGGGTTGGTCCTGCAAAGCCAAAGCCCACTAAAGGGAGAGCATACTACACAAGGAAATTCTCAAAGCTACTAATGAGAACCTTGACGACCTTGTACCTAGCTGGTGGGGATTCCGGTGGGGTGCCCCACCCAGGCAGTGGCAGTGCTGGCAACACTAGCTGCAGTAACCCATGGAGAGGGGTTCACACTCGGACATTCAGAGAGGGGGTATATTATTGTGACCCTGGTGGCAGGGTCTGACTGCATGGAGATGCTTGGGAATATGGTCAATACGGATGACCGTATTGTGGGTGTTTCAGGGAAAAGGTGTACACTTGACCTCCATCATCTAGGATGTGACAATGGTTAACAAAATCTCTCAATTTCTGCCCATTTTTTGCGCGGTCTTGCAGGCCTTCTGTAGTGCATTTGCAAATCAAGACATTTCTTGAGTTGGGCTCTGAGATGGTGCAATTGTTGAGAATGTGAGCTTATGGTTGTGTGGGGGGAAAGGGTTGAGTGTGTGTGGGTGTATGTGTGTATCCCACAACCGTTGCGAAGGAGTAAAAGATGTTAGGGACAATAGAGGATGATCCACAGCTATATATAATACAAATCGAGTTGAGGGCGATGGAAATGCATTTGGCAGTTGATCTACTTCAATTCGGTAAATGGCACTGTGTGCTCTTTTCAAAGGATGGATCCCAGTCGGTTCAGGGCTATGGGATACAGGTGGTCTGCCGGGCATTGAGATGACAACCCAACTCGGGATGAGGAGGGCTTTTAGCGGGTGGAATAGTAGGGACCTAGTAGCAATGCAAATATCATGGGACAGCTATTTAGACACTCAATCATCATGTTACTTTTTAATGGTATGTTTACAAACATATATTTTGATAAAAATAATTGGAAGTTGTGTCTCATTATGGTAAGTGGTGAAATAAGCCAGTTAGAGTTGTAATGGCCTAGCAGATAATAAGAAAAGACGATCAGCATTTACCTGGCTAAAAGAGAAGGAATATAATATCTATTGTTTACAGGAAACCCATTCAACAATTTTAGATGAAGTTTTGTGGAAAAATAACTGGGGAGGCGAAATATATTTAGCCCATGGGCAAAGAAATTCAAAAGGGGTGATGGTTTTAATTGTAACACTCATCTGATGAAGAAGTGGACCAGAGCGCAGGGGGGTAAGTGTTCATGATTTATTCTCAAAACACTTGAATAAAATAACAAAGAGCAAAACAACAACGAACAGTTCTGTCAGGTGCAGAAACACAAAACTGAAAATAACTACCCACAAAACACAGGTGGGAAAAAGCTACCTAAGTATGATTCTCAATCGGAGACAACGATAGACAGCTGCCTCTGATTGAGAACCACACCCGGCCAAACACAAAAAAATAGAATAAAAGCCTCTCTATGGCCAGGGCGTGACATTAATTAACAATAATTTTGATCCAAATGTGCAAATTGTCCAAACAGATCCTCAAGGTAGGTGGATTATTTTAAACATGTTATTGGACAGTAAACAGATGTGGCTTATTAACCTATACGGTCTGAATAATGATGATCCAAGCTTCTTTGAAAATACATATAAGAATTTATCAACTCTACAAGCAACACTAGACTCTATTATTATGGTGGGAGATTTTAATATGGTCTTAAATACCTCTATGGAACGGAAAGGAAATCACACTACAAACTATCACCCTCAGGCACTTAAGGAAATCATGAATGTCATGGATATATTGGAATTAATGGATATATGGAGACTTAAATACCCTGATCTAGTGAGATATACATGGCAGAGGCTTAATCAAGCTAGTCATCTTGACTACTTTCTTATGCCATTCTCTCTGGCTCCAAAAGTACAAAAGTGTTGATTGGGGACAGAATGCGGTCGGATCATCACATAATCGGCATATATATTACTCTTACAGAATTTTCACGTGGGCGAGGATATTGGAAATTTAATCAAAGCCTACTAGATGATAAATTGTTTAGAGCTAGGACAGAAGAATGTATAACTGACTTTTTCCAGACATAGCATAGGTACAGCAGATCCCCATATTGTATGGGACACTTTTAAGTGTGCCTTTAGAGTCCATGCAATTCAGTAGTCATCTGTAAAACAAAAGCAATTTAGATCAAAAGAGTCCATATTAACAAAGGAAATGGAAGGACTAACAGTACAGTTAGATAGCAATGAAAACGGTACCATAGAGGCACAGAATAAGTTAGAGGAAAAACAAAAGGAAATGGAGGAATTTATTCAAGAAATATCCAGTGTAATATATTATAAAAATAAAGTGAACTGGATGGAATATGGGGAAAAATGCACCAAATTATTTTTCAATTTTCAATATAGAAATGCTACCAATTTTTTTTTATTGAAACTTGTTACAAATGATGGAGTCACGCATGATTCACCAAATTACATTATGAAAGAGGAAAGTTGTCACGCCCTGGCCATAGTTATCTTTGTTTTCTTTATTATTTTGGTTAGGTCAGGGTGTGACGAGGGGGATTTATGTGTTTGTCTGGTCTAGGGCTTTTGTATGTTTATGGGGCTGTTTCCTTTCTAGGTAGTTTTGTATGTCTATGGTTGCCTAGATTAGTTCTCAATTAGAGGCAGCTGTCTGTCGTTGTCTCTGATTGGGAACCATATTTAGGCAGCCATGTTCTTTGGGTATTTTGTGGGTGATTGTATTCTGTCTTTGTGTCATTGCACCAGATAGGACTGTTTCGGTTTTCACATTTGTTATTTTGTAGTGTTCTCGTGTATGGTCTTGATTAAACATGTTGAACTCTAACCACGCTGCATCCTCCACTCCTTCAGCGGAAAAAAACCGTTACAAAAGTAAAGTACTTTAAGAATACGTTTTCGTTTCAGGCTCCTCCATCTCCACTAACTGAAATGAGTTGTATGGATTTTCTTCCTATTAATGATGTAAAATTAACATCTGTACAGAAAGACTCATGTGAAGGCCAAATTACAGAGGAGGAACCGCTTGATGCAATTGGGGACTTTAAGGATGGGGAAAACTCCAGGGCTGGATGG
This sequence comes from Oncorhynchus kisutch, assembly GCF_002021735.2. Taxonomy (NCBI): domain Eukaryota; kingdom Metazoa; phylum Chordata; class Actinopteri; order Salmoniformes; family Salmonidae; genus Oncorhynchus; species Oncorhynchus kisutch. Next base: position 780,661 of record NC_034203.2, on the reverse strand, counting down.
CATACCAGTGGAAGTTTGCAAAACTTTTTTTGACATACTCAAAGGACCATTATTAGCATGTTTTAACCATTCCTATATAAATGGTAGATTATCAGATACGCAACAAGAAGGTCTGACATCATTATTACTGAAACAGGACCCAAGTGGTATGTATAAAAATCCAGTCCATTAAAAAAATTGGAGACCTCTTACACTTCAGTGTTGTGATGCAAAAATCCTAGCATAATGCTTGGCGCATAGAATTAAAGTATTGTCAGATATTATTCATCCTAATCAGGCAGGTTTTTACATGGACGATACATTGGAGATAATATAATACAAGACAAGTACTGGAAACAATAGAATACTGTAAAATATCAGGGACACCAGGCCTGGTTTTCATAGCTGATTTTGAAAAGGCTTTTGATAAAGTACGACTGGAGTTTATATATAAATGCCTAGAATATTTCAATCTCTTATAAAATGGGTTAAAGTTATGTATAGTAACCCTAGGTGTAAAATAGTAAATAATGGCTATATCTCAAAGTTTTAAACTATCTAGAGGTGTAAAACAAGGTTGTCCACAATCGGCATATCTGTTTATTATTGCCATCGAAATGTTAGCTGTTAAGATTAGATCAAACAATAATATTAAGGGATTAGAAATCCGTGGCTTAAAAACTAAGGTGTCATTGTACGCTAATTGATTCATGTTTTCTTTTAAAACCACAATTAGCCTCCAAGGCCTCAGAGGATCTAGATACTTTTGCTATCCTTTCTGGATTAAAACCAAATTATGATAAGTCTACTATATTACTGTCACGTTCTGACCATAGTTCTTTTGTGTTTTCTTTGTTTTAGTGTTGGTCAGGACGTAAGCTGAGTCGGCATTCTATGTTGTATGTCTAGTTTGTCTATTTCTATGTTTGGCAGGTGTTAGTCATTGTCTCTGATTGGGAACCATATTTAGGTAGCCTGTTTTGTGTTTGGTTTTGTGGGGGATTGTTTCCTGTGTCTGTGTTTGTGCCACACGGGACTGTTTCGTTGCCAGTTCACTTTGTTATTTTGTATTTGTGTTCATGTTGAGTTTTCTTATTAAATAACATGGACACCTACCACGCTGCATAGTGGTCCGATCTTTGCTACACCTCTTCAGAGGAAGAGGAGGAAATCTGTCATGACAGAATCACCCACCACAACAGGACCAAGCAGCGTGGTGACAGGCAGCGGCCGAGGACACAAGACTCCTGGACGTGGGAGGAAATCCTAGAGGGGAGAGGACCCTGGGCTAAGCCAGAAAAATATCGCAGACCCAAAGTGCAGCAGGAGAAGCAGCAGCAGCAATGTCAGGATTCCTGGACATGGGATGACGTTTTGGATGGCAAGGGTTGCTACACATGGGAGGAGATCCTGGCTGGTAGGGATCGCCTACCATGGGAACAGGTGGAGGCAGCTGGAGAGAGGAGCAAATGATACGAGGGAACGCGACTGGCAAGGAAGCCCGATAAGCAGCCCCAAAAATGTATTGGGGGGAGCACACAGGGAGTGTGGCTACGCCAGGTAGGAGACCTGTGCCAACTTCCTGTGCTTACCGGAGAGCGAGAGGGACCGGGCAGGCACCGTGTTATGCTGTGGAGCGCACGGTGACCCCAGTAAGGGTGCATAGCCCGATGCGATACATTCCACCTCCTCGTATCGGCCGGGCTAGAGTGGGCATCGAGCCAGGTAAGGTTGGGCAGGCTCGGTGCTCAAGAGCTCCAGTGCACCTGCACGGTCCGGTCTATCCAGTGCCACCTCCATGCACCAGCCCTCCGGTTGCCTGTCCAGAGCTGCTAGAGTCTCCCGCCTTTCCAGAGCTGCTAGAGTCTCCCGCCTGTCCAGAGCTACTAGAGTCTCCCGTCTGTCCAGAGCTACTAGAGTCTCCCGTCTGTCCAGAGCTGCCAGAGTTTCCCGCCAGTCTGCAAGGAGCCGCCAGAGCTGCCAGTCTGCAAGGAGCCGCCAGAGCTGCCGCCAGTCTGCAAGAAGCCACCAGTCAGCCAGGAGCCGCCAGTCAGCCAGGATCCTCCAGAGCCGCCAGTCAGCCAGGATCCTCCAGAGCCGCCAGTCAGCCAGGATCCGCCAGAGCCACCAGTCAGCCAGGATCCTCCAGAGCCGCCAGTCAGCCAGGATCCTCCAGAGCCGCCAGTCAGCCAGGATCCTCCAGAGCCGCCAGGATCCGCCATTCAGCCAGGATCCGCCAGAGCCGCCATTCAGCCAGGATCCGCCAGAGCCGCCATTCAGCCAGGATCCGCCAGAGCCGTCAGTCAACCAGGAGCTGCCAGAGCCGTCAGTCAGCCAGAAGCTCTCAGAGCCGTCAACCAGCCTGAGCTATCCCTCAGTCCTGAGCTGCCCCTCAGTCCTGAGCTGCCCCTCAGTCCTGAGCTGTCCCTCACGTTCTGACCATAGTTCTTTTGTGTTTTCTTTGTTTTATGTCAGGACGTGAGCTGAGTGGGCATTTTATGTTGTATGTCTAGTTTGTCTATTTCTATGTTTGGCCTGATATGGTTCTCAATCAGAGGCAGGTGTTAGTCATTGTCTCTGATTGGGAACCATATTTAGGTAGCCTGTGTTGGGTTTTGTGGGGGATTGTTTCCTGTGTCTGTGTTTGTGCCACACGGGACTGTTTCGTTGCCAGTTCACTTTGTTATTTTGTATTTGTGTTCATGTTGAGTTTTCTTATTAAATAACATGGACACCTACCACGATGCATATTGGTCCGATCCTTGCTACACCTCTTCGGAGGAAGAGGAGGAAATCTGTCGTGACAATTACGTATTGGATCACAAAAAAAAAATCACATTTTACATTACCATGTAGTTTACCAATTAAATGGTCTGACGGAGATGTGGACATACTCGGTATACAAATCCCAAAAGAAAGAAATGATCTCACTCCAATACATTTTTATAGAAATTTAGCAAAAATAGGTAAGATCTTGCTACCATGGAAAGGAAAATACCTGTCTATTTGTGGAAAAATCACCCTGATGAACTCTTTAGTCATATCACAGTTTACCTATGTGCTTATGGTTTTGCCTACACCTAGTGACCTGCTTTTTATTTGGAAGGGCAAGCCAGATAAAATTAAAAGGGCCTATTTATATAATGAATATGAATTCGGAGGGCAGAAATTATTAAATATGAAAGCATTAGACCTCTCACTAGAGGCATCAGTCATACAAAAGTTATACTTAAATCAAAACTGGTTCTCTAGTAAATTGGTATGAATGTCTCATCCTATGTTCAAGAAGGGCCTTTTTCCCTTCATTCAGATTACACCTGCTCACTTTTGGTTGTTTGAAAAGGAAATATTCTCCAAAATATCTTTATTTTTTGAAACAAGCCTTAGAAAGTTGGTTGCAATTTCAGTTTAATCCACCTGAAATGACAGAACAAATAATACAACAAGTATTGTGGTTAAATTCAAATATACTAATTGATAGAAGAAATGTTTAAAAAAGGTATAATTTTAGTGAATGATATCATAAATATGACTGGTGGAGTTATGTCACAAATGCAGCTAACATAAACATATGGAAATGTCTGCTCTACCCAAAATTACAACCGTTTAATTGCAGCATTACCACAAAAATGGAAGAGGCAAGTAGAAGGGGAAAAAAGTAAGGAACTTGTATGTCGGCCCTGTATTAAAGAACATAAATGGTTAAAGAAAAGTGTGATAAATAAAAACACATGCCAATTTCATTTAACGACCAAAAAACTGACAGCTGTGCCATATAAATTGCAAAATAGTTGCAACTAATATAATGTTATATATATATATGGGGATACAATCTTCCCAGCTCTGCAGATTCTGCTGTGAGGAGGCAGAGTCTTTAGATAATTTATCTTGGTATTGTCCATATGTAGCTCGTTTTTGGTCACAGGTCCAGGAATGGCTGAAGAATTGCAACATTTGCCTAGAACTAACGCTAAAGATAGCAATACTGGGTGATCTGAAAAGCCATAGTCAATCAATCAATAATATAATAATTATTTTAAATTTACAATCTGTAGAAACTATGAGAATAGAAAGGTTCAGTTATTTTGTGAAGCATCACAGCACAGTTGAAAAATATGGCAAATAGAAATCCGAAATGATTGATGGGATGGGTTGAATGGAGCTGAAGGGTGGGACTAATAACAAGATAACCAATGTAAACCATACAGGATCTGTAAAATGTATATAGGTTCAGAACTTTTGTGACATAGCACGAGTTACAAATAGAAAAAGAGGAAGGACTAAGAACAAACAAGAGAGAACTATTGTAAAGTAGACTGTCTGTAAAATGTGTATAAGATGTATACATTGAAGGTAGAAGCAGAAGTATTTATTAGTTTACTCCAATTGGGGGAAGGGTGGTAGGGTTTGCGGGGAATAATAATAAAGGTATATTCTTTTTTTTAAGTATTTATGTCTATATAGGTATGTGTATATGTTTGCATGCGTGTATGGAAAAATATATTTACCCAAACAATATATGGGGGATTGGAAATGGTGCAGACAATTACATTGATGGAAGCAACATTCTTTCCGCAATATTAAGCTGATCCACCCCTTAAAAAAAATCTGCTGCCTCAGTTTGTATGATGGCAATTTGCATATACTCCAGAATGTTATGAAGAGTGATCAGATGAATTGCAATTAATTGCAAAGTCCCTCTTGCACCTGAATCAACCATTTATCTTACCTGGGAATATTGAAGACTCATGTGATAAGGAACCACCAGCTTTCATATGTTCTCATGTTCTGAGCAAGGAACTGAAACGTTAGCTTTCTTACATAGCACATATTGCACTTTTATTTTCTTCTCCAACACTTTGTTTTTGCATTATTTAAACCAAAATTGAACATGTTTCATTATTTACTTGAGGCTAAATTGAATTTATTGTTGTTCAGTATTGTTGTAATTGTCATTATTACAAATACTTTTTTTTTTAAATCGTCCGATTAATCGTTGTCGGCTTTTTTGGTCCTCCAATAATCGGAATAGGTATCGGCGTTAAAAAAATCATAATCGGTCGACCTCTATTACCTACCCTTACCACCTGGGGGCGGCCCGTCAGGAAGTCCAGGATCCAGTTGCAGAGGGAGCTGTTTAGTCCCAGGGTATTGGTGAGCTTTGAGGGCACTATGGTGTTGAACGCTGAACGCTAAATAATGGGGCATGTAAGAAGACAATGAAAGCCCTTACAATATTCGATGATGATATTTCTCTAAAACAGGCTATAGGTTACATGTGCACCACCAAGTCAGAACCGTAGGATAAGTTAGGAGGGGTAAATAGACCAAATTATTAGTGTGAGACACATGGGCTACTAAGAGCTTACTACACAACATACACTTACTTTCTTAGCTACTGTATATATATCTCTCTGGTATATTACATAATCTATGCAGCAGCATACAATACATTTTTGGACTCACCTTGTTGGCACTGCGATACTTCTTGTGGGTAAATTTTGTCAGCAAACTTTGTCATCAAAGTCTGGCATTCTCTGGATGTATGGTGCTTTCAAGACAACAAAAAAAACAAGGTTGAGTCATGTCGCCAGTGATCTTCAGGTCGGAGCTCTAGAAAGAGACCCGAGTTCCTGACTTGGAATTCCGATTTAGATTACCGTTCAAAACGTATTTTCCTAGTCAGAGCTCATTTTGTTCCAAGTCCCCAGTTGTCTTGAACTCACTGAAGTCTGAGATTTCCCAGTTCCGAGTATCCAGTTGTTTTGAATACGGCAGAAGTCATGCTGGATTGACAGCATGGCCAATGTATTCAACATTTTCTGACCCATGGTGCTAGCATTTGAGTGTTTATCCTTTTAAGCTTGGAAAAGAGACCCTTAAACCCAGACTTGGACCACACATCCTCTCCACTGAATAGCAGGCTAGTGATTGCTTTGGAACGCTTGCAGTTAGCCACTTCCTTCCAAACCACAAATTTTTTAATTTTGGATTTCCAACTGGTTGTGTAATGTTTATGTCCAATGGCCGATGAGCACCGATACATTTTAGCTATAATTTCTCTTCATATGACAAGGATAGAAAAGGATTTGCCAGTAGATTGTCAACTTGATTCATGATGATGACTGCTTGTCTAGCTAAGATTTTGAAAGTATGATGTTGACATGATCATGCCAATCAAAGCTACCGTAGATATGTGATTTGACGTCATTTTATCTGTGGCCAATGACCTTGAGCCTTCTTGGATGGGCACTTCTAATGTAACTCTATGGCTTGACTTTCCGAGCTCTCCCCGTAGATTTTGCGTGTAGTGTCCCCATGAGTGACAGAACACTGAGCCAATCACTGTGAAACTAGAGAACATGACCAACTCCTATGCTCCGTATTTTCTGCTGGCTGCCCCACCACCACAGAAAGCACTGAGCTAGGCTGAAACACCTGCATTTTGGAGCTGCCTTACTCAAGAAAGCAAAAAAAGAGACCATGTTTGTATGCAGCTTTATTAACTCAATTACTTACTTTTTTACATTGTTTGCAAACTGATATGTGACACATATTAATGCCAAAATAACATGCAAAACAGGAAACGACAAAAACAAAAACACTAAAAGCCTACGTTTCCTATTATTCCCTGTAATTGTATTGTGAAAATTGTCATCATCTCTTTATTAGATTGCTACACAATGTTTTTCTATATGGATATTCCTTTAACATTTCTGTTATTGTTTGCAATTTTTTTCTCAATGTATTTATAGGCCTATTTTTATTTTGATGATAGTTTGCTGATAGATATTTCAAATAAATTACTAGACTTACATTTTGAATAAAGAGTGAACCACATTATTTGTATTCTTTCACTACTCTGTTTGAATCAAGGTAGGATGAAGTTTTTGATTAACCATTTAACACATCTCCAAATTAAGGGTGGCAAGATTGTGTAACACTTATTTTATTGCTGCCACTTATGTCATATTATTAAAAGTCCTAGAAATAATTTAAAGCCACTCTGTAAGCTTTAACATTTGCGGACCCACCAATAAATATGTTAACAGGTGTAGCGAAAAATTACATTGCAGTCCATGCAATGTCAAATCCAATACACGGTCTTTCAAACAGGCCTACATCCGAGAGAGATCACCCATTCCAGCCTGGTCTCATAGACTAGACGTAACTTAATAAATGTACACCTGAGACACTCAAATTAGTATGATATGTTAAGGGTGGTATGGCTACATAAGACAGATGGTTACTTGATGCGAATGTTTAGCAACCAAAAGTTGCAAGGTTGAATCACATCACAGACTATTTTAGCTAATTAGCACCTTTTCACCTACTTACTACTTTTGCGACTACTTAGCATGTTAGCTAACCTGTCGCCTAACCTTAACCCTTTTAGCCATCATTTCCCCTAACCTAATTATTTAACCTAACTCCTAAACCTTAACACCTAGCCTAGCTAACATTAGCTAGCTGCCACCTAGCTAGAATTCGTAACATATCATACGTTTTTGCAAATCTGTAATATATAGTACATTTACAAAATTCACAACATATTCTACGTTATGCAAATTCGTAACATAAAATATGAATTCTGATTTGTAACAGATCATACGATATGGGTGATAGACATACACAAATGAATACCATTAATATCGTAGTAAAATGAAGTACAACGGTTTATGTACAGAGCAATACGAAAGGCTATGAGACCAGGTTGACCATCCAAGAACGTTCCATTTTAAAAGGGGGCTTTTACTTTGACAGACTGTTCCAGGATTTGTGGCCTTGTTGCTCAACAATCTAAGCGCAGCAGACAAACGGCAGCGGAGAAACCGAACCGGATCATTGCTTCACTAGTGAAGTCGCTGATTGATTATTTATTGGATAAATCATTGCGTGAAAATTATGGAAAATAAAAAGTTTGTCGTCTTGTGTACAGGTAGGCTACTAATGAATGTCAATACAAACTTGCGATGTTGATTAGGCGACCGTGTATTTTGTAGGTTACTCGAATTTATCATGATGGTCCAGTTAATTGCTTAATGTTCTTAACGAGCAATAATAGCCTGTTTTAATTTGTTCCAGTTGGTTTGTGTCAGTTGTGTCCTTATTGTAATATTTACTCTGTATGCCTCTAGTTTCTTTGACGTTTTTGTTGAGTATAGCTACGGTTTCAGCCTTCGTTGAAGAGCTCGATGACACGTAAGTTATTTCGTAAGTTATTTTTATTAATTAGAAAGATGTTGCTAGTTATTGCTTTGATAATAATGCTGAAATGGCAGACTAGACGTTTTGGTCTATGAATTCCATAACAATAAAAAATCCGCCAAATAACGAAATATGAAAGTAGATTGCTGTTACCCACACCACTTTACAAGGCACACAGGTCATCCTCTGTCCATGGTCCTTAAAAATGTTAAGGCTACACACCCGTACCTAGAAAGGATTGTGAAAAGTTTATCATAAAATGCATTTTCACTGTATACATTTACCAATGGTTGTTGATTTCTCTTACTAATTTGCAGGTTTAAAGACACACGAATGCCTGATGAGATATGGCTTATACAAGTAAGTATGGATGCAATTTTATACACAAGAAAACCCCTAATAATATGTGAAAAAGCATTGTATACTTTAGGGCAACATCAAGAGAATGCAAGAGGGGACATTAAAATACGCACGAATGACATTGAAATACGCGTGCACACATAGATTTGATGCGTTTTTTTATCATGTATGTTGTGTGACGTCATGTTTCTTTAGTTGAAAATGGTTTTATTTGAGAGCAGAAATATAAATGCATTTTAAATTGTGGTGATTGTGCCCCACATGTTTGGTGTCAGTTCTACGCTCCCTGGTGTACCTACTGCAAGCAGCTGGACCCAGTGTGGTATGAAATCGGGGCTGAGCTGAAAAGTATGGGGTCTCCAGTCAACGTGGGCAAGGTCGACGCCACAGCCCACACCAGTGAGTCGAATTATCTGATTTGCACATTAAGTTAAGACAGAACAAAAAGACAAGACATATGGCAGAACAACAGTAAAAAAACAGTTAAAAAACAGTCAAAAAATAAATAAAAATATTACAACAATATAAGGTGACTAACAGAATACAAAACTGACTGCCTGGCGGGAAAAAGTATTGTGCTGATGAGAAAGATACTGGAGAAGAGGAAGAGGATAAAACAGGAAAACTGTGTTGAAAAATAGAGGAATATCTAACACCTAATTAGCCATTAGTATTTTGTTTTCTTCAATTAAAGCCTTCTCAGAGCCTGCTTTAAGAAAATACAGATATTTTGGTACGGTCTCTCTGTTCGGATTGCACTGTGACACCATGTATTGGTAAGGAGACAGGACACCATTGTCATAGCTTCAGGAACGTCTTTTTAAAGATTAAATTGGATATCTGATACAGGGCATTATGGGTACTGTAGTTCATCATACTACAACAAGTACTCCTGCTTTTACTGTTTAGATCATAAGGACTGGGATAGAAAGTGTGAATTGATCCAAATAGTTTCTTAGTTGCTGAAAAGTTACTGGAGCAAAATGCATCCCAAACCAAAACCAAACCAAGGAAGGTTTTAAATCACTCTCAGGCAGCACTGACATCTGCTGGTTGGTCAATATACAATAGTGACAGAATATCTGCATATTTACAAAACATCTTGTAATAATATAATAATCTGTATAATACATTTAGCATGTATTTTGTAGTTATTAAAACTATGCTGAAATACAGACTTGTCAACTGCTATTGACCGAATATTCTCTTAATAACCACTATCCTATATCGTTGTCACTTATCGCCACTTGATCCATCCATTATATAAATGGTCTCTGAAATAGTTTTCTTATGTTCATCATAGATGAAGGGTTTACCAAATTGTGCAATAAGGCAACCAGTCACAGTGCCCTGTCATATTTAGGCCCACAGAGCCAGGATTAGGTCAGTCTGTTCACACTAATAGGCTTAGTGAAGCTTTAAAAGCCCTTCCAACTGTGTGTATGTTTGTGTGTATGTAAGTGTGTTTTGTGCAACAGATGGTAAGCCATGCAAACCAGATGGGCTAACAGTGTAGTGAGCATTTTCAGTGCTGTTCGGCTTTGTTAAACCTTCAAATCCCCTATTATCTGCTCCTGTATGAGGGAGTGGAGTAGGTTAACTGGTTAGCTACTCTCTCTCTCTCTCATTGTGAAGATTTTTTTAAGTAGCAGGCTTACATCTTGAAGAATGATCTCTCTGTCCACCATGTTGGCCTAAACCTGTCAGCCATTACATTAGATGTATCTTACCTTGTACATGTACTGAACTATGTCAAAATGTTTGAGATATTTAGTCATATAAAACCATAACTTTACTATAACAATGGCTTCATGAAGATGAATGTGGTAGGCCTGATCACAGACAACGATGAGACCGCCTTATAGGAAGGAGTTCAGAGACCTGGCAGTGTGGTACCAGGACAACAACCTCTCCCTCAATGTGAGCCAAAGGACAAAGGACCTGATCGTAGACTACAGGAAAAGGAGGGCTGAACAGGTCCCCATTAACAACGACGGAGCTGTAGTGGAGCGGGTCGATAGTTCCCACATCACCAACAAACTATCATGGTCCAAACACACCAAGACAGTCGTGAAGAGGGTTTTTATTTATTTTTACTAAAGTGTTAAACAAATCAAAATATATTTTATATTCTTCAAAGTAGCCACCCTTTGCCTAGATGACAGCTTTGCACATTCTTGGCATTATCTCAACCAGCTTCATCAGGAATGCTTTTCCAACAGTCTTGAAGGAGTTCTCACATATGCTGAGCACTTGTTAGCTGCGTTTTCTTCACTCTGCGGTCCAACTCATCCTAAACCATCTCAATTGGGTCTGCGGTCAAATGACCACCCCTCACCCTGTCAAACGTGATTGTGGAGGCCAGGTCATCTGATGCAGCACCATCACTCTTCTTCTTGGTCAAATAGCCCTTACACAGCATGGAGGTGTGTTTTGGGTCATTGTCTTGTTGAAAAATGAATTATAATCCCACTAAGCGCAAAAAAGATGGGATGGCGTATCGCTGCAGAATGCTGTGGTAGCCATGCTGGTGTGTCTGTTACTTGAACTCTATGAAGCATATATTTGGGCTGCAATTTCTGAGGCTGGTAACTCTAATGAACTTATCCTCTGCAGCAGAGGTAACTCTGGGTCTTCCTTTCCTCTGGTGGTCCTCATGAGAGCCAGTTTCATCATAGCGCTTGATGGTTTTTGCGACTGCACTTAACAAAACATTCAAAGTTATTGAAATTTTCCGGATTGGCTGACCTTCATGTCTTAAAGTAATGATGGACTGTCGTTTCTCTTTGCTTATTTGAGCTGTTCTTGCCATAATATGGACTTGGTCTTTTACCAAATAGGGCTATCTTCTGTATACCACCCCTACCTTGTCACAACACAACTGATTGGCTCAAACGCATTAAGAAGGAAATAAATTCCACAAATGAACTTTTAACACGGCACAACAGTTAATTGAAATGCATTCCAGGTGACTACCTCATGAAGCTGGTTGAGAGAATGCCAAGTGTGTGCAAAGCTGTCATCAAGGCAAAGATTGGCTACTTTGAAGAATCTCAAATATAAATATGTTTTGATTTGTTTCATGCTTTTTTGTTACTACATGATTCCATATGTGTTTTGTCATAGTTTTGATGTCTTCATATATTATTCTACAATGTAGAAAATAGTAAAATAAAGAAAAACCCTTGAATGAGTACGTGTCCAAACTTTTGACTGGTACTGTACATGTACAAATTACCTCGACAAACCTGTACTCCCGCACATTAACACGGTACCGGTAGCCTCGTTATTGTTACTTTTTATTTAAAAATATGACTTTAGTTTATTTAGTATATATTTTCTTAACTCTATTTCTTGAACTGCATTGTTGATTGAGGCCTTGTGTGTAAGCACTTCACAGTAAGGTGTACTACCCCTGTTGTATTCGGTGCATGTGACAAATAGCATTTGATTTGATTTTCCCATACATTTTTATTGGGCACAACATAATCCGAAACACAACCAAAACAAACTGCAAATGCATCCACCAAGTTTGTAGTGTCACAAGCTTTATCTATTCATTGCGTGCTAGGAATATGGGACCAAATACTACACTTTTGAATACTTCAATAGACTATAATATATACATTTCCATCCCTAACTATACAATTTTCTGACAAGATAGAACTGCCAAAGGGGGCAGAGTTGCAATCTACTGCAGAGATAGCCTGCAGCGTTCTGTCATACTATCCAGGTCTGTGCCAAAACAATTTGAGCTTCTACTAAAAAATCTACCTTTCCAGAAACAAGTTTCTCAACCTTTCTCACCATTGCTGCTTGCTATAGACAACCTTCTGCCCACAGCTGTGCCCTGGACACCATGTGTGAATTGATTGCCCCCCATCTATCTTCAGAGCTTGTGCTGTTAGGTGACCTAAACTGGGACATGCTTAACACCCCGGCCATCCTACAATCTAAGCTTGAGGCCCTCAATCTCACACAAATGATCAATGAACCTACCAGTTATACTCCCAAATCTGTAAACACGGGCACCCTCATTGATATCATCCTAAACAACCTGCCCTCCAAATACACCTCTGCTGTCTTCAACCAGGATCTCAGCAATCACTGCCTCATTGCCTGCGTCCGTAATGGGTCTACGGTCAAACGACCACCCCTCATCACTGTCAAACGCTCCCTAAAACACTTCAGTGAGCAGGCCTTTCTAATCGACCTGGCCTGGGTATCCTGGAAGGATATTGACCTCGTTCCGTCAGTAGAGGATGCCTGGTTATTCTTTAAAAGTGCTTTCCTCACCATCTTAAATAAGCATGCCCCATTCAGAAAATGTAGAACCAGGAACAGATATAGCCCTTGGTTCATTCCAGACCTGACTGCCCTTGACCAGCACAAAAACATCCAGTGGCGTTCTCCATTAGCATCGAATAGCCCCCACGATATGCAACTTTTCAGGGAAGTTAGGAACCAATATACACATGCAGTTAGGAAAGCAAAGGCTAGCTTTTCTAACAGAAATGTGCATCCTGTAGCACAAACTCCAAAAAGTTCTGGGACACTGTAAAGTCCATAGAGAATAAGAGCACCTCCTCCCAGGTGCCCACTGCCCTGAGGCTAGGAAACACTGTCACCACCGATAAATCCATGATAATTGAGAATTTCAATAAGCATTTTTCTACTGCTGGCCATGCTTTCCACATGGCTACCCCTATCCCGGTCAACAGTTTTGCACCCCCCCACAGCAACTTGCCCAAGCATCCCCCATTTCTCCTTCACCCAAATCCAGATAGATGATGTTCTGAAAGAGCTGCAAAATCTGGACCCCTACAAATCAGCCGGGCTAGACAAAATAAAATTATCAGCCGAAATTGTTGCAACCCCTATTACTAGCCTGTTCAACCTCTCTTTCAACCTCTCTTTCGTATCGTCTGAGATCCCCAAAGATTGTAAAGCTGCCGCAGTCTTCCCCCTCTTCAAAGGGGTAGACACTCTGTTACAGACCTACATCTATCCTACCCTGCCTTTCTAAGCCAAGTTAACAGATCACCGACCATTTCGAATCCCTTTTCCGCTATGCAATTTGGTTTCCGAGCTGGTCATGGGTGCACCTCCGCCACGCTCAAGGTCCTAAACGACATCATAACCGCCATCGATAAGAGACAATACTGTGCAGCTGTATTCATTGACCTGGCCAAGGCTTTCGACGCTGTCAATCACCATATTCATATCGCCAGACTCAACAGCCTTGGTTTCTCAAATGACTGCCTCGCCTGGTTCACCAACAACTTCGCAGATAGAGTTCAGTGTGTCAAATCTGAGGGCCTGTTATCCGGACCTCTGACAGTCTTTATGGGGGTGCCACAGGGTTCAATCCTCGGGCTGACTCTTTTCTCTGTATACATGAACGATGTCGCTCTTGCTGCTGGTGATTCTCTGATGCACCTCTACACAGATGACACCATTCTGTATACTTCGGGCCCTTCTTTGGACACTGTGTTAACTAACCTCCAGACGAGTTTCAATGCCATACAACTCTCCTTCCATGGCCTCCAACTGGTCTTAAATGCAAGTAAAACTAAATGCATGCTCTTCAACCGATTGCTTCCCGCACCTGCCCACCCGTCCAGCATCACTACTCTGGACAGTTCTGACTTAGAATATGTGGACAATTACAAATACCTAGGTGTCTGGTTAGACTGTAAACTCTCCTTCCAGACTCACATTAAGCATCTCCAATCCAAAATTAAATCTAGAATTGGCTTCCTATTTCGCAGCAAAGCATCCTTCACTCATGCTGCCAAACATACCCTCGTAAAACTGACTATCCTGCTGATCCTTGACTTCAGCGATGTAATTTACAAAATAGCCTCCAACATGCTACTCAGCAAATTGTATGCAGTCTATCACAGTGCCATCCATTTTATCACCAAAGCCCCATATACTACCCACCACTGCAACCTGTATGCTCTCGTTGGCTGGCCCTCGCTTCATATTCGTCGCCAAACCCACTGGCTCTAGGTCATCTATAAGTCTTTGCTAGGTAAAGCTCCACCTTATCTCAGCTCACTGGTCACCATAGCAGCACCTACCCATAGCACGCGCTCCAGCAGGTATATTTCACTTGTCAGCCCCAAAGCCAATTCCCCCGTTGGCTGCCTTTCCTTCCTCACTAACTTTATGCACCAGCTGTCAGAGCAGCTCACAGATCACTGCACCTGTACATAGCCCAGCTGTAAATAGCCCATCCAACTACCTCATCCCCATTCTGTTATTATTATTTTTTGCTCCTTTGCACCCCAGAATCTCTACTTTTTACGAGGGTTCCTAGGAAACTATGCAGTGTTATTTCTTACATTGGTACCCCAGGTCATCTTAGGTTTCATTACATACAGTCGAGAAGAACTACTGAACATAAGAGCAGCGTCAACTCACCATCAGTACGACCAAGAATATGACTTTTGCGAAGCGGATCCTGTGTTCTGCCTTTCACCAAGGACAACAGAATGGATCCCAGCCGGCGACCCAAAAAAACGACTTCGTAAAAGGGGGAAACGGAGCGGTCTTCTGGTCAGACTCCGGAGACGGGCACATCGTGCACCACTCCCTAGCATTCTTCTCGCCAATGTCCAGTCTCTTGACAACAAGGTTGATGAAATCTGAGCATGGGTAGCATTCCAGAGGGACATCAGAGACTGTAACGTTCTTTGCTTCACGGAAACATGGCTCACTGGAGAGTCGGTGCAGCCAACTGGTTTCTCCACGCATCGCGCAGACAGAAACAAACATCTTTCTGGTAAGAAGAGGGGCGGGGGCGTATGCTTCATGGTTAACGTGACGTGGTGTGATCATAACAACATACAGGTACTCAAGTCCCTCTGTTCACCTGATTTAGAATTCCTCACAATCAAATGTCGACCGCATTATCTACCAAGGGAATTCTCTTCGATTATAATCACAGCCGTATATATTCCCCCCCAAGCAGACACATCGATGGCTCTGAACGAACTTTATTTGACTCTTTGCAAACTGGAATCCATTTATCCGGAGGCTGCATTCATTGTAGCTGGGGATTTCAACAAGACTCCCTAAATTTTATCAGCATATCGATTGCGCAACCAGGGCTGGAAAAACCTTGGATCACTGCTATTCTAACTTCCGCGACGCATATAAGGCCCTGCCCCGCCCTCCTTTCGGAAAAGCTGACCACGACTCCATTTTGTTGATCCCTGCCTACAGACAGAAACTAAAACAAGAAGCTCCCGCGCTGAGGTCTGTTCAACGCTGGTCCGACCAATCTGATTCCACACTCCAAGACTGCTTCCATCACGTGGACTGGGATATGTTTCGTATTGCGTCAGACAACAACATTGACGAATACGCTGATTCGGTGAACGAGTTCATTAGAACGTGCGTTGAAGATATCGTTCCCATAGCAACGATTAAAACATTCCCAAACCAGAAACCGTGGATTGATGGCAGCATTCGCGTGAAACTGAAAGCCCGAACCACTGCTTTTAATCAGGGCAAGGTGACCGGAAACATGACCGAATACAAACAGTGTAACTATTCCCTCCGCAAGGCAATCAAACAAGCTAAGCGTCAGTATAGAGACAAAATAGAATCTCAATTCAACGGCTCAGACACGAGGTATGTGGCAGGGTCTACAGTCAATCACGGATTACAAAAAGAAAACCAGCCCCATAACGGACCAGGATGTCTTGCTCCCAGGCAGACTAAATAGCTTTTTTGCCCGCTTTGAGGACAATACAGTGCCACTGACACGGCCCGCAACTAAAACATGCAGACTCTCCTTCACTGCAGCCGACGTGAAGAAAACATTTAAACGTGTCAACTCTCGCAAGGCTGCAGGCCCAGACGGCATCCCCAGCCACGCCCTCAGAGCATGCGCAGACCAGCTGGCTGGTGTGTTTACGGACATATTCAATCAATCCCTATCCCAGTCTGTTTTTCCCACATGCTTCAAGAGGGCCACCATTGTTCCTGTTCCCAAGAAAGCTAAGGTAACTGAGCTAAACGACTACCGCCCCGTAGCACTCACTTCCGTCATCATGAAGTGCTTTGAGAGACTAGTCAAGGACTATATCACCTCCACCCTACCTGACACCCTAGACCCACTCCAATTTGCTTACCGCCCAAATAGGTCCACAGACGATGCAATCTCAACCACACTGCACACTGCCCTAACTAATCTGGACAAGAGGAATACCTATGTGAGAATGCTGTTCATCGACTACAGCTCGGCATTTAACACCATAGTGCCCTCCAAGCTCGTCATCAAGCTTGAGACCCTGGGTCTCGACCCCGCCCTGTGCAACTGGGTACTGGACTTCCTGACGGGCCGCCCCCAGGTGGTGAGGGTTGGCAACAACATTTCCACCCCGCTGATCCTCAACACTGGGGCTCCACAAGGGTGCGTTCTGAGCCCTCTCCTGTACTCCCTGTTCACCCACGACTGTGTGGCCACGCACGCCTCCAACTCAATCATCAAGTTTGCGGACGACACAACAGTGGTAGGCTTGATTACCAACAACGACGAGACGGCCTACAGGGAGGAGGTGAGGGCCCTCGGAGTGTGGTGTCAGGAAAATAACCTCACACTCAACGTCAACAAAACTAAGGAGATGATTCTCCAAGGTGGCATAGCAGTTCAGACGTCTTTTGTCCTCGTCTTGTCGTGTCCTGTATATATATATATTTACAACTTTTTCACATACATTTTATTTTTATTTTCCATCAACTCATCTTCAAAACACTCTCCTGCAACCCGCCTCACCAATGTATATTTATAAAAAATTATTATTTACCTCAGATCTGTAATCCTCCAAGAAGCTAGCCAGAAACTCCAAGAAGCTAGCCTGAAACTAGCCAGAAGCTAATCCAGAAGCTAGTTCAGAAGCTAGTTGGCTCCTTTACTGGTAAGTCGTTGGTGTTCAGCTAACCACGGTTTGTGGTCATCGGCTATCCTTTGGCTCGAAAGTCTATCGCCAGTTCTGTACGGCGCAGCGCGGCTCGGAGCGGAGCATACCGGACCAATTTTTCTCTCCATGTCCCTGGATTTCGACTGCTCTCTGGACATTCATGCCCGGATCTCACAGCTAGCTAGCTGCTATCCGTGTGACTATCGGCCTTCGTCGATTCCGGAGCAAACATCAATTGTTCCGGAGCTAGCAAGCTCCGTCAATCACTCCTGAGTTCCATCAATCGCACCTGGGCTGCAGTCGCCTATCCGGACCCGTTTTGCTGCCTTCGCGGAGCCCCACCGGGCCTTCACAACTGGACTGCCGACGTTATCTACCCGAAGGGGTTATTCGGCTGGCTCCTCCGTCGCGACGTTACCTGAACGCCCATCTGCGGCCTGCTAACCGTTAGCTGTCTTACCGGCTGCTATCTGAATAGACAATCGGACAATTATTTTGTAATTTTTATTTTATTTTTATTTGTCGTTATTTTTTATTTTTTATTTTTTTTATTTATTTTTTATTATGTTTTCTTCTTGGGCCTCTATAACTATATCTATTGTTTTTATTTTTGTTGTTGTTGTGTGATCCGGATTGATCCCCTCTACCACACGGAACCCCACTAATCTACTGACGGAGCGCAGGAGGTGGCTAACAACAGACCTCCATCCTATGCTAGCTTGCTACCGATGCCCTGGCTAGCTGTCTAAATCACCAACCAACCTCTCCACTCACCGGACCCTTTTGATCACTCGACTAAGCATGCCTCTCCTTAATGTCAATATGTCTTGTCCATTTCTGTTCTGGTTAGAGCCTCTAGTCCTGCTCACTATACCTTATCCAACCTATTAGTTCCACCACCCACACATGCAATGACATCTCCTGGTTTCAACGATGTTTCTAGAGACAATATCTCTCTCTTCATCACTCAATACCTAGGTTTACCTCCACTGTATTCACATCCTACCATACATTTGTCTGTACATTATACCTTGATGCTATTTTATCGCCCCCAGAAACCTCCTTTTACTCTATGTTCCAGACGTTCTAGACGACCAATTCTCATAGCTTTTAGCCGTACCCTTATTCTACTCCTCCTATGTTCCTCTGGCGATGTAGAGGTGAATCCAGGCCCTGCAGTGCCTAGCTCCACTCCTATTCCCCAGGCGCTCTCTTTTGACGACTTCTGTAACCGTAATAGCCTTGGTTTCATGCATGTTAACATTAGAAGCCTCCTCCCTAAGTTTGTTCTATTCACTGCTTTAGCACACTCTGCCAACCCGGATGTTCTAGCTGTGTCTGAATCCTGGCTTAGGAAGACCACCAAAAATTCTGAAGTTTTAATTCCAAACTACAACATTTTCAGACAAGATAGAACTGCCAAAGGGGGCGGTGTTGCAATCTACTGCAAAGATAGCCTGCAGAGTTCTGTCCTACTATCCAGGTCTGTACCCAAACAATTTGAACTTCTACTTTTAAAAATCCACCTCTCTAAAAACAAGTCTCTCACCGTTGCCGCCTGCTATAGACCACCCTCTGCCCCCAGCTGTGCTCTGGACACCATATGTGAACTGATTGCCCCCCATCTATCTTCAGAGTTCGTGCTGCTAGGCGACCTAAACTGGAACATGCTTAACACCCCAGCCATCCTACAATCTAAACTTGATGCCCTCAATCTCACACAAATAATCAATGAACCTACCAGGTACCTCCCCAAAACCTTAAACACGGGCACCCTCATAGATATCATCCTAACCAACTTCCCCTCTAAATACACCTCTGCTGTCTTCAACCAAGATCTCAGCGATCACTGCCTCATTGCCCCGTAATGGGTCAGCGGTCAAACGACCTCCACTCATCACTGTAAAACGCTCCCTGAAACACATCTGCGAGCAGGCCTTTCTAATCGACCTGGCCGGGGTATCCTGGAAGGATATTGATCTCATCCCGTCAGTAGAGGATGCCTGGATATTTTTTAAAAATGCCTTCCTAACCATCTTAAATAAACATGCCCCATTTAAGAAATTTAGAACCAGGAACAGATATAGCCCTTGGTTCTCCCCAGACCTGACTGCCCTTAACCAACACAAAAACATCCTATGGCGTTCTGCATTAGCATCGAACAGCCCCCGTGATATGCAGCTGTTCAGGGAAGCTAGAAATCATTATACACAGGCAGTTAGAAAAGCCAAGGCTAGCTTTTTCAAGCAGAAATTTGCTTCCTGCAACACTAACTCAAAAAAGTTCTGGGACACTGTAAAGTCCATGGAGAATAAGAACACCTCCTCCCAGCTGCCCACTGCACTGAAGATAGGAAACACTGTCACCACTGATAAATCCACCATAATTGAGAATTTCAATAAGCATTTTTCTACGGCTGGCCATGCTTTCCACCTGGCTACTCCTACCCCGGACAACAGCACTGCACCCCCAACAGCAACTCGCCCAAGCCTTCCCCATTTCTCCTTCTCCCAAATCCATTCAGCTGATGTTCTGAAAGAGCTGCAAAATCTGGACCCCTACAAATCAGCCGGGCTAGACAATCTGGACCCTTTCTTCCTAAAATTATCTGCCGAAATTGTTGCCACCCCTATTACTAGCCTGTTCAACCTCTCTTTCGTGTCGTCTGAGATTCCCAAAGATTGGAAAGCAGCTGCGGTCATCCCCCTCTTCAAAGGGGGGGACACTCTTGACCCAAACTGCTACAGACCTATATCTATCCTACCGTGCCTTTCTAAGGTCTTCGATAGCCAAGTCAACAAACAGATTACCGACCATTTCGAATCTCACCATACCTTCTCTGCTATGCAATCCGGTTTCAGAGCTGGTCATGGGTGCACCTCAGCCACGCTCAAGGTCCTAAACGATATCTTAACCGCCATCGATAAGAAACATTACTGTGCAGCCGTATTCATTGATCTGGCCAAGGCTTTCGACTCTGTCAATCACCATATCCTCATCGGCAGACTCGACAGCCTTGGTTTCTCAAATGATTGCCTCGCCTGGTTCACCAACTACTTCTCTGATAGAGTTCAGTGTGTCAAATCGGAGGGTCTGCTGTCCGGACCTCTGGCAGTCTCTATGGGGGTGCCACAGGGTTCAATTCTTGGACCGACTCTCTTCTCTGTATACATCAATGAGGTCGCTCTTGCTGCTGGTGAGTCCCTGATCCACCTCTACGCAGACGACACCATTCTGTATACTTCCGGCCCTTCTTTGGACACTGTGTTAACAACCCTCCAGGCAAGCTTCAATGCCATACAACTCTCCTTCCGTGGCCTCCAATTGCTCTTAAATACAAGTAAAACTAAATGCATGCTCTTCAACCGATCGCTACCTGCACCTACCCGCCTGTCCAACATCACTACTCTGGACGGCTCTGACTTAGAATACGTGGACAACTACAAATACTTAGGTGTCTGGTTAGACTGTAAACTCTCCTTCCAGACCCATATCAAACATCTCCAATCCAAAGTTAAATCTAGAATTGGCTTCCTATTTCGCAACAAAGCATCCTTCACTCATGCTGCCAAACATACCCTTGTAAAACTGACCATCCTACCAATCCTCGACTTTGGCGATGTCATTTACAAAATAGCCTCCAATACCCTACTCAACAAATTGGATGCAGTCTATCACAGTGCAATCCGTTTTATCACCAAAGCCCCATATACTACCCACCATTGCGACCTGTACGCTCTCGTTGGCTGGCCCTCGCTTCATACTCGTCGCCAAACCCACTGGCTCCATGTCATCTACAAGACCCTGCTAGGTAAAGTCCCCCCTTATCTCAGCTCGCTGGTCACCATAGCATCTCCCACCTGTAGCACACGCTCCAGCAGGTATATCTCTCTAGTCACCCCCAAAACCAATTCTTTCTTTGGCCGCCTCTCCTTCCAGTTCTCTGCTGCCAATGACTGGAACGAACTACAAAAATCTCTGAAACTGGAAACACTTATCTCCCTCACTAGCTTTAAGCACCAACTGTCAGAGCAGCTCACAGATTACTGCACCTGTACATAGCCCACCTATAATTTAGCCCAAACAACTACCTCTTTCCCAACTGTATTTAATTTTAATTTATTTATTTATTTTGCTCCTTTGCACCCCATTATTTTTTATTTCTACTTTGCACATTCTTCCATTGCAAAACTACCATTCCAGTATTTTACTTGCTATATTGTATTTACTTTGCCATCATGGCCTTTTTTGCCTTTACCTCCCTTCTCACCTCACATTGTATATAGACTTGTTTATACTGCATTATTGACTGTATGTTTGTTTTTACTCCATGTGTAACTCTGTGTCGTTTTATCTGTCGAACTGCTTTGCTTTATCTTGGCCAGGTCGCAATTGTAAATGAGAACTTGTTCTCAACTTGCCTACCTGGTTAAATAAAGGTAAAATAAAAAAAATTAAAAAAAAATTGTGGACTTCAGGAAACAGCAGAGGGAACACCCCCCTATCCACATTGATGGAACAGTAGTGGAGAGGGTAGTAAGTTTTAAGTTCCTCGGCGTACACATCACAGACAAACTGAATTGGTCCACCCACACAGACAGCATCGTGAAGAAGGCGCAGCAGCGCCTCTTCAACCTCAGGAGGCTGAAGAAATTCGGCTTGTCACCAAAAGCACTCACAAACTTCTACAGATGCACAATCGAGAGCATCCTGGCGGGCTGTATCACCGCCTGGTACGGCAACTGCTCCACCCACAACCGTAAGGCTCTCCAGAGGGTAGTGAGGTCTGCACAACGCATCACCGGGGGCAAACTACCTGCCCTCCAGGACACCTACACCACCCGAGCCACTGCCTGTTCACCCCGCTATCATCCAGAAGGCGAGGTCAGTACAGGTGCATCAAAGCTGGGACCGAGAGACTGAAAAACAGCTTCTATCTCAAGGCCATCAGACTGTTAAACAGCCACCACTAACATTGAGTGGCTGCTGCCAACACACTGACTCAACTCCAGCCACTTTAATAATGGGAATTGATGGGAAATGATGTAAAATATATCACTAGCCACTTTAAACAATGCTACCTAAAATAATGTCTACATACCCTACATTATTCATCTCATATGTATATGTATATACTGTACTCTATATCATCTACTGCATCTTTATGTAATACATGTATCACTAGCCACTTTAACTATGCCACTTTGTTTACATACTCATCTCATATGTATATACTGCACTCAATACCATCTACTGTATCTTGCCTATGCCGCTCTGTACCATCACTCATTCATATATCTTTATGTACATATTCTTTATCCCCTTACACTTGTGTGTATAAGACAGTAGTTTTGGAATTGTTAGCTAGATTACTTGTTGGTTATTACTGCATTGTCTGAACTAGAAGCACAAGCATTTCGCTACACTCGCATTAACATCTGCTAACCATGTGTATGTGACAAATAAAATTGGATTTGATTTGATAAAATTGGATTTGATTTGCACATTTATCTTCTGCATATCTATCACTCCAGTGTTTAATTGCTATATTGTAATTATTTTGCCACTATGGCCTATTCATTGCCTTCCCTCATTTGCACACACTGTATATAGACTTTTTCTATTGTGACTGTTGACTGTGTATGTTTGTTTATTCTACGTGTAACTCTGTGTTGTTGTTTGTGTCACACTGCTTTGCTTTATCTTGTCCAGGTGTCAGTTGTAAATGAGAACTTGTTCTCAACTAGTCTACCTGGTTAAATAAAGGTGAAATAAATCAATAAAATAAGTGAATATGTCCAAATACCTATAACAGATTCAAATGGGGGGGGGGGTAGATACATCAAGTCTTTTAAATTTCTAAACAGTAAAACAGATATAGTTCCTTCAGAAAGTATTCACATATTTTCCACATTTTGTTGTGTTAGAGCCTGAATTTAAAATGAATTAAATTTAGATTTTTTTTCAGTCACTGGCCTACACACTATACACCATAATGTAAATGTTATGAATCAATAAAAAATGAAAATCTGAAATATCTTCAGTCAATAAGTATTCAACTCCTTTGTTATGACAAGCGTAAATACGTTCAGGAATAAAACTTTGCTTAACAAGTCACAGAAGTTGCATGGACTAACTCTGTGTGCAATCATAGAGTTTAACATTTTCTAATACCTCATCTCTATACCCCATACATACATCTGTAAAGTCCCTTAGTCGAGCAGTGAATTTCAAACACAGATTCAACCACAAATACCAAGGAGGTTTTCCAATGACTCGCAAAGATGGGCACCTATTGGTTGATTGTAAAAAAAAAATGAAGCATACATCAAATATCCCTTTGAGCATGGTGAAGTTATTAATTACACTTTGGATGGTGTAGCAATACACCCAATCACTACAAAGATACAGACGTCCTTCCTAACTAATTTGCCAGAGAGGAATGATTTCATCATGAGGCCAATAGTGACTTTAAAACATTTAGAGAGTTTATTGGCTGTGATAGGAGAAAACTGAGGATGGATCAACAACATTGTAGTTACTCCACAATACTAACATAGAAGAAGAAGGAAGCCTGTACAGAATAAAAGCACTAAAGTAATACTGCAAAAAATGTGGCAAAGCAATTACATTTTTGGCCTGAATATAATGTGTTCTGTTTAGGGCAAATCCAATGTAACACATTACTGAGTACCACTCTCCATATTTTCAAACATAGTGGTGGCTGCATCATGTTATGGGTATGCTTGTAATCGTTAAGGGCTGTTTTTCCAGGATAGAAATTAAACGTAATGGAGCTAAGCACAGGCAAAATGGCCAAGTAATCAAGTTACAGCTGTGACTTAAATCTACTTTATAATCTATGGCGAAACCTGAAAATGGTTGTCTAGCAATTATCAACAACCAGTTTGACAGAGCTTGAAGAATTTTGAAAAGAATAATGGGCAAATGTTGCACAATCCAGGTGTGGACAGCTCTAAGAGACTTACATCTGTAATCACTGCCAAAGGTGTTTCTTCAAACTATTGACTACTTCTGTAAATGAGATATTTCTTTATTTTATTTCAATACATTTGCACAAAAAAAAACGTGTTCACCTTGTCATTATTGGGTATTGTGTGTAGATGGGTGAGAAAAAAAATCTGTTTTTTCCATTTTGAATTCAGGCTGTAACACAACAAAACGTGGAATAAGTCTGAAATAAGGCGCTGTATGTATGAAAATACCCTAAAATAAAACATTTAATCTCAAATCCAAAATCCTGGAGTATAAAGACAAATAAAACATTTTAGCTTCACTGTCCAAATTAATACAGATTAAAATTAATACAGGGAGTGTATGTGATATTATAATAGAGGATATCAGCATGATTGCATTCAATGTTTATTATGAGTATTTCTGTAAATTGATGTGGTTCTCTGCAAAATCACCAGATGTTGTGGAACTATGCATTATTATTACCATGCAATAATCAGATCAAGCCATACAGATATCCGCCATGTTGTGGAGTCAACAGAAGTCAGAAATGACATTATAAATATTCACGTACCTTTGATGATCATCATCAGAATGCACTCCCAGGAATCCCAGATCCACAATAAATGTTTGATTTGTTCGATAAAGTCCATAATTTATGTCCAAATAACTCCTTTTTGTTCGCACGTTTAGCCCAGTAATCCAAATTCATGATGCGCAGGCCAGAAAAAAAGTCAAAAAGGTCCGTTACAGTCCGTAGAAACATGTCAAACGAAGTATATAATCAATCTTTAGGATGTTTCTAACATAAATCTTCAATAATGTTCCAACCAGAAAATTCCTTTGTCTGTAGAATTACAATGGAATGCAAGCTAACTCTCACGTGAACGCGAGTTACCAGCTCATGGCACTCTGACAGACCTCTGACTCATTCAGCTCCCATTCCCCCCTCCTTTACAGTAGAAGCATTTTTTTTGCCTGGTTTTTGCCTGCCATATGAGTTCTATTATACTCACAGACATCATTCGATCAGTTTTATAAACTTCAGAGTGTTTTCTATCCAAATCTACTAATAATATGCATATATTAGCAACTGGGCCTGAGTAGCAGACAATTTACTCTGGGCACCTTATTCATCCAAGCTACTCAATACTGCCTTCAGCCATAACAAGTTATTTACATTTGTGTTTCAGATTTTGCAAAAGAGTTTCGAGTTGGAGGCTATCCCGCTATAAAGTTGTGAGTTGTGAACATTTTAGCTGTATTTTCATTGTTGGTACATGGACCTGAGATTTGCCCTACTGAACACATAACCCAGCTCTTGTTATTCTAACTTACCATTCTCTGTTGGATAGGTTGAAGGATGACTTGAAATACAACTACAGAGGTCCTAGAACCAAGGATGGCATAATGGAGTTTGCAGACAGAGTATCTGGGTAAGACTGAGGATGGCAGTTTAGTTGTTGCTCATGGTCTGTAAAAAGCTTGTATTTTACTTCTAAAGGCCCACTTTGTGATATTTGGTTACATTTCTCCAGCCCCATCCCTCAAATTTATGGCAAACCAAGTGGCTGGCTGCTTTATTGTTTTTCAAATGAAGGAGTGGGGCTTTAACAGAGTATGCATGACCAGTAAGGGCTAGATTTACTAAGCATGTCCAAATTTTGCCCCTATTATTTTGAGGGTGAAACAAATATTAGAATAACAAAGGTAGCTTCACCATGAAATGGTCTTTGTTTACACTTTCACCAGCCCAAAGGCCGTCAGATGGCGATATTGAGATGTGAACTCTTACAGGCCAAACGCATTGTATGCAGCCAGAAAAGCATTAGTATCCCTTGTGGACCGGTTTGTACCTCAAATATTCTCCATTCAGGCTGCATAGGCTTTAACATCCTCCTTAATTTTATTTATTGACGAATACGGATAAAGTATACATTCTTTCCTAATGAAACACATTTTTCCACCACCATGCTAGAGTAGCTAAATGCTCATCTCGGATGTTATGTATTGCGTTCAGCCAATCAGGTTAAAACTATCAGACCAGGGGTTGCATTTCTTTTATGCCTGCCGCATTAGCAGCATTGTATTAGTGGAAACCAAGAATGTTCTAAGGGCAGATCTGATTGTAGCTAGATATATTCGAGTCGTGTCTACCACGTTAATTCTCCTAACCTGCTGTGTAAATTCTCCTGACCTGCTACGAAAAGTCACTTCTGGTAGTCAAAACTGTCATACCGCTCCTGAGAACAGTGTTGGTTTCCACTAATGTGATACAGCGCTGCGTTAGGTTAAGGGTGAAAAAACAGACTGCTGCAACCTGATTGGTTGAATGCGATACACAACATCCAGGATTAGCATTTAGCCACTTATTCAAAGTATCACATGCCCTTATGCAAGTATTATTAGACGGCGGGCTGTTAGTGTACAAGCAAACTCTGCATGGTGATTACAACACAACCAATTAACTTGACGGGTGGCTTAAAAGAACAAACTGAAAGCCACGGCCCAAATAAGCCATGCCTCCTCATAGGCTACCTCCGCTACACTGCCTTCACCGCTAAGCAATGCGAATGTGCATGAGGTGTTGAAAGCAATTAAAACAAATATTGACCTTTCAAATTCATTGTTTGATTTCAGACAAATTTAATAGAATAGGCTAAACTAACCAGAGCGTACACAAATCAGTAAAAGCACTTCAGATGAACGACAGTGCCGACCCACTTTTTACAGTGGGGTCTTACCCTTGATCGTTTGTAAATCTGGCAAAAAGTGTGTAAACAT
The DNA here is from genome assembly GCF_002021735.2 of Oncorhynchus kisutch. Lineage (NCBI taxonomy): Eukaryota > Metazoa > Chordata > Actinopteri > Salmoniformes > Salmonidae > Oncorhynchus > Oncorhynchus kisutch. The sequence goes on along the minus strand of NC_034203.2, from coordinate 753,419 downwards.
GATTTCGGTATAAATTGACAGATTATGATCTTTAAAATAAGATTTTCATTGGACAGTTACTTTAAGATGTACTCTCTCCATCTCTGCCCATCTGTCTCTCACTCCCTTCATCAGTCCCTTATACACTCTCTCCATCTCTCTCCCCATCCCTCCTTTGTTTTAGACCTGTGGTGAGAGCACTGCCAAGTCAGCAGTTATTTCAGAATGTTATGAGTAGACATGATGTTCTCTTTGTATACGTTGGTGGACCGTCCGACTTGAAGGTATGAGTACACCCGCGCATTAAACACACAAGCACACACACACAGGCACACGTACGAACGCACGCGTGCACAATCACACGGGACACAATAAACAAATGATTATTCTGTGCCATAGCCTGTCTGAGGTTTCCCCCTTTTCCCTTTTGTCCCCCAAGGAGAAGTACATATCTGTGGCCAAGGAACTGATTGTGCATACTTACTTCTTCTCTGCTGCAAGGAACATTTTACCCAAGGTACGTTTTAGAAATTGTGTATATAGACTACCGTTCAAAAGTTTCGGGTCACAGAAATGTCCTTGTTTTTGAAAGAAAAGCAATTTTTAGAACACAGGAGTGATGGTTGCTGATAATGGGCCTCTGTACACCTATGTAGATATTCCATAAAAATCTGCCGTTTCCAGCTACAATAGTAATTTACAACATTAACAATGTCTACACTGTATTTCTGATCAATTTGATGTTATTTTAATTTTCTTTCAAAAACACAAGAATTTCTAAGTGACCCCAAACTTTTGAACGGTAGTGTATATCTATAAAAACATATACGAGTTTAAAAAAAAATGTTTTATTGGCAGGTTTATGAGGAGATGGGGAGATAAATCAGGAGGTTACAGCACAGAAAGTGAGCGGTGGTATGGGGGATTGAACCGCTGCCTCCAGGGGCCTTGACATTGAGCTCCAATCATATTTTGTGACTGAGGTATTCTCTCTCTTTTCTGGTCATTCTCAGGCAGTTACTCTCCAGGAATACCCGACTGTGGCAGTGTTCAAGGATGGCACTTACTTCCTTTATGATGGTAAGAGACCAGTGTTGCATTCATAGCCGCAGGAAGTATGTATGCGGCAGCACCCCCTGTGGTAAAATGGCAAAACGGCAGCACTCCCTGCAGAAGAATGTGTTGTTGCAAGAAAAATAGATTAAACCATTTTTCCATTGCATTATTGATATAAACAATGCACGACCGCAAGGTTGAATGTTGGTGGTTAATTCCTTCCTGTAGGGAAGCAGTTCGCATTTACAACATCAAGCACAATCAAAATCTAAATGTCTCAGAAAATACTTTCGGGTTTCTTCAATCCTGGTATGAGCCAATCAAAAAACACCTGACAACACAGTAGCCCCAGCTGATGCCTGCTATTGCCACACAATGGAGACCGAAGTGGTGGCACCCGAAGCAGGAGAACTCGGGTGGAGATGCGAGTTCTTTGAAGTGGTGGATCTGGTGCAATCAGAAGTGGAGAGGAGATTGAGTTGGAAGGGCTAGGGATATACAGTGCATTCGGAAGGTATTCAGACCTCTTGACCTTTTCCACAATTTGTTACATTACAGCCTTCTTTTAAAATGTATTGAAATGCTTTTTTTCTCTCATCAATCAACACACAATACTTCATCATGACAACGCAAAAACAAGTTTTTAGAATGTCTTGCAAATTAATTCCAAATACAACACTTAAATATCACATCTACAGATTAAATTTTAGGACCAATTAATGTGGAAATCCAGGTATTTCCAAAGGGTTCACATACTTTTTCTTGCCGCTTTAAATTAAGTATTCAGACCCTGTACTCAGCACTTTGTTGAAGCAGCTTTGGCAGTGATTACAGCTTCGAGTCTTCTTGGGTATGACGCTACAAGCTTGGCACACCTGTATTTGGGGAGTTTCTCCCGTTTCTCTCGGTAGATCCTCTCAAGCTCTGTCAGGTTGGATGGGGAGGGTTGCTGCACAGCTATTTTCAGGTCTCTCCAGAGATGTTCAATCGGGTTCAAGTCTGTGCTCTGGCTGGGCCACTCAAGGACATTCAGAGACTTGTCCTGAAGCCACTCCTGCGTTGTCTTGGTGGTGTGCTTAGGGTCATTGTCCTGTTGGAAGGTGAGCCTTCGCCCCTGTCTGAGATCCTGAGCACTCTGGAGCAGGTTTTCATCAAGGATCTCCCTGTACTTTGCTCCATTCATCTTTCCATCGATCCTGACTAGTCCCTGCCGCTGAAAAACATTCCCATAGCATGATGCTGCTGCCACCACTATGCTTCACGTTAGGGATGGTGCCAGGTTTCCTCCAGACGTGACGCTTGGAATTCAGGCCAAAGTTCAATATTGGCTTCATCAGACCAGACAATCTTGTTTCTCATGGTCTGAGACTCGTTTAGGTGCCTTTTGGCAAACTCCAAGCGGGCTATCATGTGTATTTTACTGAGGTGTGGCTTCCATCTGGCCATTCTACCATAAAGGCCTGATCGGTGGAGTGCTGCAGAGATTGTTTTCCTTCTTGAAGGTTCTCCCATCTCGACAGAGTAATGCTAGAGCTTTGTCAGAGTGACCATCGAGTTCTTGATCACCATCTTGACCAAGGAAGAGGAAGAGTCTTGGTGGTTCCAAACTTATTCCATTTAGGAATGATGGAGGACAATGTGTTCTTGGGGACCTTCAATGCTGCAGACATTTTTGGTACCCTTCCTCAGATCTGTGCCTCAACACAATCCTGTCTCGGAGCTCTATGGACAATACCTTCGACCTCATGGCTTGGTTTTTGCTCTGACATGCACTGTCAACTGTGGGACCTTATATAGACAGGTGTGTGCCTTTCCAAATCGTGTCCATAAAAAAAGGGATATGAATACTTACCGAATGCACTGTATATACAGTAGCAGAACAATATACTACTAACACCTATAATAAATACTACAGTTCTTCAAAGGGAATACTTACATATGGTGGGTGCAGTGAGGTGTTCGGAGACACTTTGATACAAGGTGAGATTGTTGTTATGGGATCTTTCACATCTCCTCTTGAGGCATCAACTTCTATGTATCCAACATACTGTCCATCGTGTGAGGGATAAATTGCTCGAATGGCCCCAACAACAAATGCAGGCAAAGGGATTCGGTGTCCTGTGCTTAGCTTCTCCCCACATAAAACAAACTCAAAAAATAATCTATAGGCCACCATGCGGTATTGTCTGTAAGAGAATGATAAAAAGCCTATTAGACTTTCATGGGCAATCGTTGTGTACTGTCTGTATTCCTACTGTAGAAGCACAATGCAGAATATTACACATCTCACAAACACACAGTACCAATCAAAAGTTTGGACACTCCAACTCATTTAAAAATAATTAATGTTTTAACTTTTATTTAACTTGGCAAGTCAGTTAAGAACACATTCTTATCTACAATGACGGCCTAAGAACAGTGGGTTAACTGCCTTATTCAGGGGCAGAACGACAGATTTTTAAATTGTCAACTCGGGGGATTCGATCAAGCAATCTTTCGGATACTGGCCCAACGCTCTAACCACTAAGGCTATCTGCCGCCCCGAGTTGTGGTTTTCTTTATTTTTACTATTTTCCACATTGTAGAATAATAGTGAAGACATCAAAACTACGAAATTACACATATGGAATGGAATCTACTATTCGAGAAGACATCAAAACTATGAAATCAAAAAAAGTGTTAAGCAAAACAAAATATATTTGATATTTTACATTCTTCCAAGTAGCCACCCTTTGCCTTGATGAAAGTTTTGCACACTCTCGGCATTCTCTCAACCAGCTTCATGAGGTAGTTGCCTGGAATAACCTTTTAATTAACTGGTGTGCCTTCTTAAAAGTTAATTTGTGGAATTTCTTTCCTTCTTAATGTGTTTTAGCCAATCAGTTGTGTTGTGACAAGGTATGGGTAGTATACAGAAGATAGTCCTATTTGGTAAAAGACCAAATCCATATTATGACAAGAACAGCTCAATTAAGCAAAGAGAAATGCCAGTCCATCCTTACCTTAAGACATGAAGGTCAGTCCATCTGGAACTGGAACATTTCAAGTGCAGTCGCAAAAAAACATCAAGCGCTATGATGAAACTGGCTCTCATGAGGACCGCAACAGGAAAGGAAGACCCAGAGTTACCTCTGCTGCAGAGGATAAGTACATTAGTGTTACCAGCCTCAGAAATTGCAGCCCAAATAAATGCTTCACAGAGTTCAAGTAACACACATCTCAACATGGACTGTTCAGGCATTTTTGAGATGGTTTGGGATGAGTTGGACTGCAGAGTAAAGGAAAAGCAGCCAACAAGTGCTCAGCAAATGTGGGAACTCCTTCAGCACTACTGGAAAAGCATTCCAGGTGAAGCTGGTTGAGAGAATGCCAAGAGTGTGCAAAGCTGTCGTCAAGGCAAAGGGTGGCTATTTGTCAAACACTTTTTTGGTTACTTTATGATTCCATATGTGTTATTTCATATTCTACAATGTAGAAAATAGTAAAATAAAGAAAAACTCTTGAATGAGTAGGTGTGTCCAGACTTTTGACAGGTACTGTACGTTAGCTAGATAGCTAGTTACCACACACATGATTAGTTAATATGCATCATAAAGCCAAAGTCATTATTTTTCTCTTTCTCATCATCAACAAAAATATTGATCCAGTTGTGCTCCTAATGAGATGCACTAAAGCTAGCTAACTTTATCTAGCTAGCTATATCATTAGGCTACAGTACATGTTGGGTATAGCAAACAAAGCTGGCTAGCTTGGCTTGTAGTAGTACCAGCAAGCCCGTTATGGCTGAATCGATTACAAAATGATTCTGTACTGAACAACACTGTGTAAAAAGAGAGCATAAATTGCTAGCAAGCTAACGAGAGCGAAACACCGTAAAACACCGTACTCATTTGTCAGTTGCCCTCCTGGTCCAGATGGTCTAGGCTGCCACCACTAGTTGATCTTGGAGGTTCATAAAAACATGCTGGAGCAGCACCCCTCTATCCACATGTGCGTCGAAACTTTGATTGTCCATGATCAAATTCGTGGCGGCACAGACATTCATCTTCTGTCGACATTCGCATAGGCACCACCAGTCAGAGTCTGACCGTGTCACAGTATCGCTACTTGCTGGTCTCGCAATTCTTGTTCTCACTGTCTCAACTCATCTTCAGTTTTTTTCTGGCTCAAATTAATAGGGCTGTATGTCCCTATGTAAAAGAACATCAAAAACGTTTTCAGCGACCAGCTCTTGGAAAGAAGAATTATCAGAAGCAGCCATTGTAATTATTTGGCAATCTCGTATAGAGTGCAGAGTAACATAGCTCCCATGAACCTGTAGAAACTGAAAAGCCTGCCTTTGAGTGTGGGAACAAAATTGGACAAGGAAGTAGGGCTCCTGTCAGGAAGTAGTCTTTACAAAGCCAGGGAAAATGAGTCCACTTAGATAACCTGCAATGTCGTGGCAAATAGAAAAAATACCACTATGGTGCATAATTATGTCTGAAACACATTTCATTGCAGTTGTTGTGTTCTGTTTGTTGGGCAATTATTTCAAAGGATTGTGTGCTTTGTTGGGAGGTTCTGGTGATAAATGAGTCCACTTTGCTGGATTTAGTTGGGTGGCAACAGCTGGATTCTGCACAGAGAGCTCTCAGCTCTGTTTTGTAAACAGTGCGCTCATGATTTATGGGGTTTGGAGTAGAGGTAGACCGATTATGATTTTTCAATGCAGATATCGATACCGATTATTGGAGGACAAAAAAAGCCAATACCGATTATTCGGCCGATTCTTTAACAACATATATATATATATATATATACAGTGGGGCAAAAAAGTATTGAGTCAGCCACCAATTGTGCAAGTTCTCCCACTTAAAAAGATGAGAGAGGCCTGTAATTTTCATCATAGGTACACTTCAACTATGACAGACAAAATGAGAAAGAAAAACCAGAAAATCACATTGTAGGATTTGTTATGAATTTATTTGCAAATTATGGTGGAAAATAAGTATTTGGTCACCTACAAACAAGCAAGATTTCTGGCTCTCACAGTAACTGTAACTTCTTCTTTAAGAGGCTTCTCTGTCCTCCACTCGTTACCTGTATTAATGGCACCTGTTTTAAGTTGTTATCAGTATAAAAGACACCTGTCCACAACCTCAAACAGTCACACTCCAAACTCCACTATGGCCAAGACCAAAGAGCTGTCAAAGGACACCAGAAACAAAATTGTAGACCTGCACCAGGCTGGGAAGACTGAATCTGCAATAGGTAAGCAGCTTGCTTTGAAGAAATCAACTGTGGGAGCAATTATTAGAAAATGGAAGACATACAAGACCACTGATAATCTCCCTCGATCTGGGGCTCCACGCAAGATCTCACCCCGTGGGGTCAAAATGATCACAAGAACGGTGAGCAAAAATCCCAGAACCATACGGGGGGACCTAGTGAATGACAAAGTAACAAAGCCTACCATCAGTAACACACTATGCCGCCAGGGACTCAAATCCTGCAGTGCCAGACGTGTCCCCCTGCTTAAGCCAGTACATGTCCAGGACCGTCTGAAGTTTGCTAGAGAGCATTTGGATGATCCAGAAGAAGATTGGGAGAATATCATATGGTCAGATGAAACCAAAATATAACTTTTTGGTAAAAACTCAACTCGTCGTGTTTGGAGGACGAAGAATGCTGAGTTGCATCCAAAGAACACCATACCTACTGTGAAGCATGCAAATATTTTGACAAATGTTCCCTTATCCTAGTGAGATTTACACGGGTATCAAAACGCCGAGGCAGTTTAAGTTTGCACAAAACACAGACCAACACAGACCTGAAGTAGATCAAGACATTCTCTATGGAAGACATGAACGGTAAAATAACGAAGGAACCCCTTTCAAGTTCAGCCGCAAGTTATTACAGGAATTATAACGCGTCGACTATTTCTCTCTAAATCACATACCTTTGACTATTACGAGCCTGCTGCTGCCTACCACCCCTCAGTCAGACTGCTCTATCAAATATCAAATCATAAACTTAACTGTAATAAACACACAGAAATACGAGCCTCAGGTCAAATCCAGAAACTATCACCTCGGAAACAAAACGTTTATTCCGTTCCGTATTTTATCTAACGGGTGGCATCCATGAGTCTAAATATTCTTGTTACATTGCACAACCTTGAATGTTATGTCATAATTACGTACATTTCTGGCAAATAAGTTCTCAAAGAGCCAGGCGGCCCAAACTGTTGCATATACCCAGACTCTGCATGCAATGAACGCGAGAAGTGACACAATTTCACCTGGTTAATATTGCCTGCTAACCTGGATTTCTTTTAGCTAAATATGCAGGTTTAAAAATGTACTTGTGTATTGATTTTAAGAAAGGCATTGATGTTTATGGTTAAGTACACATTGGAGCAACGACAGTCATTGATTGATTGTTTTTTACAAGATAAGTTTAATGCTAGCTAGCAACTTACCTTGGCTTACTGCATTAACAGGCAGGCTCCTCGTGAGGCAGGTGGTTAGAGCGTTGGACTAGTTAACTGTAAGGTTGCAAGATTTGATCCCCCTAGCTGACAAGGTAAAAATCTGTCATTCTGCCTCGTTCCTAGGCCGTCATTGAAAATAAGAATGTGTTCTTAACTGACTTGCCTAGTTAAATAAAGTTGTAAATTATTTAAAAAAATTGGCAAAATCGGGGCCCAAAAATACTGATTTCCGATTGTTATGAAAACTTGAAATCGGCCCTAATTAAATCGGCCATTCCGATTAATCTGTCGACCTCTAGTTTGGAGTCTCTGCTGTACCATAGTCAGTACAGTGTACCACCATTTGCACAAGGGTCCCAAAGCCAAGTGAGTTAAAAACGTATTGATGCACCCATCCCGTTAGCGGGATAATTTATGTCAACATCAGCTGGGTTGCAGCGCGCCAAATTCAAATTAAATATATATATTTTTTCATGAAATCACAAGTGCAATATAGCAAAACACAGCTTTGCTTGTTGTTAATCCACCTGGCGTGTCAGATTTCAATAAAGCTTTTCGGCGAAAGCTATCTAAGCGTTTATGTAAGAACATCTCTCTCAGTAGACAACATATTACAAACAGCTAGCCGCTAAGTAGATTGGTCACGAAAGCCAGAAAAGCAATAAATTAAATCACTTATCTTTGATGATCTTCGGATGTTTGCACTCACGAGACTCCCAGTTACACAATAAATGTTCCTTTTGTTCCATAAAGATTATTTTTCTATCCAAAATACCTCCATTTGGTTGGCGCATTATGTTCAGAAATCCACAGGCGCGAGCGGTCACGACATCGCAGACGGAAATTCCAAATAGTATCCGTAATGTCCACAGAAACATGTCAAATGTTTTTTATAATCAATCCTCAGGTTGTTTTTTCAATATATAATCGATAATATATCAACCGGGAATTTAGCTTTGTCAATAGGAGAGAGAGACACAATGGCTGCTCCAAACTGTTCAATTCTGGGGACACCCAGCTATCCACTGACGTGATGTGATCTTTCTTGCTTATTTCTCAAAATTAAAGCCTGAAACTATGTCTAAAGACTGTTCACAAAATGGGGAAGCCGTAGGAAAAGGAATCTGGTTGATATCCCTTTAATGGAGGGAAGGCTTTCAATGGAACTTGGAGCTTTCAAAATAGAGGCCACTTCCTGGTTGAATTTTCCTCAGGTTATCGCCTGCAATATCAGTTCTGTTATACTCACAGACAATATTTCGACAGTTTTGGAAACTTTAGAGTGTTTTCTATCCTAATCTGACAATTATATGCATATTCTAGATTCTGGACCAGAGTAATAGGCAGTTAAATTTAGGTACGTTTTTCATCCAAAAATCTAAATACTGCCCCCTACACTCAACAGGTAAAAATTATTGGGTGTACGGGCTAATTAGACTCTCAGCCACTTTGACCGAGCCAGCAAGGCTGCAGGCTTCAGAGCAAGTGCAATCCTGGCACGCAATGCGATATGTTTGGAGTTTATGCTATTTCATACAAAAGAATGGAGAGGCATGCCTAATTATATACAAATAGCATTTGTTTATGTCTTATTTTGAGACTTGACACCTGTTACAAATGAAACCTCCCAAATGAAATGTTTAACTGTTACTGAGGTTTATATCTTGTAAAATGATGGGGGGATTTGTTTGCTTGAAATTCCATGGTCGTTTTTATTTTTAAAAGTCAAATATGAATTGCATCATTCAGAAGTGTGTCCCGAAGATGATGGGTTTATTGATCCCATTGCCACTCTGGAAGTCACCCTCGAGTTTCGTCTGCAACACGTGGCAACGGTGGGCCCTCCGATTGAGTTAGTAAGGTTTGGGGGTGGTTTAGGATTCACAGTTTCTCTCCCTCTCTCTCTTTATCCCTCTTCTCTTGTGGTTGATATCAAATGATCTGGAGCAGTCTCCCATTTCTATTTTCTATTAGTTTACAATTATAAACTTGTAAAAAAGGGAATGGGAGCAATATCAAATAAGGAACATGGCACTATCTCTGCCTCGGCTCGCAGGCCTGCTCCAGCCCATGTCAAACACGTAGGCTTAGTAGCCCACTAGCAATCAACACAGGGTGCATCCCCGCCGGTGCTGGATTGACTTGAGCACTTTTCTACGTGATGGCGTGCATAGCTGTCATTGGTCCTGAAACCGTTTATTTCTGTGCTCAGTTTGAGTAGGCCCAATCTTGTGTTTACTAAGGGTATTTTCACACTTTGTCTCTTACAGCAACTTTTTGTAAACTAAGTGCGGTTCGCTTCATTTTTTGTTCAGTCTGAATTCTCCAAAGGAACTCCGACCACTCAAATTGAGCCCCCGAAGCGAACCAGCTCAAGAGGTGGTCGCTTGAATTCTGTGTTCCGGTGTGCTGTTTTTGGATATTGTTTAGCGATTGTCAAGGATACACAGAAATTCCAAAATATGTGTGGAGTTTTGTACTGACATGATGTTCAGATTATTAGTTTGCAATAGGCTAAGAGCGCTTCATCAGCAGTGCATTCGATTGTGGGGTTTGAATGGTGTGAGAAGACAACATATTTTGTGAGGGCATTGCTATTCGGTATCCCTGGGATGTCCCAACCCTGACGTTACCCTATTGACGTTGACATTTAAAATGGTTAAGGTAAGGGTTAAAGTTAGGTAAGGGTTATGGTTATGGTTAAGGTTAGGATTTAGGGTAGGGATGTCCCAAGGATTCCGGATAGCTCTAATCACAAAATCAATGCTAGGTCTTAAAGGAGCAGTACCCTGCATTGGGTGTAGAATTTTCAATTACAGCATTATTTAATCTGCAGTATTCTTATGCTATTTACTCTGTCACCGATAATATTTACATGTTAATAATTATAATTAGAAGATATTATGTCTCATCTTTTAACTCAATGCAATCTATTAGCTTCCAAAATGTAAGTCGGTATATCTAGCTGTCCGATAACATGATCTGATGGAATGGCTTATCTGGCACTTTGTAAAAACCCAGAGTGCATTGAGTGAATGTTGGAAAAAGATCTTGGTTCCCTTCTGAACATAGCATTGTGAATGCAAAAAGGACTCGGCCCACAAAATAGGTGAAGTGAACTGGCAAAAGAGTTGAGTCCTCATTCAAAGGCAAGGGCAGAGTGAATACAAAGAGTTACGTACGTATATTGCTTTTTTTTACCCCAAATTTCACATTAAAGAGGACTGAGATTGGTTATTTTAAAGAGGCCTATATGTGAAAACAACCTAATGTATTTACAACACTTGTTTTCTCTCTCTGACACACCTGTTATTATGCAGTGCAAAGAAATGTATGCGCTGTTTACAAGCAGGCTTTTTTTTGCAAACAGCCATGATTTAAATGAACTTAGGCTGCAGTGATACTGTTACTGAATCTTGTCCTATGCTTAACTACTCATCACATTAGGAATTGAATGTTATTGTTAGTCTGCATAGATCTCCCTAAAACATTTCTTTTTCGATCAGCACCAACATTTTCGATCAAAACAACTTCCCACGGCTATGGATTGCAAATATTTCCCCTTCACCAAGAAGTGTCCACTCATTCACTCTCCTTCACACAGTTAGACGCTTTGGATTGGTGCAACCATGTCCGGAGGGAGTTTCCACCAAATTCCTTTCCTCTGTCCATTCCTTATAAATCCATGAAGGGAAGTGTGTGATTGCACACTTCGGGAGAAGGGTAGAGAATCTCACCACAGCCCTAGAACATAGTCAGCTACAATATTTTTTGGAACGGATCATTTGCTAAAAGTTGTTCATTATACTGTAGCCTTCTTAGGCTGTTGTTGATCAATCTGGAAAGTCTGGAAGTGTATTTTTGTTGAATCACTCTCAGCAGCCTCTGGATAACATTAGTATTCGCTGACTACAAACGTGTATATTTTATATTCTTTCTCTTGTCTCTTAGAACAACATGATGGGGACCTCGCATCCTGGATCAATAGTGAACGATTCCTTAATTACCTCCAGATTGACAGCTACACTCTGTATGAAATGGGAGATACAAGTATGTTACACTCTCTCATGCACACACACACACACACGCACGCACGCACACACACACACACACACACACACACACACACACACACACACACACACACACACACACACACACACACACACACACACACACACACACACACACACACACACACACACACACACACACACACACACACACACACACACACACAGACACACACACACACACACACACACACACACACACACCATGCTTGCTGTGTGTGTGTATGTGCTTTACCAGTAAATAACTTTGAATTAGAAGATTTCAATAGAATGGATGTCTTTGTGTGTCTACTTGTCTACCACAAGGGGGCAAGCAACAGTGTTCAATATTCAGTGAGTGTATGAACTAGTGCATTACATTGCTATTAATTCTTACAGTGTGGCTTTAATGAATCAGATAGGAATAAAATCCTATGTGAAGGATGGTTATGAAGTGAAGTTAAATGTGTTTTTTCTGTTTTTAGAATTGTTTTGGTTTTTTATTTGTATAGGCAAACTGGTGGCTCTGGCTATAGTGGATGAGAGAAACCCTACTGAGGAGAGCATCCGGTATGAGTATCTCTTTATCCCAATATAATGTAAGGGGTAGTTCACCTGAATTACACATTTACCTCATATGTGCTACAATTCAAGTTACACATGTAGATCTCAAGTTTCCATTAGGACAAGATCGCCCTTACAAATCAACTTTTGTTCATGTGATAAATATTGCACTCGAAACATATTAACAGCCTATTCTTATTAATCAAATATTCCTCCCTACCCAGTTACAAGACCATGGTGGAAAGAGTGGCCACTGAATACAAGGACCTCTATAGCAAGTGAGTTTATCTGAAACAGAGCGAAACGGGGAGTTACTATCTGAACTTGCCCAATAAGAAATTACTATTTTCGTTTTATTTTGCAATAAGTTTTGCTACGATGTATCATAATGAACATGGTCCTGATGTCTTCTCAGAGAATTCCAGTTTGGTCACATGGACGGAAACGAGTACATCAATGGCCTCATCATGGAGTGAGTGGTCATATCTCTTTTCTGCCCTTATTTAAAATTCAGAAGTAGCTAGAGTTTTTGCACAAATCCACAATTGACATCAATACATAATATAAGCGATTGTTGTGTTAAGTGTGGTTAGGATCTTTGTTTCGGGCAATGGTTCTCCAGGACCTGGCCTGCCTAGTAGTGCCTTCCATACACAGCACAGTGGCACAGTGGTTCAGGACAGGTGGGGTAGAGCCATAGATTTACAGTAGAAATGCCCATCGAGAAGGTTAAAGGTCATTGGCCACAGACAAAATTATGTCAAATCACGTTACATTTTGCTGTAGCTTTGATTGGACTGATAATGTCAACATCATACTTTTAAAATCCTGGCTAGCTAGATAAGCAGTCGGAATCATAAATCACATCAATTATCTACTGGAAAATACTTTTCCTTGTCATTTAAAAATAAATTAGAGAAATCTTCTCAGTGCTTATTGGACATTGGGCATAAATATTACACAAGTTGGAAATCGCAAATTCAACAATGAGGGTGTTGGAAGGAAGCAGTGGCTAACTGTGAGCATCGCAAAGCAATCACTATTTTGCTTCACCTGCCTGCTATTTGGTGGAGAGGGTGGGTGGTCCATGTCTGGATTTAAAGATTTAGAACATCTGTCTGAAAGGGACTCAAAATATGAGAATTGTGCATCACATCTAGATAACGTTGATAAACTGGGACTTCTGGGGAAACCAAACATTGTGGCTAGACACCGCATATAGATGAGCAATCAACCTTCACAACCAACAAACGGAGGAGAATAGGTATGTGCTTGCCAAAATTATAGCATGCATTAAATTGTGTGGCTAAACGAATAAGGATATAGCAGTGCATTCGGAAAGTATTCAGACCCCTTTACTTTTTCCGCTTTGTTAGGTTCCAGGCAGTAATTGAGGCTGGATGAACTGTTTCGCTGCCAGCCTTATTCTAAAATTAATGAAGTAGTTTTTTTCCCATTATCAATATACACACAATACCCCATATTGACAAAGCAATAACAAGTTTTTAGATTTTCTTTTGCAAATGTATAAAAGAATAAGAAACTGAAATATCACATATCACATAAGTATTCAGACCCTTTACTCTACTTTGTTGAAGCACCTTTGGCAGCGATTATAGCCTCGAATCTTATTGAATATGATGCTACATGTTTGGCACACCTGTATTTGGGGAGTTTCTCCCATTCACCTCTGTAGATCCTCTCAAGCTCTTTCAGGTTGGATGGGGGAGTGTCGCTGCACAGCTATTTTCAGGTCTCTCCAGAGATGTTTGATCATGTTCAAGTTCGGGCTCCGGCTGTGCCACTCAAGGACATTCAGAGAATTGTCCCAAAGCCACTCCTGCTTTGTCTTGGCTGTGTGCTTACGGTCATTGTCCTATTGGAAGGTGAACCTTTGCCCCAGTCTGAGTTCCTGAGCGTTCTGGAAAGGTTGCCATCAAGGATCTCTCTGCACTTTGCTCTGTTCATCTTTCTCTCGATCGTGATTAGTCTACCAGTCCCTGCTGCTAAAACAAAAACATCCACACAGCATGATGCTGCCACCGCCATGCTTCACCGTAGGGATGGTGCCAGGTTTCCTCCAGAACATGATGCTTGGCATTCAGGCCAAAGAGTTCAATCTTGATTTCGTCAGACCAGAGAATCTTGTTTCTCCTGGTCTGAGAGTCTTTGGGTGCCTTTTGGCAAACTCCAAGCGGGCTGTCATGTGCCTTTTACTGAGGAGTGGTTTCTGTCTGGCCATTCTAACGTAAAGGCCTGATTATTTTGAATGCTGCAGAGATGGTTGTCCTTCTGGAATGTTCTCACATCTCCACAGAGGAAGTCTGGAGCTCACCTCCCTGACAAAGGCTCTTCTCCCCCGATTGCTCAGTTTGGCCGGGCTGCCAGCTCTAGGAAGAGTCTTGGTGGTTCCAAACTTATTTCATTTAAGAATGATGGAGGCCACTGTGTTCTTGGGGACCATCAATGGTGCAGACATTTTTTGGTACCCTTCCCCAGATCTGTGCTTCAACACAATCATGTCTCGGAGCTCTACGGACAATTCCTTTGACCTCATGGCTTGGTTTTTGATCTGAGATGCACTGTCAACTGTGGGACCTTATATAGACAGGTGTGTGCCTTTCCAAATCATGTCCAATCAATTTAATTTACCACAGGTGGACTCCAATCAAGTTGTAGAAACATCTAAAGGATGATCAATGGAAAGTCTAATTTCAAGTCTAATAGCAAAGGATCTGAATACTTATGTAAATAACGTATTTCTGTTTTTAATTTGTAATACTTTTGCAAAAATGTCCGGAAAACAGGTTTTCCTTTGTCATTATGGGGTATTGTGTGTAGATTGATGAAAATGTGTATGTATTTAATCCTTTTACAATAAGATTGTAACGTAACAAAATGTGGAAAAAGTCAAGGTGTCTGAAATACTTTCCGAATTTACTTTAGGCTACCGTCCGTTTCAGCTCATGTCTTAATCAAAATTACGGCTTGATTCTTATCTGCTCATCGTTCCATTATGCCGTAGTTTGTACATCTCCATTGTTATGTTGCTTAAATAGGTCTCATTAGGATTATTCATCATTTTAGGTAATGTTAGAATGATGCATTTCATTGGTTTCCTTAATTTGTGTATTATAATAGTTCATGTGGTTTTCTCCATGAGGAGGGGATACTATTGGGTCTGTAACCATGTTTGCCAGTGAGTCTCTTCCCATTCAAAATGTTATGTTCACAAAAAGTTCAGGAATGGACCCATGTAATTCCAGTTCATATTGTGAGGGTTGTTTTGTTTGTGCAATGCGCTGTCTGTGTGTCAGTAAATTGTCAATAAAAGTGGATCCTCATAATTGTATTTTCCTTCCCTTTAAGACCACATAATAAAATACTAACCGCTGAGTCTCTCTCTCTCTCTCTCTCTCTCTCTCTCTCTCTCTCTCTCAAATAGTCATACCTCGTCGCATCTCGTTTGTTTACACTTGCTTATAGTTTGAGCTACTTGTGTTAATGATAAAATAACAAACATGATGGTATGGTTCAAAAGTCAAAACAAATGTCGGCATTCATTATTATTGAGAGAGAATACGGTTCTTGTCGCGTTACATGAATACACAAGGAGTCAGTAGAGACCATATTTATTTAAGCAAGTCAGCCATATCAGCTATGTTTAAAAAAAAGGCTTTTCTGCCAGACAAGGCTCCGCTGATAGCCATGTGTAGCGGTGGCAACGATTCACTCTACGGTGCTAAAAAGAAAGCTCTGGTGTTGGTACAGCTTTATGTAGGCCCTAGCAGTTTGTGGGCACCGTTTGTCACTGTTATGGTGCATTTAATGTATTGTTTATTGTTGTGTTGTGTAGTGGCTTCACTGAAATTGCCACTGACACAGCGTGTTGACAACTAACCCTAAACCCTATGTGTATGTGTTGACAGAGAACTGGCCATGCCCTCTATTATCGTGCTCAACGTGTCTAACGATGGATATTTCCTACCGCCCAACAAAGTGGAGACAAAGGAACAGCTGGTGAAGTTCATCGATGGAGTGTCGAAGGGCCGGATTAAAGTCAGTCTAACTAAACCTAAATCTGACCTGGGATGAAATTGTATTTGAAATCTTTGAAATACTTTACCTGTGCTTGATTAAGCTTGCCCAGCACAATATACACATTAGAATTGTTCCAAAGTGCAAGCCCTGTCAATTTCATTGAAGCTCAAACAAACACAGGTTTAAAAAATGTAAAACACAGAGAAGCATGTTCAAATATGATACATTTGATGCAATGTGTAGTGTCCATCGAAACATTGTATATTACCCAATAACATTTGTAATATCCAACATTAACAATCTTGTTTCAATCAGTCCCAGGGAGGGAATGGATACTATCAATGCTTTATAAGGATTGCGTTCAACACCAAAACGACTGTTACAGTAAGTCACAGAACATGTTGGCACGAGGCTTTCATTTTCACTTTGACATACAGTTGAAGTTGGAAGTTTACATACACTTAGGTTGGAGTCATTAAACTCCATTTTCAACCACTTTCTTGTTTAACAAACTATAGTTTTGGCAAGTCGGTTAGGACATCTACTTTGTGCATGACAAGTCATTTTTCCAACAATTGTTTACAGACAGATTATTTCACTGATAATTCACTGTATCAGAATTCCAGTGGGTCAGACGTTTACATACACTGAATTGACTGTGCCTTTAACCAGCTTGGGAAATTCCAGAAAAGGATGTCATGGCGTTAGAAGCTTCTGATTGACATCATTTGAGTCAATTGGAGGTGTACCTGTGGATATATTTCAAGGCCTACCTTCAAACTCAGTGACTCTTTGCTTGACATCATGGGGAAATCTAAAGAAATCAGCCCTCAGAAATAAAATTGTAGACCTCCACAAGTCTAATTTCTAAACGCCTGATGGTACCATGTTCATCAGTACAAACAATAGTATGCAATTATAAACACCATGGGATCACACAGCCGTCATAACGCTCAGGAAGGAGACACGTTTTGTCTCCTAGAGATGAACGTACTTTGGTGTGAAAATTGCAAATCATTCCCAGAACAACAGCAAAGGACCTTGTGAAGATGTTGGAGGAAACAGGGACGGAAGTATATATATCCACAGTAAAACTATATCGACATAACCTGAAATGCCGCTCAGCAAGGATGAAGCCACTGCTCCAAAACCGCCATAAAAAGCCAGACTACGGTTTGCAACTGCACGTGGGGACAAAGATCGTACTTTTTGGAGAAATGTCCTCTGGTCTGATGAAACAAAAATAGAACTGTTTGGCAATAATGACCATCGTTATGTTTGGAGGAAAAAGGGGAACGCTTGCAAGAAGAACACCATCCCAACCGTGAAGCACGGGGGTGGCAGCACCATGTTGTGGGGGTGATTTGCTGCAGGAGGGACTGACCCAAGTTAAACAATTTAAAGGCAATGCTACCAAATACTAATTTAGCAGTATGCAAACTTCTGACCCACTGGG
Source organism: Oncorhynchus kisutch (assembly GCF_002021735.2). NCBI lineage: Eukaryota > Metazoa > Chordata > Actinopteri > Salmoniformes > Salmonidae > Oncorhynchus > Oncorhynchus kisutch. Next base: position 735,796 of record NC_034203.2, on the reverse strand, counting down.
AAGCTGAAATAAATCATTCTCTCTACTATTATTCTGACATTTCACATTCTTAAAATAAAGTGGTGATCCTAACTGACCTAAGACAGGGAATATTTACTGGGATTAAATGTCAGGAATTGTGAAAAACTGAGTTGAAATGTATTTGGCTACGGTGTATGTAAACTTCCGACTTTTACATTTTATCAGTGCTGTTGTATAATGGATATTTTTTTGTATAGCAAAGTATGGCTTTGCCTTAACCCTGTGCCCTCAACTCCACCAATCTACACCTCTCTCTCTCTCTCTCTCTTTCTCTCTCTCTCAGAATATATTTACCAATGCGCCCCTTTTGGGCGCCTTCCTCGTCGTTGTTTTCTGCGGCGGCGGAAGTGCCTTGTGTTACGGCCTATGCATGGCCTGGCGCTCAATGAGAAACACAGAGTCGATGAGAGACACAGAGGACGAGGAACCAATAACTGGGGAGAGGGTGGAGCAAAAGCAGCTCAAAGGTCCTGGGGAAGACAAGAAGACTGAGACGAAAGGGAAGAATCCGGCAGAGAAGAAGGCTGATTAAGTATGAAGTGGTATGAATTTTTTTATTGAAATGCCCTCGTGGCCATGTCTCCCTCATAAAATACGTAGGTATTCTGACCTCAATAGGACTTCCTGGCTAAATAAAGGTTAAATAAAAAGTAAAATAAAATAAACCCCTACCCCTTAGCCCCTCTTGTAGATATAAGAAAATGGGATAGGTTTAAATAAGCAATATGGCAATAACTTTAATTGCCTTCCTATAGACTGTGTGGTGTTTTCGCCATATTGCTTCAACGTACCCTAGGGAGGAGGTACTAGGGGTCAATAGTAGTTATCCTGAGTATGTTCAGCGATACTTGAATTTCTACATCATCAATCATTTTCTAAGAAATTATTGGGGTTTTGTTGCATCACTCCAAACTCTTTTATTTATTTGATTTGGACTTTTTTTATCATATATATTTTATTTGAAACATTCATTAATGAATTAATGTCAATTCAATGTTGTTGAAGACATTGAATTGTAGGGCCTATATAAACCGGAAATGTCTTTACAGTGGGTTACAGGAGACGAATTCAGTGAAAATGTTCTATTTTGTTCCACTGTGGTGTTAGTTTTTTAGCACCATCAATAAACCCAGCAAACAATTCTAGGTAGAGAACATTTTTGTAATGTTACCTGTCATGTTCTCCTGATTGTATCCAGTTTGTGCCCACTTTTCTGTTAGTTAGGGGAACATTCTATGTATGCTAGCAAGAATTCCTGAGAACCTATTTAGCATGTTTTGGCGTTACAGATTAAATGTGATGCCATGTTCTCAGAAAATCCTATATTAAAGAGCAATTTCACCACTTTTCAACTTAATTTTAATTATCTAGCACAATACCAGCGACTACATATCTGAAAAGGGAGCATTTCTACATGTTGTAGAAATAAATATAAAGTTAACAAGTTCTACACGATAATATCATCAAAACAGTGATTTTCAAACACTATGAAATTCGTGGGGAGCAAGAATTGGGGGAGCAAGAAAATATTGGCTAGAAACTTGTTGCAAGTTTTGAAAACCACTTTTAATCCTACCCTGTGATGTCACAGAGAAGCATCTTTTTTTACGTCCTTTTCTTTTTAACCACAGATCATAGAAATGTGCAGTTTTCATATTACGTAGACACCGGTATGGTGCTGGAGATAATGAATATGAGGCTGAAAGTGGTGGAATTGCCCATTAATGTTCTAGACACATTTCATTGGAACTTTCCCAAGTCCAGTTTTCTGAGGGTTAGGAGAATATTCCATCAAAGTCCCACCAAACATACACAGAACATGGTTGCCATGACTGTTCTCAGAATATAGATATTAATCCAGGCCACCAAAGCTTTTAATTGAGTGGCCCAAAAATTTTTTTTTAAATTGGGTTGAAGGTAGACACAGGGACTAGAATGGGTAATGCATGAAATGGAATGAGCAATCTGGGCAACATATTCATTCTTACCATTTCCACCCTACCAATTAAAGAAAGTGGCAGATCTTCCCAAATCTGTCTTAATCTGTGAGATCAGTTTAGTATAGTTTCCTGAGTAAAGCTGTGATGCGCAGGGTGTTAAAAATAATACGCAAATATCTAAACCCTTGTCTAGACCAATGAAAGGACACATCTTTATTCAACTGAGAGGGCCAATTTCCTGAAATCATCATAGCTTCTGACTTTGCTTCACTGACTTTATACCTAGGCTGTTCTTCAAAGCACCTCAAACTGTGTAAGAGTTTAGGGATAGAGGATAAAGGGATTTTTTAAATACAGCAAAATATTATATGCAAAGAGGGATATCTTGTGTGTCACACCTTCATCCACTATACCTTAAATTTGTGGGTTCATCATCATTTCTGCCAGTGGCTCAATATTTAGAGAAAATTAGGCTAGTTTCTCTTTTCAGGCTGAAGAATTGTGAGCTGTAACCTTTCAATGGGCTGAATCCCATACTCAATAGTGTTTGTTTTAGGTAAAACCAATCAACTATAATGCACAAAATCCATTTAAGCTGAGATGTATTAAATGTTTGTTGTCTACCCTTTGTCAGTGATTGAATGTTTAATACTCTCCTAATATTGTTGGAAATGTGTCTGCCAGGTATACAACCTGTCTGATCTGGGTTAATCACTTTCCCTATATGTTTCTGAATTCTCTCAGTAATTATTGTGGATAACAATTTCAGGTCCATGGGGAGAAGACTAAAAGGCCAAAATGAGCTTCACTGGGAAGGACCTTTACCTTTCACATGGATTACTGTAATGGTTGCCTCCTACCACGTTTTGGGTTGCTCTCCCTTTCATAATTCACAATCACAGTATTTACTCTGCACAGAACTGGGGTCTTATAAAATTCACTTCGGTATCCATCGGTCCCTGGTGATATTATTTTTCAATCCCTTAATGGCTTCCTCAATCTCGCTTTCTGTAACTGTCCGTGTTTCGTCCATTATTTAGTGAGATTTAAGTTAGGCAAAAGGGTTCTATTTTGTTCTTGTTCTGATGAATCGTAAAGGTCTTTATAATATGCTCCAAATGCCTCTGCAATGTCTCTTGGTTCTGCTTTAGAGAAGGGATGAATTATCTTAGGGTCTACTTTGCTAGCCTGGGATTTTTGTAGCTGAAAGGCTAACAACCATCTGGCTCTATTACCCACCTCATAATATCTTTGATTAGTAAATCTAACTGCCCCTTATACTTTGTAAATCAATAACTCATCTAATTTTTGTCTACATTCATTCAACTTATGCAATATATCATCATCCCTTGTTTTTTATGTTCTCTTTAAACTATCCCCAAACCCTGCTGTTTTTCTTCTTAATTTGGCACACAAGCAATTATCTTCCCTCTTAATACTGCCTTTGCCCCTTCCCACAAAATAGATGATGATACGTAATCATTATCACTTAGGGTAATCTTTGCTTTACAATATGGTCTGTCAATATGTTAAATGCTATATTTCTCAACTTTATGTAAATACTGCTTGGATATACAAAATAAGTATAAAAATAAGTATATTCTGGAGTAGCTGTCTTGAACTTTAGAAAAACCTAAGTCCTTCATTCTGGGATTCTTAAAATGCCAAGTATCAATAAGCCCTAATTTGATTTTTTTTTAATATGCAGGAAGTCGGTCAATCTTGTAATTCTGTATGCATTTAAAGTCCCCGCCAACAATAACCATCCCTTTTGCATTGTCTGCTATTACAGTTGCGATATCTGTAAAGAACTCTGGGTTGTCTTAATTTGGTGCATACAGGTTCAGAATATTAATGTCTGTGCCACCTACTGACCCCACTACCATCACATATCTACCATGATCATCCCTCAACACTTTACCCTTGGCAAGCACACCGATCTATTAAACAAGATAGTAACCCCTCTTTTTTCCCACCTTGAATCATTTTCTGCCAAATGTTTCTCTTGGACCAGTGCTATTGAAAAATGCATTTTCTTAAGTTGTGTCGTGGAAATTCTTACACAGGGACTCTCAAAGTCAATCTTAAAGTAATCATTGTTTATTATAAGGGCGCTGGAGAGGTTCCAACAAACTTTATGCACCATAGTGAACGTCGGTCAGGAGCTCTCCCGGGGCAGTCCCGTTAGTTCTCTTATATACTGCAGTCAAGTCATATTTGCATGATTTAGCATTTATGATTAATTAACGTTTGCTTCATTCATGTGACCGACCAATACCGGTTCATGCATGTGGCAGACCAATACCTCACAAGGCTTCTTCTTTCCAAGCTGAGACCTTGAAACTGAGATATCATTCTCAAAACAAGGGCCTGGGCCTACTGCCAAATTGAAGATATTACAGTGAGAATTTCTCACAGGAGTTCAATCAATCACTTGCATGAACACAGAAATTGGTTTATAGAAAAACACAAACAGAACACAGAAATTGGTTATTTAGAAAAGTACAAACATAAAAATGTCCGTCACATTCCATCCTCTTATCACTTGAGTGATAATAATCATTACATTTTAATGTAAGCATTTCGATCTTAGCTTCTATTTTCATATTTCTATTAAATAACACAATTTAGACAAACTAAGAAAAAATACATGCTGCAGCCCATGTGGCAATTTTGGATCCCCAACTTCCAAACAGGGATTCCAACCAAGTTGCAGGAGTCCACTCTGGTTGTGGGGAATTATTCTTAGCAACAGTGGTAATGTATTTGGCGAGACCAGTCATATTAGAAGAGTGATCTGGGACAAAAGTACAACATTCATCGCTAATGATTGCACAAGTGCCCCCTTGACCTGCCAAAAGATAGTCAAGAACCTCTCTGTTTTGCAGAGCCAATTTACGCAATTCTTTTAGCATTTCCAATTATCTTCACGTCTTTTGAGATCTCCCAAATTTGGTCTAGGGCAGATGAATATTGACTTTAATAGGTAAGAGAGAGAACACATGTTACAACAGTTTTACACCAACCTTGATATGAATGAGACTGGGGCAAGGTTAGCCCAAGCTACAATCTAGTGGCTCTCCTCACATTTTAGGAAGCCTCGTCTTTCCAAATCTTTTAGCACTGTTCATAAATTATCCAACCCAAATTTAGAATGACAGTCCTTAGTGCCTCACATTGGTTCTATCACTTTAATTTAAGACCCTCAACTTAGCACACACTGGCAGAATGTACATTTACATTGACATACAGTATATTCATCTAGATGCAAGGAAGGGATCATTTGACCAAGAACAGGTTCACACTGTTCTTGGTCAAATGATCCCTTCCATGCATCTAGACACCCTTTGTGGTCATAACATTGAGAGAGGTCAGACCAGAACAACAGTTTAGTTTAGGGCATTTCTGATTCAGGTAATCCAGACAAATTATTTTACTCTATGACAAATGACAAGGTATTCATTGTATGACAAATGATCACTACTACCAATACTCTTATATATTGTCCAATACTCCTAGGCTCAAAATGATGGTCAAGGATAAAGAAGCATAGAACACATAGAACGTAACCAAACAAACAAAGTCTGTGTTCCCCCTACCGGTGTTGGCACATGGGCAGATCCAAAACACAGTTGGAACCCAGACTAAGCTGTTTGCATGTCTTAATACCTCGACTAACCTGTACCCCCGCACATTGACTTGGTACCGGTACCCCCTGTATATAGCCTCGGTATTGTTATGTAATGTTATTGTGTTACTTTGAATTTACATTTTTACTTTAGTTTATTTGGCAAATATTTTCTTAACTCTATTTCTTGAACTGCATTGTTGGTTAAAAGGGCTTGTAAGAAAGCATTTCACAGTAAGGTCTACACCTGTTGTATTCAGCGCATGTGACACATAAATATTGATTTGATTTGGAATAATTTGAAATATTTCTCAGAAAAACACATTTTATTCGGCGTATGCTTACTTCAATTATGACTTTACGCCATTTAAGATAAGCAGAGTAAGGTGTTAACATGACTAATGCTATACTCGACCTTCTGCCATAATCAGTTTAATATAGATTTTTTTTGTGTGCATTTCAACGTACTCATTGAAGCCACGGAAGTTCAAGGCCGACTGTGATTATGTTGGCATGGTTTGCAGAAAACAGGATCTCCCATTATAGTGAATGGAACAATTGCAATCTTCGTGGTCAATCGGGGAAGACAATTGTGGTACCAATAATTGCTGCCAATACACCAGATGGACACTACTGGTCAAAAGTTTAAGAACACCTACTCATTCAAGGGTTTTTCTTTATTTTTTTTACTATTTTCTACATTGTAGACATCAAAACTATGACATCAAAATCAGCTTAACCTGGAATGCTTTCGCAACAGTTTTGATGGAGTTCCCAATATGCTAAGCACTTGTTGACTGCTTTTCCTTCACTCTGCGGTCCAAGTGAAGTGTGGGCATTACACAGTGTAGGCATTACAAATGCCAAAAAGGCATTAGAGTGGCAGCATGTGGCGGACGCTGTGAATGCTGTTGGCTCAGAAGGTCGGACCCAATCAGAAATAAAAAAGAAGTGGTCTGACATAAAAGTGGTGGCCGAAAGGAGCCTAGCCTTACACAGAAAAAGTGTTTGTGCCACAGGCGGGGGAAAAGGGACACCGGAGCTCAACCCCCTTGATGAGCGACTTTACAGTATTTTGGGGGAATACCTCCTGAGGAGTAGTGACAGAGGTGGATGGGGACACGGACATGCAAGACGCACCAGATGATCCAGGTATGTAATTAGTATTCCCTCATTTGAAAACAGTAAACCACATACATTCAAGTTGTTTAAACATTTATTTACACAAACAATTGTGACATTTTCTATTGTTTTTAGCCGCTGCGTGTCCCAGCGGGGTCGGTGGGGCTGCAGATGAGCAGGAGCCGAGTGCGCCCAGCCCCGGCGTCTCCACTGCACCTCGTGCATCAAAACTCTCCAGCGGCCATGTCCTCACAGATGCAGTACTGCAAACGCAAAGAGACACCATTGACGCTATTAACGAGGTTGCCAAGGAGTTGAAGTGGGACAGGCATGGCTTGGTTTCTGCGGGTGCTTCTCTGTAATGCTGGGCCCACTACAGCACGGAGATCCAGGAGAACAGCTCTTGGTAATTGGAACCGGTTCATAAGCCACTTATCATCATTGGCCATTAAATCTTGCTGGTCTCTGAAAATTCACTTTCTCTGAAATCTTCCACTTGCCAAATCTTCCAACAGTGCCAAAGCAGCCATTGTGCGTCATTACACATTGTAATTGCATGCCTTTTAATACCCACCCATTTGATTGTCAAAGCTACTCAATTGCGTTACACCTTCAGGTGTGGTAATTACCCTGATTGTAACTTACAGGGCCATTATCACATTGACAGTTCTGCTCAACTAACATGTGATAACAATATATGAAACTGGGCACTCGTACCTGCCCGACTGAGGCATCAAAAACGGCATCAGTTTAAAAATAATTTGTCCTACTGTTCACCTTATTATTTATGAGAATACATTTCATAACATGCAAGTATTGTTTAATAATTACAGATCCAATTAAATATGATTCCCGATTAAACTGTACAACATATTTGAGGGGTTATTTTGCAAAAACTGTTTGTATTTATTATTATTATTATTATTATTATTACCTAAATCATGTTTTTAGTTGTTTTTTAGTGTGCACTTCAGGAAACTCTTCATATATAATACGTAAGAGGTAATATTTTGATTTATTTTACACAATGACATCAATTTCATAGCGTTTCTCGAGTTTCATGTCTTAAAGTTCTCTTTGCTTATTTGAGCTGTCACGCCAGGCCAGGGCGTGACAGTACCCCCTCCCCCAAAGGTGCGCACTCCCGGCCGCACACCTAAATCCATAGGGGAGGGTCTGGGTGGGCGTCTGTCCACGGGCCGTGTACCCCACTCCACCATAGTCTTTGTCCGCTTTAGTCTCCTCCTAGGTACGGCGACCCTCGCCGCCGACCTAGGATTGGCAACCCCACTAAAGGGCCCTACTGGACTAAACAAACTCCTGGACTGAGGGGCAGCTCAGGACTGAGGGGTAGCTCAGGACTGAGGGGCAGCTCAGGACTGAGGGGTAGCTCAGGACTGAGGGGTAGCTCAGGACCGAGAGGTAGCTCAGGACCGAGGGGTAGCTCAGGACCGAGAGGTAGCTCAGGACTGAGAGGTAGCTTAGGCTGACTGACGGCTCTGGCAGCTTCTGGCTGACTGACGGCTCTGGCAGCTCCTGGCTGACTGACGGCTCTGGCAGCTCCTGGCTGACTGACGGCTCTGGCAGCTTCTGGCTGACTGATGGCTCTGGCAGCTCCTGGCTGACTGACGGCTCTGGCAGCTCCTGGCTGACTGGTGGCTCTGGCAGATCCTGGCTGACTGGCGGCTCTGGCAGATCCTGGCTGACTGGCGGCCCTGGAAGATCCTGGACAGGCTCTGGACAGGCGGGAGACTCTAGCAGCTCTGAACAGGCGGGAGACTCTAGCAGCTCTGGACAGGCGGGAGACTCTAGCAGCTCTGGACAGGTGGGAGACTCTAGCAGCTCTAGACAGGCGGGAGACTCTAGCAGCTCTGGACAGGCGGGGGACTCTAGCAGCTCTGGACAGGTGGGAGACTCTGGCAGCGCTGGAGAGGAGAAAGGCTCTGGGAGCGCTGGACAGGTGGGAGACCCTGTAGACAGAAGACGGAGAGACAGCCTGGTGCCGGGGGCTGCCACCTGATTGCTGGTGCGTGGAGGTGGTACTGGATAGACCGTACCGTGCAGGCACACTGGAGCTCTTGAGCACCGAGCCTGCCCAACCTTACCTGGTTGAATGCTCCCCGTAGCCCGACCAGTGCGGCGAGGGGGAAGAGACTGCACTGGGCTGTGCTGGCGAACCGGGGACACCATGCGTAGGGCTGGTGCTATGTACCCCGGCCCGAGGAGACGCACTGGAGACCAGATGCGCTGAGCCGGCTTCATGGCACCTGGCTCGATGCCCACTCTAGCCCAGCCAATACGAGGCGCACTGGGCTATGCCTGCGCACCAGGGACACCGTGCTGTTTGCTTAGAAATTCTAGGGACAATGAGGAGGCCTGCGTCTTGTGACCCTAGCGTACGTGTAGGTATGTACGGCAGGACCAAATCAGAAAGATAGGTAGGAACAAGTCCATGTAATGCTTTGCAGGTTAGCAGTAAAACTTTGAAATCAGCCCTTGCCTTAACAGGAAGCCAGTGTAGGGAGGCTAGCACTGGAGTAATATGATCAAATGTTTTGGTTCTAGTCAAGATTCTAGCAGCCGTATTTAGCACTAACGGAAGTTTATTTAGTGCTTTATCCGGGTATCTGGAAAGTAAAGCATTGCAGTAGTCTAACCTAGAAGTAACAAAAGCATGGATTAATTTTTCTGCATAATTTTTGGACAGAAAGTTTCTGATTTTTACAATGTTACGTAGATGGAAAAAGCTGTCCTTGAAACAGTCTTGATATGTTCGTCAAAAGAGAGATTAGGGTCCAGAGTAACGCCGAGGTCCTTCACAGTTTTATTTGAGACGACTGTACAACCATCAAGATTAATTGTCAGATTCAACAGAAGTTCTCCTTGTTTCTTGGGACCTAAAACAAGCATCTCTGTATTGTCCGAGTTTAAAAGTAGAAAGTTTGCAGCCATCCACTTCCTTATGTCTGAAACACAGGCTTCTAGGGCAATTTTGGGGCTTCACAATGTTTCATTGAAATGTACAGCTGTTTGTCATCCGCAAAGCAGTGAAAGTTAACATTATGTTTTCCCATGTCATCACCAAGAGGTTAAATATATAGTGAAAACAATAGTGGTCCTAAAACGTAAACTTGAAGAACACCGAAATTTACAGTTGATTTGTCAGAGGACAAACCATTCACAGAGACAAACTGATATCTTTCCCGACAGATAAGATCTAAACCAGGCCAGAACATGTCCATTGTAGACCAATTTGGGTTTCCAATCTCTCCAAAAGAATGTTGTGATCGATGGTATTAAAAGCAGCACTAAGGTCTAGGAGCACGACGACAGATGCAGAGCCTCAGACTGACGCCATTAAAAGGTAAATTACCACCTTCACAAGTGCAGTCTCAGTGCTATGATGGGGTCTACAACCAGACTGAAGCATTTTGTATACATTGTTTGTCTTCAGGAAGGCAGTGAGTTGTCTTTTTCAAAAAAAATTGAGAGGAATGGAAGATTCGATATAGGCCGATATTTTTTTATATTTTCTTGGTCAAGGTATGGCTTTTTCAAGAGAGGCTTTATTACTGCCACTTTTAGTGAGTTTGGTACACATCCGGTGGATAGAGAGCCGTTTATGATGTTCAACATAGGAGGGGCAAGCACAGGAAGCAGCTCTTTCAGTAGTTTAGTTGGAATAGGGTCCAGTATGTAGCTTGAAGGTTTAGAGGCCATGATTATTTTCATCATTGTGTCAAGAGATATAGTACTAAAACACTTGTGTCTCTCTTGATCCTAGGTCCTGGCAGAGTTGTGCAGACTCAGGACAACTGAGCTTTGGAGGAATACTGTAACGGTTGTGAGTGTTCATGATCATATTTATTTAAACTCAGAACACTAAACAAAATAACAAAGAAAATGAAACGAAACCCGAAACAGTTCTGTAAGGTGATGAAAAACACTAAACAGAAAATAACTACTAATAACTACAAAACATAGTGGAAAAACAGTCTACCTAATTATGGCTCTCAATCAGAGACAACGATCGACAGCTGCCTCTGATTGGGAACCATACCAGGCCAAACATAGAAATACAAAACCTAGAACAAAAAGATAGAATGCCCACCCCAACTCACGCCCTGACCACACTAAAACAGAGACATAAAAAAGGAACTAAGGTCAGGACGTGACAAATACGCAGATTTAAAGAGGAGTCCATAATTTGCTTTCTAATGATCATGATCTTTTCCTCAAAGAAGTTCATGAATTTATTACTGCTGAAGTGAAAGCCATCCTCACTTGGGGAATGCTGCTTCTTAGTTAGCTTTGGATTGTTCTTATTTTCCTCAATTAAGTTGGAAAAATAGGATGGTCGAGCAGCAGTGAGGGCTCTTCGATAACTCACGGTACTGTCTTTCCAAGCTAGTCGGAAGACTTCCAGTTTGGTGTGGCGCCATTTCCGTTCCAATTTTCTGGAAGCTTACTTCAGAGCTCGGGTATGTTCGGTATACCAGGGAGCTAGTTTCTTATGACAAATGTTTTTAGTTTTTAAGGGTGCAACTGCATCTTAGGGTATTGCGCATGGTTAAATTGAGTTCCTCAGTTAGGTGGTTAACTGATTTTTGTCCTCTGTCGTCCTTGGGGAGGCAGAGGGAGTCTGGAAGGGCATCAAGGAAACTTTGTGTTGTCTGAGAATTTATAGCACGACTTTTTGATGCTCCTTGGTTGGTGTCTGAGCAGATTATTTGTTGTAATTGCAAACGTAATAAAATGGTGGTCCGATAGTCCAGGATTATTAGAAAAAAACATTAAGATCCACAACATTTATTCCATGGGACAAAACTAGATCCAGAGTATGACTGTGACAGTGAGGAGGTCCAGAAACATGTTGGACATAACCCACTGAGTCGATGATGGCTCCGAAAGCCTTTTGGAGTGGGTCTGTGGACTTTTCCTAAATCACCAAATATTAGAATATTATCTGCTATGACTACAAGGTCCGATAGGAATTCAGGGAACTCAGTGAGGAACGCTGTATATGGCCCAGGAGGCCTGTAAACAGTAGCAAAAAAGTGATTGAGTAGGCTGATTCTCTGGTCTGATGAAACCAAGATTTAACTCTTTGGCCTGAATGCCAAGCGTCACGTCTGGAGGAAACCTGGCACCATGTCTACGGTGAAGCATGGTGGTGGCAGCATCATCCTGTGGGGATGGGAGACTAGTCAGGATTGAGGGAAAGATGAACGGAGAAAAGTACAGGGAGATCCTTGATTAAAACCTGCTCCAGAGCGGTCAGGACCTCAGACTGGGTTGAAGGTTCACCTTCCAACAGGACAATGACCATAAGCACACAGCCAAGACATGCAGTAGTGGCTTCGGGACAAGTCTCTGAATATGCCTGAGTGGCCCAGCCAGAGCTTGGACTTGAACTCAATTTAACATCTCTGGAGAGACCTGAAAATAGCTGTACAGCAACACTCCCCATCTAACTTGACAGATCTTGAGAGGATCTACAGAGAAGAATGGTTGAAACTCCACAAATATTGGTGTGCCAAGCTTGTAGCGTTATACCCAAGAAGACTCAAGGCTGTAATCACTGCCAAAGGTGCTTCAACAAGGTACTGAGTAAGGGTCTGAATACTTATGTAAATGTAGAATTTCAGTTTTGTATTTGTAATAAAATAGCAAATATTTCTACAAACCTGTTTTTTGGGTTGTCATTATGGCGTATTGTGTGTAGATTGAGGAAAACATTTTTTAAAATCCATTTTATAATAAGGCTGTAACGTAAAAAACAAAATGTGGAAAAGGGCAAGGGGCCTGAATACTTTCCGAATGCAGTACCAGTACCAGTCAAAAGTTTGTACACTTACTCATCATTTTTCATTAATTGTAATATTTTCTTCATGATTGAACATTAGTGAGGACATCAAAACTAACACATATGGACTCATCAAGTAACCTGTAATGGGTGCGTGTTGGTGGCAGGGTGCAGCAGAACGAACTTGGTATAAATGGAGTCGTTTAATAAGTGCTGACCAAACTCCAAAAACCAAAATATATAAAAATAACAAAGTGGGTACAAAACCCGTCGCACATCAACACATACTAGCACAATCACATACAATAGAACAATCTCAGACAAGGACATGAGGGGAAACAGAGGGTTAAATACACAACATGTAATTGATGGGATTGGAACCAGGTGTGAAGGAAGACAAGACAAAACCAATGGAAAATGAAAAAGGGATCAGTGATGGCCAGAAGGTCGGTGACGTCGACCGCCGAACACCGCCCGAGCAAGGAGAGGGACCAACTTCGGTCGTGACATAACCAAAACAATGTTAAACAAATCAACAATTTTTTTTGATTCTTCAAAGTAGCTACCCTTTGCCTTGATGACAGCTTTGCACACTCTTGGCATTCTCTCAATCAGCTTCACCTGGATTGCATTTTCAACAGTCTTGAAGGAGTTCCCACATATGCTGAGCATATCACACTGCAGTCCAACTCATCCCAAACCATCTCAATTGGGTTCAGGTCCGGTGAATGGAGGCCAGGTCGTCTGATGCAGCACTCCATCACTCTCCTTCTTCATCAAATAGCCCTTACACAGCCTGGAGGTGTATTGGGTCATTGTCCTGTTGAAAAACGAATGATAATCCCACTAAGCGCAAACCAGATGGGATGGCGTATCGCTGCAGATTGCTGTGGTAGCCATGCTGGTTAAGTGTGACTTGAATTCTAAATAAATCACTGACAGTGTCACCAGCAAAGCACCCCCACACCATCACACCTCCTCCTTCATGCTTCATGGTGGGAATCAAAACATTTGCCACATGTGGAGATCGTCCTTTCACCTACTCTGCGTCTCACAAAAACAGGGTGGTTGGATCCAAAAATATCATATTTGGACTCATCAGACAAAAGGACAGATTTCCACCGGAAATGTCCATTGCTTGTGTTGCTTGGCCCAAGCAAGTCTCTTTTTATTGGTGTCCTTTAGTAGTGGTTTCTTTGCAACATTTTGACCATGAAGGCCTGATTCACACAGTCTCCTCTGAGCAGTTGATGTTGAGATGTGTATGTTACTTGAACTCTGTGAAGCATTTTATTTATTTTATTTGCAATCTGAGGTGCAGTTAACTCTAATGAACTGTCTCTTCTGCAGCAGAGGTAACTCTGGGTCATTCTTTGCTGTTTGTGGTCCCCATGAGAGCCAGTTTCATCATAGCGCTTGATGGTTTTTGCGTCTGCACTAGAAGAAACTTTAAAAGTTCTTTAAATGTTCCGGATTGACTGACCTTCATGTCTTAAAGTAATGATGGACTGTCATTTCTCTTTGCTTGTTTGAGCTGTTCTGGACATAATATGTGTTTGGTCTTTTACCATCTTCTGTATACCACCCCTGCCTTGTCACAACACAACTGATTGGCTCAGACACATTAAGTAGGAAAGGAATTCCACAAATTAACTGCTAACAAGGCAGAGCTGTTAATTGAAATGCATTCCAGGTGACTACCCCATGAAGCTGGTTGAGAGAATGCCAAGAGTGTGCAAAGCTGTCATCAAGGCAAAAGGGTGGCTACTTTGAAGAAATCAAATATAACATTGTTGAACAGTTGTTTGCTTACTACATGATTCCAGATGTGTTATTTCATAAGTTTGATGTCTGCGCTATTATTCTACAATGTAGAAAATAGTACAAATAAAGAAATTCCCTTCAATGTGTAGGTGTGTCCAAACTTTTGACTGGTACTGTAAATACATGACTGCTTCTGCTTTGAATTTCCAGTTGTGTTGCCACATACCAGTAGATGGCGATACAACACAGGATAACCCACAGAGACCGTATCAACTGATATCAACTCAAATCACAATCACAGATCATTGTGTCTTGTGCCTTTTTTATTGAAAATTACTCTGAAAAATAACAGTAATAATAATTTCAGGGCTGACTTAAACTACTGGTATTATATTATAACAGTTACATACAGTTTTGAGTGGATGGGCAACAATGACACAATGAGTCATTTAGTATGGGATTCATTCTGATCCGTGTTATAGCACATCTGACATTTCAATTGTATTTTTTTTTTGGTACCTTACCCCCCTTTTCCCCCAATTTCGTGATATCCAATTGGTAGTTACAGTCTTGTCCCATCGCTGCAATGCCCGTACAGACTCGGGAGAGGCAAAGGTTGAGAGCCGTACATCCTCTGAAACACAACCATGCCAAGCCGCACTGCTTCTTGACTCACTGCTCACTTAACCCGGAAACCAGCCGCACCAATGTGTCAGAGGAAACACCGTACAATTGGTGACCGAAGTCAGCGTGTATGCACCCGGCCCGCCACAGGAGTCGCTAGAGCGTGATGGCCAAACCCTCCTCTGACCCGGATGACGCTGGGACAACTGTGCGCCACCTCATGGATCTTCCGGTCATGGCCTTGGATGGATCCCGGGTCTGTAGTTATGCCTTAAGCACTTAAACAGCTGCGCCACTCGGGAGGCCTAAAGGTTATTTCTAATTGAGCTCACATCTTTAGCATTTACCTTAAATGCAATCTCCACAAATGCTGTAACATTGCTTTTAAAAGCTGTGTTTTCTACAAGCGTGATTGGATTAAATCCAGGCCTTAGACCAATATGAAAATAAACATTAAATCCAAAACGATAAATGAAATGAAATTTAAGTTTTTAATTGAAGCCATTGCCCCATTATGTACTCTCTGTGTGGCATTCGACTTTAATGACTGCCCAGCGGGCCAGTGTACAATTCCCCTTGTTTTCTAATGTCTAGCCCTGTGTGGCTGAGCACAGACATAAACATGTCGCTCTATTGAAAAAAATGATTATATATACAAGTACCAGTCAAAAGTTTGGACACTCATTCAAGGGTTTTTCTTTATTTTTACTATTCAAGAAGACATCAAAACTATGAAATCAAAAAAAGTGTTAAGCAAATCAAAATATATTTTAGATTTTAGATTATTCAAAGTAGCCACCCTTTGCCTTGATGACAGCTTTGCACAGTCTTGGCCTTCTTTCAACCAGCTTCATGAGGTACTCCAATCCTGTCCCGGTGCACCACGGACGATTCCTTTGGCTTGGATTTTGCTCTGATAGGCACTGTCAACTGTGGGACCTTATATGGACTGGTGTGTGCCTGTCCAAATCATGTCCGATCAGTTGAATTTATCACAGGTGCATTCCAATGAAGTTGTAAAAACATCAAGGATGATCAATGGAAACAGGATGCACCTGAGCTCAATTTCAAGTCCCATAAGCAAAGGGTCTAAATACTTATGTAATAAGGTATCTGTTTTTTTATTTATAATACATTTGCAAACATTTCTAAAAACCTATTTTTGCTTTGTCATTATGGGGTAGTGTGTGTTTAATTTAAAAAAAAATCCATTTTAGAATAATGTAACAAAATGTAGAAAAGGTCAAGGGGTCAAGGTCAAATGTACGGTAAAAGACAAAACACTAGGAAATCAGCTCCAAGTTATTTTTATTTTGGAAATCTGTTCCCAAGTATTCCCACACATAATAGAGAGACTTGATCGCATACAAATATAAGCAATGTTTGAAATTATTGTTTTAGTCAAACATATCTGTTTGGGCTTCTTGTGGTCAATTTGCAGTCTACAACTTATTTGTAATTCTCTTCTGACCACCCCACCATCCGCTCCAGAAAAAATCGTCCCGCGACTGAATCTAGTTGATGATCCCTGTTCTAGTGTATTCACAGCAGACATGGATTCAATTTATAATTCCATCAAATGTATTTGATGATTTACTGTGACAAGTAGACTACATCAGACTACATTATGGTTATCCCCCCTCTCCAAACTACACAAAAATCACTTTCCAACTGTTTCTTCCCCAAAGGACAGATCCATCAAAATTGTTAGTATGCCTCACACAAACGGCAGTGGATAAAGACAGATCCATACTCCATTTTACAGAATCAATCCCATTCTGTGGGATGGGGATAACGTCCTGGCATCTAGATAGAGATTCTCTCTGTCTCTCACACACTCCTATCTATGCCGATGTGATTTCTGTTCACTTGCAGATTCTAGAGAAATATTGGCCTCACTTAATTAATTTTCAAGCAGTTAAGCGAGATATTCAGATTAACTGGTTAAGTCTAGCCAAAGTGGGATCTGGAACTGGAATCATATTGGTTTTATACAGCATAATTCATATTTAAAGATGACATTCTTGAACAGCTCACAAGACGGGGGTAGGAGGTCAATGTCACCACCCTATGACATTGACCTACTACCCCCGTCTTGTCACCATATTCAAACATTCTGATCTTTAGCTGAATTTAGTACGTTAGAAGTGGTGTCCTCTAGGTAATGTAGTCCAGTCAAACCCTAACCCAACACACTAAACTGCCGATCAAAGGGGAGATTGAACGCAACCTCAATCTAAGGGGTTTTTACCTGTGGGACTCTCCCAAGTATTACGCAAGAACACTGCACACAGTTTTTAGGAAGACAATGGCCCTTTATGTGGCCTGCCTCTGTCTGCGCATTTTCCCCTACCACTTTCACATTTGAAAAAGGGGTTATCCATCCCTCGCTGTATCTGTTCCCTACACCCAAATATGGTCCTCAGGACAGATTTCCAAGTAAACTTTGTTTGAAGTAGGGACATTGGTAGGAACATTACACCAAGAGCCTCAAATCTCTTAGTGAGGTAGCTAGGCGTTGTATAACGTCACTACTAAATATTGTTGCTTCTAAATGTTATACACTTATTACATTTACGTTTTAGGGATTTAGCAGATGCTTTTATCCAGAGCGACTTAGAACAATGCTAATAATCTTATGCAGTGCTTACTCAGAGGGAAAATAGAGTCCCACCATAAATGATCACGAACTGTTATGACTGTTATAAATGTTAAATTGCTACCAATACATGCATCTATGTACAAAGATTATCTCTGTATCTATGACTCCCAACATGAGTGGCCCATAGAAAATAATAGATCATATAGATCAACGGGGACAGAAACAAAGGATATGTCATTATGTTTAAGTTGGTGGATAAATATTCTAAACCTCCAGGGATACAGTAACTGAGGCAATTGGATTATTAAAATGAAAGGCATGTCTTGATTCTTGGTCATTACTTTATGTAGCAGCTTGTGGCAACATGTGATCTTTTGACATTTCACATGTGAAAATGTTAATTTACATGGGAAAAGACAAGATGATAATTTCGCATGACTTTTCTATAAGGGACACGCACGCACACACGCACGCACGCACGCACGCACGCACGCACGCACGCACGCACGCACGCACGCACGCACGCACGCACGCACGCACGCACACACACACACACACACACACACACACACACACACACACACACACACACACACACACACACACACACACACACACACACACACACACACACACACACACACACTCTGACCAGAAAAGCTCAGTCCCTTTGTGACATGGATTTATTAAAGAAATTACACCTTTTGTTAGAGAAACCATAATATCCTTCCTGCCATTGTGTGACTATGACAAATGTCAAAGCCTAACATCTCTGAACTATCATGACAGAGGTCCATACAGTTGCCATTGGTAACATCAAAGCCTACTTATTCAATTATCCAACTGAATTTCATGTAAGACAATGAAGTAAAAAGGAAAATAACGCAGCCTAGAGAAAAAGGCAAGAAGATGGAGATCACAGCACACGTAATTCCATGTGAAGTCAAATACTTATTTCCATCAGGTGGCTTGTAAAGCAACAAGCCCAGGGGCAGCGAGCGTATGACAAATATTTCTCATAATGGTCGGAAAACTAATGAAGCATGAAAAGCTATTGAGCTCTGCTGGGTCCCTGAGGCCATCGTCATCCCATTCTCCTTCTTTTTCTCTCTTTCTTTCACTCTTCCCATCCTTCTCCAGACTTATTTCTACTTTTCCCACCTCTCTCTCTCTCTTCCATTCTTCCCATTCTAATTTCTCTCCTTCAGCCTTGTTTTTTTATTTCCATTCTCTACTTTTCCTCTCTCTCTCTCTCTCTCTCTCTCTCTCTCTTTCATGGTCAAAACATATTCAATGGTTGTAAAGATGGGGAGAAATAATAATAAAGAAATAAAGAGATGCTTTTTGACACCACACTCCACAAAGCATGTCCTGCAGACTCTAGTTTTATCTTATCTTGATTATTGTCCAGTCATATGGTCAAATGTCACAAAGAAAGACCTAAGCTGCAGCTGCAGCTGGACCAGAACAGAGGAGAACTGTCACACCCTGATGTTTCACCTGTCTTTGTGCTTGTCTCCACCCCCCTCCAGGTGTCACCCATCTTCCCCATTATCCCCAGTGTATTTATACCTGTGTTCTCTGTTTGTCTGTTGCCAGTTCGTTTTGTTTGTGAAACCTACCAGCGTTTATTACCCTGCTCCTGCCTGTTTCTTGCTCCTGTTTTCTAGTCCTTCCCGGTTTTGACCGTTCTGCCTGCCCTGACCCTGAGCCTGCCTGCCGTTCTGGACCCTTTGACCCTCTCTGGATTATTGACCCCTGCCTGCCCTGACCCTGAGCCTGCCTGCCGTTCTGTACCTTACCCCACCTCACTGGATTATTGACCCCTGCCTGTCCTGACCCTGAGCCTGCCCTTCTGGACCCTTTGACCCTCTCTGGATTATTGACCCCTGCCTGCCCTGACCCTGAGCCTGCCCTTCTGGACCCTTTGACCCTCTCCGGATTATTGATCCCTGCCTGCCCTGACCCTGAGCCTGCCTGCCGTTCTGTACCTTGCTCCACCTAACTGGATTATTGACCCCTGCCTGCCCGGACCCTGAGCCTGCCTGCCGTTCTGTACCTTACCCCACCTCACTGGATTATTGACCCCTGCCTGCCCTGACCCTGAGCCTGTCTGCCGTTCTATACCTTACCCCACCTCACTGGATTATTGACCCCTGCCTGCCCTGACCCTGAGTCTGCCTGCCGTTCTGTACCTTACCCCACCTCACTGGATTATTGACCCCTGCCTGCCCTGACCCTGAGCCCGCCCTTCTGGACCCTTTGACCCTCTCTGGATTATTGACCCCTGCCTGCCCTGACCCTGAGCCTGCCCTTCTGGACCCTTTGACCCTCTCTGGATTATTGACCCCTGCCTGCCTTTGACCTGTCGTTTACCTGCCCCTGTAGTAGAAATAAACGTTTGTTTCCACGACACTGTCTGCATCTGAGTCATACCTAAAATGTGATAGGAACATCTTGCTCTTCATTGCAATCAGAGGGCTAATATTAATACTATGCATGCCAGTCTCTCTTGGGTAAGAGTTGAGGAAAGACTGACTGTTCTTGTTTTTATAAGAAACATAATTTTTTGCATAGTCAACTTACAAACACACTCTTACCCCTACATTTCCAAACGAGGTCCAAACAAATGATCCGCTTTGGGAAAGACGTATTCCTGGTCAAAATGTTGGTTTTATATCCAATCGTTCTTCCTGGCCCACATGCCCACACACTCTATACAGATGAAGTCAGATGTTTACATACACCTTAGCCAAATACATTTAACCTCAGCATTTCACAACTCCTGACACTTAATCCAAGTACAAATTCCTTGTTTTAGGTCAGTTAGGATCACAACTTTATTTTAAGAATGTGAAATGTCAGAATAATAGTAGAGAGTGATTTCTTTCAGCTTTTATTTATTTCTTCACATTTCCAGTGGGTCAGATGTTTACATACACTCAATTAGTATTTGGTAGCATTGCCTTTAAATTGTTTAACTTGGGTCAAACGTTTTAGGGCAGCCTCCCACAATGAGTTGGGTGAATTTTGGCCCATTCCTCCTGACAGAGCTGGTGTAACTGAGTCAGGTTTGTAGGCCTCCTTGCTCGCAGATACAGTCACGGTTGGGATGGTGTTCTTCGGCTTGCAAGCCTTCCTCTTTTTCCTCCAAACAAAACAATGGTCATTATGGCCAAACAGTTCTATTTTTGTTTCGTCAGAGGACATTTCTCAAAAAAGTACGATATTTTGTCCAGATGTGCAGTTGCCACCACAGTCTGGCTTTTTTATGGCGGTTTTGGAGCAGTGGCTTCTTCCTTGCTGAGCGACCTTTCAGGTTATGTTGATATAGGACTTGTTTTACTGTGGATATAGATACTTTTGTACCAGTTTCCTCCATAATCTTCACAAGGTCCTTTGCTGTTGTTCTGGGATTGATTTGCACTTTTCGCACCAAAGTACATTCATCTCTAGGAGACAGAACGCGTCTCCTTCCTGAGCGTTATGACAGCTGCGTGGTCCCATGGTGTTTATACTTGTGTGCTATTCTTTGTACAGATGAACGTGGTACCTTCAGACATTTGGAAATTGCTCCAACGGATGAACCAGACTTGTGGAGGTCTACAATTTATTTTCTGAAGTCTTGGCTGATTTCTTTGGATTTTCACATGATGTCAAGCAAAGAGGCACTGGGTTTGAAGGTAGGCCTTGAAATACATCCACATGTACACCTCCAATTGACTCAAATGATGTCAATTATCCTATCAGAAGCTTCTAAAGCCATGACATAATTTTCTGGAATTTCCCAAGCTGTTTAAAGGCACAGTCAACTTTGTATGTAAACTTCTGACCCACTGGAATTGTGATACAGTGAATTATAAACTAAATAATCTGTCTGTAAACAATTGTTGGAAAAATTACTTGTGTCATGACAAAGTTGACTTGCCAAAACATGACATTTGTAGAGTGGTTGAAAAAACAAGTTTTAATGACTCCAACCTAAGTGTATGTAAACTTCCGACTTCAACTGTATCAATAATGGCTGTTGTCACGGATTCCCCTGGTACTGCTGCTCATTCCGTTCACCAGCTCCGGAGGTCTACGTCACTGGCCTTTTAGGCGTCACTGAACTGGATCATTACCACCAACCCCGGACTGTCTTGTCTCATTATTAACAGCTGGTTCCCATTCCCCCTGATTAGTATGTGTATATATGTGCTCTCTGTTCCCCATTGTCCTTGTTGGTTATTGTTCCATGTCCGTTGGTCTTGTGAGTACCTGTGCTCTTTTGTATCGGCTTGCGTGTTACTGTGTTAGTGTGCACTTGTTATGACCGGTGTCATCCCGTGTATTTACACCACGCTCTGTTTGGGTTACAGCCCTTTGTCATATACACGTGTTTGTTTTGGGCTTCGACCCCGTAATGTTCATGACGTACTCTATTTTGAGTAGAGAAATTAAATAAACGATTTTGTATTCCTGAGCCTGTCTCCTTTACAATGTGACATCTGTTGATGCCGAAAAGGCTTTAGACTGTCTGGAATGGCCTTTTCCCATTCAAAACATTGGAAGATCAACTTTCCAACTGAAATAATACATTTAATAAAAAATATTGCATACATGTCCTAAATCAAAAAGATTCTGAAATAATACTTTCTGATGAAATTGCTTTAGAAATGGGCACAAGACAGGGATGTCCTCTCTCCCCCATCCTGTTTGCACTGGCAATTGAACCGCTTGCAGAAATAATTAGACAGACCCCAAATGTAACAGGTATTAGTGAACATGAATATAAACTAAACTTATTCGCAAATGATCTCCTGATATACCTGACCAATAATGGGAGTGGGAGAAAGAGATGAGGACCAAGAATCAGCGTGGTAAGTATTCATTATGCCTTTTAATGAAAACGAATACTCGAACAAAACAACAAAATGATAAACGAGTGACACGAAACTGTCCTGTCTGGTAACATACACAAATACAGAAAATAATCACTCACGAAACACAATAGAAAACAGGCTCCCTAAATATGGTTCTCAATCAGGGACAACGATTGACAGCTGCCTCTGATTGAGAACCATACCAGGCCAAACACAGAAATAGCAAATCATAGAAAAACTAACAGACAACCCACCCAACTCACGCCCTGACCATACTAAAACAAAGACATTCTACGAGAACCAATATCACTCCATAAAAACACAACCTTATCAAACAATCCTTTTCAGTATTCACCCATAAATTGATTCACATGGAAAACTAAAGGCATAGAAACTGTAAATTACTTGGTAACAGGAAATACTTTTGAATTCTGTCATGGAAATAAATGTAATTTTGGACTGACCAATGTAGATTCAAATACATGTACTTAAAAGTTACATGTCACAACATTTTTATTTCAAATCAAAATATTTAAGTTAGAAAAGAATGCTCATATGATAAGTTATACAGAGCCTTGCAGAGAGCATATCCAATTTACAAAAATATTACTATTGGAACCATGTTGGCACAAGATGGAGGGACATTTGGAGCGTAACTAATGAAATACAGAATACAAATACAGCCTAATCCAGTATAAACTAATGTGTAGAATTTGTGACTCGTTTCAGGGAACTAGGCGAATGTCGCAAGTCACGACTTCACAGCAGAGGCATTTGAATGTTTATTTGTATTTTTTATCAAAATGCTATTTTTGGGCAGAAATGCCTTCTGGATCTTTGAACTTTCATGTGCCTCATGTGCCTTAATAACAAACTGTAAATATGATGAAAGTTCTTAAATTACGAGCCTAGTTGGTTTAGCCACAGAAAAAGCCAGGAACCTTCCCACTAGCCATGATTAGCTGAGATAATGAATGTGCTGGACATGAAATTCGGATTTGCATCTTTTGTCTATAAAGTTAGCTGCTCGTTATGTTGATAATCCTTTCTACTGCAGTTATTTTTGAAATATATAACGTTAGCCATGGACAACTGCAAATGTGTTGCTACTGCTCTTAATAACATTGCTGCCTTGAATTTATCAGGGCAGAAAAAATTCTGATGGACTATTTTCAGGAGGACGATTGTACCATGCTGATTTTCTTTGACTCTTATGGCATGGCACACAGTCAGTGTGAACCAGAGTGACTTGCCATAATGAGCCAAGAAACAGAACACAGGACGTCTTATTTAATGAAAGGGGTTGCAGTCTGCTGTGTAGCGTTCATCCATGTATACGGGTAAGAGTCTAGCTACAGTTTCAGATACAAGTTTATAATTTTGTCAGAAAGTTGTTTTCATTGCAAGTTAAAGCTTTCTGTTAGCTAGCTAACTGACATTAGGTGGCTGGCTCGCTAGCTAACATTTGCATTCAGTGTAGGATCTGTGTAGTAATATTATCTCAGAAATCCATATGCATTGCTAGTTATAGCCTAATGTTAGCTAGCTAACACGCCTGGTGCGTGGGGCTGGCACAGTCTTCACCAGGTGACATCAAATCCCAGACACAGCCGGGACCAGGTTTCAGCTGCTGTGCAACGCTGATATTCTTCCTCCCATAGATCGACTGCCTGTACAAGCACCACCTGCACTGGACACAGACAGACAAACTTATCTTTTAGAGAAGATTAGGGAGCTTTGCGACAAAGAGGCTATGGACATCAGATGCCCTGCACCAAAGTCAAGGGCAGGACAGAAACAGGCTCTCCGAATATAGATTCCCTTGTTAATGCGTGGGTCGGACAGACCAGTTCATCACTGGGGGCGAGATCCCAGTCATGAGCACTATCTGCAGTGCCTCTATGGACATTCACATTACTCTCTCCTAACACACACGCCATATATTGCTGCTACTATTTATTTTTTATATTGCTGCTCAGCCACTTTACCCCTGACTGTTTGCATATAACTATCTCATCTATCACCAGTATCACTGATATTGTTCTTGTACATATTTTAAATGATTTTGTTCTTTCTCTACTTCTATTTTTTCTTTATATTGACACTATCTATTTTTGATATTGCTACTATGCAAGTAACCATTTCACTGTACTGTTTACACCTTCTGTAGAGACCCATCCACCTAGCAA
The DNA here is from genome assembly GCF_002021735.2 of Oncorhynchus kisutch. Lineage (NCBI taxonomy): Eukaryota > Metazoa > Chordata > Actinopteri > Salmoniformes > Salmonidae > Oncorhynchus > Oncorhynchus kisutch. Next base: position 711,235 of record NC_034203.2, on the reverse strand, counting down.
GATGTGGCTGGGGTTATAGCATTTCTTTCACATGACCCATCAATTTAGACAAGTGTGTCTGGGTAAGTGTCATCTAATATTTATTAAATATTTTTATCTGGACACTTTCTGTTTACCTGGAATTTTTCCTTATTGTAGGCTACTACTTTTACCACTTTTAGTCTTAATCTTTACCACACTACATGACCTTTAGCACATGACCTCACATGTGAATACTTAAGGAGATGGGTGGGGCTAAGGCTTTAGAAGGTGTGAACAATGCTGAATGGGTGTAGACAAAAGAGCTCTCCAGAAGTTTACCAAACATTCAAGGGCCATTTTCTCAAAAAGTGGGATTACAAGTTTATCAACTTTCAAAGCAGAATTAATTTCCCATTGTTCCTCAAATGCAGTGTATAATATACCATTTTGTATCTCTGTGTCCCTACTTTTATCCAATGTAAAAAAACATTTTTTTCAAATTTTGCTATATAAGACCCTTGTTAATTGTTAATCAAGGCGGTCGGTTACAAAATTCCCAAATTCTACAGCAGAACAGCAGAGTCATGTCTTAAGCAGAGAAATAATGATTCAATAATCCATGCTTTCGGGGAATGCTATAAAGTCATGGGCGGAGCTAGAAAGTTGGCTATTAAGATGGTTTGGGGTGAGTTCGACCGCAGACTGAAGGAAAAGCATTCCAGATGAAGCTGGTTGAGAGAATGCCAAGAGTGTGCAAAGCTGTCATCAAGGCAAAGGGTGGCTGTTTAACACTTTTTTTGGTTACCATATATGTTAATTCATATTCTACAATGTAAGAACATAGTAAAAATAAAGTAAAACCCTTGAATGAGTAGGTGTGTCCAGACTTTTGACTGGTACTGTACATTAGCTAGATAGCTAGCTACCACACAAAGGTATAGTTAAGCCAAAGTCATTCCTTTTCTCTTTGTCATTATCAACAAAAATATTTATCCAGTTTTGCTCCTGATGAGATGAGGCTAGCGAACGTTATCTAGCTAGCTGTATAATTAGGCTACAGTACATTTTGGGTATAGCAAACAAAGCTAGCTAGCTCAACTTGGCTAGCTTGGCTTGTAGTAGTACCAGCAAGTCCGTTAAGGCTGAATCGATTACAAAATTATACTCTACTGAACAACACTGCCTTGTGTAAAAAGAGAGCATAAGTTGCTAGCTAGCTACCAAGAGCAAAACACCATACTCATTTGTCAGTTGACCTCCTGATCCAGCTGGTCTAGGCTGCCACCACTAGTTGATCAAGGAGGTTCTGAAAAACCTCTCCAGCATCATTCTATCCACACGTGCATTGAAACTTTGATGGTCTGGCTCACACACTCGATCCAAGGGGTCTGCAGTAATACCGCAGACTGAAGGAAAAGCAGCCAACAAGTGCTCAGCATATGTGGGAACTCCTTCAAGACTGTTGGAAAAGCATTCCAGTGTGAAGCTGGTTGAGAGAATGCCAAGAGTGTGCAAAGCTGGGTGGTTATTTTGATTTGTTTAACATTTTTTTGGTCACTACATAATTCCATGTGTTATTTCATAGTTTTGATTTCTTAGTACAAATAAAGAAAACCCCTGGAATGAGTAGGTGTATCCAAACTTTGAGTGGTACTGTAAAATGTATAAATGCCATTGTATGTGCTTGCTTATCATCTCTGATTCTCTGCTAGGCATGCAATATCAAGTGTGCCTATATTTAGTGTGGTCTCATTTAAATGATCAATAGCCTATACTAAGCTATAGACCTAGGAAATACGAAGTGCATGCTTTACTGATAAATGCATAGATCAGAATAATAAACATGTCAAATGAAAATATTGCTGTTGTACCACCAATTCTGTAACATCAATTGTATAGGGGTGGAAGGGGTGTTGGGGAGGATAAGAAAGTTAAGAATCACAAAAAATATATGTTTGGATTAGCATCTCCATGCATAATGTAACATTTGGTTTCCCATTTTGGGAGGAAGTTGCCAAAACTTTGCAATGGCCAATTGGAAAACCCATTGTCAATAAATGTAGTGTCAAAAAATCTTAGGAATATCTGGGGCAAGAATAGAGGTAACATTTATACATTCTATTGCAGGTGACACCAAGGTGAAATTAAACTAAATGGCACAAACAAATAATGTAATGGGGTTCAGGTACAAAAACATTTACCTATGGAGAATTTAAATGAGGGAATGTCAACAGCTCAGAGAAGACCCTCAGACCGGCAAACTTAATTTACAAAATATACACACTTTGTAGGATAAAGAACCTGCTTCTGATCTTCACTCTGATGTAGCCAAGAGTTCATAAGATTGAGTGTCAAGAGGTGCAACCCATTCAAATCTCAGATACCCATTATTTTGGGAATAACACTACCGCATAGAGACAAAATGCTATGGTAGAGGTTTATCAGATGAGGAAATCATAAACCCTATGAAAACTGAATATGACGAGCAGCACGCAACTGTATCCTCGAAATTAACGAGGATACACTGAAGAGTGTTTTGTCAGATGAGGCACATTTTGGAGGGTTCAGGCTTACTACTCCAAATCATTGTGTATTTACGTTGACTCATGATGAATGGGAGAGGTCTCATATGAATGCCTATTTGCACCGCTGAGAAGCGGGGTCCGGAAAAATCGGATCCGCACCCTCTGCCTTTTAAAAACAATCGCAGTTGTGGTATTTATGTGTGCTTGTTCTCTAAAGCAGTCTTATGAGAGGGCAATGTGAATATACTTTTTCACAATGGCATCCAAGACTATGTTTTACATGAGTTATCGAAGAGGAAATTACTTAGTAGAAAGAAGTTATGATTTTGTAACGGACTTCCTCCTCTTCGTCTGAGGAGGAGTAAGGATCGGACCAAAACGCAGCGTTGTAAGTGTCCATGTTGATTTAATCAAAAACACAACTGAACACTGGAACAAAATAATGAATAAACGTGAACCGAAACAGTTCTGTAAGGTGACAACACACACTAAACAGAAAATAAACACCCACGAAACCCAGGTGGAAAAAGGCTACCTAAGTATGATTCTCAACTAACGACACCTGCCTCTGATTGAGAACCATACCAGGCCAAACACAGAAATAGCAAATCATAGAAAAACTAACAGACAACCCACCCAACTCACCCGACCATACTAAAACAAAGACAAAACAAAGGAACTAAAGTCAGAACGTGACAGATTTTAAACTTGAATGATACAGCAGACTGATTAAATATTAAATATGCTTAATGATATTTAAGTATAAATGATATAATCATATAGTGGTGGGCACCAATATCAAACATTTTATATGATATCGATACCGTTTGATAGCAATATGAGCAAGGCATATTTTAAATATTGCTTTATTCTTCCTGTTCTGAAAAAAGCATACTTGACTGTTCCTGCGTGCACAAAGCCCTCTCACAGACCTTCTAACAGGCCACTTAGCACACTTTAAAAAATGAACACTAAAACAAAAACAGGCTGCATAGCATTCTTAATTGCCTGCTGATGGGCCATCAATTTTGGATGGTCTTTACATTGTAATAAAACTAGTAAGGTAGGTTTGTACCAACAGAACACACCAAACAGTTGTCTGGAATTCACAGAAAAGTGAACATTCACGAAGTTGCAAAGTATTTTCTTCGAACCATTATAATATAAATATTGAATCTAAAAATGCAACTGATATCGATATCGATTTTCCAAATCGGTGCCATTCACTAATTTTATGGATTTTTTTGATGAGGGTTTCCAATGAATGAATGTATCATAAACTGTGTTAGACCATGAATTTTTTGCCGAAACATTTTAGAAAATGGGGGACTGTAGTGATTGTGTACCTGTGGCTTGGTCTATAGTCATGATGCTTAAATTGTAAATTAATTCCATTTTCATTTTGACTAAAAAGTTTGCCTTGTGTGTTTGCTTTTTGAGTGTTGATAGTTTAGTGTGTGTATATATACTGTAAGCATTGACTTCAGGACCATGGTTATCACCGCGTCATTTGAAGGGGGTTTCGACAGACCGCACAGAATAATCCCAACCACACTTTTACCTCTGCACAAAGAATAGTCTATTTCTATATAAACCAATATGAAATGTATAGATCTACAGTGTATTGCATTGAACCAATGGAATGGGTGGAGTATAAAAATTTGCTGGGTATATAGACCTCAGTCCCACCTGAAATAACGCCATATATACGTAAATGCTACAGACCCTACTAAGTACTAACCATCCACAACAACAACACTGAACTAGGGAAAATGGCGGACAGAAGATGGCTGCGCTGAATGCCTTGAGATTTTTTTTGATTAATCACTGTCCCTAAAACCGACTAAATAGCAGTGTACTGCTCCAGCGATGATCCGTTCACTCGTGGGCAATAGCATCCAAGCTGGAAATCAACACAAAAAAAAACGTGTAAGGCTCGAAACATTTATTGACAAATACTACCAACACAGTCAAAGCCAAAACATGTCAGAGAGTAACCACAGAAAGCATGGAGAACCAAACTCCAAAAGAAAACTATGAGATTTCTCGACAGACACAGTTTACCTATGCTTTTCGTCTCCCGGTACTGGTAAAATCACAAAATGACAAATTGTGACTAATTTCAGGAAAGTAGGCGTATGTCGCAATTCATGATTTTTGGGCAGAAATGCCATCTTGAACATGGTTCAACAAGTTGGAGACTTTTATCTCCCTCACCAACTTCAAACATCAGCTATCTGAGCAGCTAACCGATCGCTGCAGCTGTACATAGTCTATTGGTAAATAACCCACCCTTTTCACCTACCTCATCCCCATACTGTTTTTATTTATTTACTTTTCTGCTCTTTTGCACACCAATATCTCTACCTGTACATGACCATCTGATCATTCATCACTCCAGTGTTAATCTGCAAAATTGTAATTATTTGCCTACCTCCTCATGCCTTTTGCACACATTGTATATAGACCCCCCCTTTGTTTTCTACTGTGTTATTGACTTGTTAATTGTTTACTCCATGTGTAACTCTTTGTTGTATGCTCACACTGCTATGCTTTAGCTTGGCCAGGTCGCAGTTGCAAATGAGAACTTGTTCTCAACTAGCCTACCTGGTTAAATAAAGGTGAAATAAAAAAATAAAATAAAAATCTTGAACATGTGAACTTCCATGTGCCTTAATAACAAACTTGTATGCCGTCTGTAAATACTAAATAAAATAGTTAAATTACGAGCCTCGTTGGTTAAGCCACAGAAAAAGTCAGCAACTTTCCACTAGCCATGATTGGCTGAGATAATGAGTGGGCTAGACATGCCGAGAGATGAGTTTGGATTGGTCTGCCATGTAGCGGCCTTCTGTCTATTTGAGCTGGTCAGTCTGTGTTGGTAATCCTGTTGAACGTGTCCTTTTTATGTATCATGTCGTGGAGCTGCATAAGTGTTGCTCTCTACTTATGGAGGTTTGAGTTTTGAAATCAGTGGAATTAGAGTATGATAGCTAAAGAGATGTAGAAAACACATCTTACATCTTCAAACTAAGGGCTACTGTGGCATGGCATCTGTGACAGGGAGACGCATCCATCATGCATGATGATGTATACAGGTAAGATAGTCTAGCTAGTTACATTTTCAGATATTACACGTTTCTCATTTTGACAGAAAGTGGTTTCATTTCAAGCAAAATTGTACTGTTAGCTAGCTAGCTAATGTTAGTTGGCTTGCTCCCTTGCTAACGTTAAATAAAATCAAATAACATTTTATTGGTCAAATTGTCATGTTCTGGCCTTAGTTCCTTTGTTTTGTCTTTTGTTTTAGTATGGTCAGGGCATGAGTTGGGTGGGTTGTCTATGTTAGTTTGTCTATGATTTTCTATTTCTGTGTTTGGCCTGGTATGGTTCTCAATCAGAGGCAGCTGTCAATCGTTGTCCCTGATTGAGAATCATACTTAGGTAGCCTTTTTCCACCTGTGTTTCGTGGGTGTTTATTTTCAGTGTTATTGTCTGTACCACACAGGACTGTTTCGGTTTGATTTACTTCACGTTTGTTTTGTTCAGTGTTCGTTATTCATTAAAAAACATGAACACTTACCATGCTGCGTTTTGGTCCTCCGATCCTTCATACTCCTCCTCTTCATCAGAAGTAGTATGAGGAGTAGTCACAAATAAACATGGTGAGCAGATGTTATTGCGAGTGTAGTGAAATGCTTGTGCTTCTAGTTCCAACAGTGCAGCAATATCTAATAAGTAATCTAACAATTCCACAACCCTTACCTAATTCACACAAATCTAAGTAAAGAATGGAATAAGAATATATATATATATGGATGAGCAACGATCGAGCGGCATAGGCAAGATGCAATAGATGGTATAAAATACAGAATATACATATGAGATGAGTAATGCAAGATATGTAAACATAATTAAAGTGGCATTATTAAAGTGACTAGTGATCTATTTATTAAATCAATCACATGTATTTATAAAGCCCTTATTTCATCAGCTGATGTCACAAAGTGTTGTACAGAAACCCAGCCTAAAACCCAAACAGCAAGCAATGCAGGTGTAGAACCACAGTGGCTAGGGAAAACTCCCTAGAAAGGCTGGAACCTAGGAAGAGTTTCTGTGAAGAGCACACCTTCATCGAAGGTGAGCATTTTCCCACTGACTTCAGTTATGACGCCGAACTGCAGTCAGGTCAAGACCCTGATGAGGACAATACATTTTTACTTTGGGGGAAAAAAATATTTCACCTCATTTTTTGGGAGCTTGGGGGTCCCAGATAATATATCCATCATAAAATTAGATCATAGATATTCGTTTGTTGCCTCAGGGCAACAATGTGCTACGAGGGTACTGACACACAAGGTTTTGTATAGTACATATAATAAGTGGAATAAGGAAAACAAACAATATACATTAGAAAAAAGTTTTACTTTGACAAACATCAACCACAACTGGTTCCAACAAATCACAATTAGAATCTTTAAAGTCAAAACAACAAACAATAAAATAAAAAAACAACTACTAATTACACCTAACACCTTGGGGGGGGGGTTGCCATTTTTTGCGGGCATATGTATGAGTGTGTGTGTGCGTGTTTTAGTGTGTCTGAATGTGTGTTTGTGTGACTTATTGTTTGAATCCGTGTTTCTTTTTTTGATTTCCTATTCTGTGTGGAACCTCAAGAAGCAGTTGCAGGTGGATGTGAAATAGTGATGGACATCACATTTCCAGCACTTGGCTTTTGGTGTACCTGTGCACCCTGGTACCTTGCATCTCCCCTTCTTTTCAGCCAAAATCATCCAGTGGGCTGTGGCACCAGGCGCACATCAGGGACTGGAATTGGTGCAGCGGGTCCTTTTCTCCTCATACTCACCAGCAATTGTGGAACTGGGATGACCTTTCTTGCACACCAGACTCTTTCCACTTTTGCATAGGCCTTCAGCGATGTATGACTTGTAGGGATACAGCTTCATTCGTTCCTTTTTTCTCATCCCAGTGCCTTCACAATCTCTTCGGTAGAGCAGTCAGGTGGTCACGATGATCATATCCAGGAAGTGGAACACCAGCCGGTGGTACCACTTCTTTGATCTGATTTTGTTCTGTTACAGTTCAATCAGTGAGTCAAGCAGATCCACCCCACCCATATCCTTGTTGTATTCTTTCACCACAGCAGGCCAGGGGACTTTGGTGATCATCTTTCGCTTGCGATTCCACCTGTCAACCTCGGTGACTGGGTTGATTCAAGTGTAATCACTCAGAAGGGTCACTGAGCGGTTATCGTCCCACTTCACAATGTGCAAGGTGGTTTCTCTAACCATGGCCATCTTCTGTTCAAAAGATCCACGCCCTGCTCTCTTCAGCTCAGCATCGCACATGTATACCACAATACCCAGGAACTGCTCCAATTATTTTGTAGTGAGTTTTAGGGGCTTGTTTGCGTTACATTGTATCACATGTAGATTTGACTGCCCTACAAAAACTTCCAGAATGTCTTCAGAGAAAAACTGCTTGATGTACTGGAGGGGGGACATGATATCATCAGATCTTGAAAGCATGCCATGCCATTCTGGGTAAGCATTGAAGTATGCATTGTGGGGTGTTCTCCACCGGGGTAGGTGTGAAACATCAACCTCTGCTACATCTTCATACTCAGACTCATTGTCAACAGGCAGGCATTCTCCTTTAAAAAAGAAAGCAGGAAGCACACATTTGAATGTGTCATATACCCTTCTTCATCCACTGACACGAATACACACACACACGTTACTTTGCTGACTGACCTCCTAACTGTCTCTCAAACCTGATTCGGGGTTCCACACTTCCTCTCTTCAAGCTCACTGTCAGAGGGGATGACCCTAACTGCTCGATCATGTTCCTTCTGCCCATAAAATGTTATTGTGTCCATTTCCTGTAAGTATCAGTAGATAGTAAAGTAAAAACATTGACTATGGTCATAATTATGCATCCGAGCACATCTCCACACTTTAGCATGATATTCCCCGAACAAAAGTGGTTTAACTGCACAATGTTGACCTGAGGCAACGAACCAAAAAACACAGTTTTAATATATAAATAAAAACAAAATAAGTCTTTAAAGAATCAACCATACTTCTTTACATACTCATGCACATGCATATATTTTTTTTACATGATGTTATTTTAATTTAAACATAAAAAATAAATTTTATCTTACCAATTGGTGGCACTGTGTCCCATGCGGCTTTGCTTCCTGAATGGACTTCTCTACCCCCAGACAAAAGTCCACACCCACTTCAGCCCCTCATTTCATTGGACAAAGACATGTCAGGTGATATTTTCGATACTTTTTTAATAAAAAAACATTTAAGGTGCGGTGTAAGGTCCAAAAAGGTAGTTTGTTGCCTGAGGGCATCACCATGCAATAGAGGGTTAGTGCTCTGGTCAAGTAGTGCACTGCATAGGGAATAGGGTGCCATTTGGGACATAGTAAACACATTGATGAAAATAGAGCCTGAGCAACGATCACTTTAAGGTGACAGTCCGTTGTTAAAATATGCCCTGGTCCAAAGATGGATGTGACACATTGTTATTTGCAGTGAGTACATATAACAAACTGTGACTTCGCCAAATGGGTCATGCAGCTACTGTAGAGATAGGCCAACAGTTGGACACTCGTGAGTGATCACTCATACAACAACAGTCACCCAGGGGCACAACACAATGCCGAGATTCCATTTGCTTTAGTCAATTTAATTTATGAGTGCAATGAGATAATGTAATGTTTACCAAGTATGCAGCAGAAATCCCATTATTGGGGTTAAAGCATACTCTTAAGAGTATGAATTATTAGTAGGCTACTTGAGAGAAGGTTTGAATCTTAAGCAACCATGCCCCGTGGTGAGTAGGCCAACATGTTTTTTTTGCCATGCTGTTAAATCATAATCATTATCCAGTTTAAACCTATTAGGAGGGCATAATGGTACACCTGGGCTGCGTCCAGGACTAAAGTAGTGGACTAAATATTAAATAGGGTGCCATGGGCTAATTTGGCTAACTGTAATTCCGTTAATATCTCGGTCAGCTTTCGTAACTCTCTACGCTGTGCACGCATGTCCCTGAGTTTCACTATCTGTACACTGAACCACTCTACTGTCTGTTAGATCGCAAGGCCTTTAATATCACTCAAAGCACAGACCCTGGTATTACAGATTGGATCGCCGGACGCATTACGGGTCTGTGACAGTCTTAGTATTCAGGGTGCTTTAGGAAATGTAATTGCATTATATGGGTCCAGTCTCTTCAAAAAGTAATTAAATTATCTATGGGTCCTTCGGCGAGAAAGAGAAAGTAATGCTTTATGCATTATTCATAAAATGTACTAGAAGCTCATTAAGTAAAAAGGGCCACCATGTTTTGATAACCTTTTATATATTATTTGTGAGAGGGGCTCATTGTTTGCAGAAAACAATGGATGCATCCCAAATGTCATCCTATTCCCTATGTAGTGCACTATTTTTGACCAGATGGTCAAATGTAGTGCAGTATGTAGAAAATATGGTATCATTGTTTCACCAAGCTATATTAAAACATATCCACTTACTGGTCAATCAAGGTGTAACGGTTGTCGTAGGTGGAAGAAGGTGAGGTACAAGGTGCAGCGTGGTACGTGTTCATAATTATTTTAAAAGAACACTGAAAAATACAAAAACAACAACGTGAACAAACGAAACCGAAACAGTTCTGTCTGGTACAGATACGAAACAGAAAACAACTACCCACACCCATAGTGGGAAAACAGGCTGCCTAAGTATGGTTCTCAATCAGAGACAACGATAACCAGCTGCCTCTGATTGGGAACCATACCAGGCCTAAACATAGAAACACAACACCTAGACATACAACATAGAATATCCACCCACATCATACCCTGACCAAATGAAAAATAGAAACATACAAAGCTATCTATGGTCAGAGCGTGACAGTACCCCCCCCCCCCCAAAGATGCGGACTCCAGCCACAAAACCTAAACCCATAGGGGAGGGTCTGGGTGGGCATCTGTCCACGGTGGCGGCCCTGGCGCGGGACGTGGGCCCCACTCCACCTTAGTCTGGGCCCACTTAGGTGGCGCCTTTGGACCGACGACCCCGGATTGGGGACCATTTCAGTGGGCCCCGAATAGATGGGAGACTCTGGCAGCGCCGAAGTGAAGGGCGACTCTGGCAGCGCCGGAGTGAAGGGCGACTCTGGCAGCGCCGGAGTGAAGGGCGACTCTGGCAGCGGCGGAGTGGAGGGCGACTCTGGCAGCGCCGGAGTGGAGGGCGACTCTGGCAGCGCCGGAGTGAAGGGCGACTCTGGCAGCGCCGGAGTGAAGGGCGACTCTGGCAGCGCCGGAGTGGAGGGCGACTCTGGCAGCGCCGGAGTGGAGGGCGACTCTGGCAGCGCCGGAGTGGAGGGCGACTCTGGCAGCGCCGGAGTGGAGGGTGACTCTGGCAGCGCCGGAGTGAAGGGCGACTCTGGCAGCGCCGGAGTGGAGGGCGACTCTGGCAGCGCCGGAGTGAAGGGCGACTCTGGCAGCGCCGGAGTGAAGGGCGACTCTGGCAGCGCCGGAGTGAAGGGCGACTCTGGCAGCTCCTGACTGACGTGCGACTCTGGCAGCTCCTGACTGACGGGCGACTCTGGCAGCTCCTGACTGACGGGCGACTCTGGCAGCTCCTGACTGACGGGCGGCTCTGGCAGCTCCTGACTGACGGGAAAACAACTACCCACACCCATAGTGGGAAAACACACTGCCTAAGTATGGTTCTCAATCAGAGACAACGATAACCAGCTGCCTCTGATTGGGAACCATACCAGGCCCAAACATAGAAACACAACACCTAGACATACAACATAGAATACCCACCCACATCACACCCTGATCAAACAAAAAAATAGTAACATACAAAGCAATCTACGGTCAGGGTGTGACAGTACCCCTCCCCCCAAAGGTGTGGACTCCAGCCGCAAAACCTAAACCCATAGGGTGGGCATCATGTCCGCGGTGGCGGCTCTGGCGCGGGACGTGGACTCCACTCTACCTTAGTCTGGGCCCACTTAGGAGGCACCTTTAGAGCGGCGACCCTCGCTGCCGGCCCCGGACTGGGGACCCTTTCAGCGGGCTCCGAATAGACGGGGGCTGCCAGAGTCTACGGTCAGGGCGTGACACAATCTACAGTCAGGGCGTGACACAAGGTGTATCATGGCTTAATACTATAAGTGTTTGTCTCAAATTCTGTAGGTTATTGACTGTGCAATTCGGGGTCAAACGACAGCAGGAGGGCTAGCTCGGAACATTGGGAAATGGATTTTAAATAACTGATTTTAGCATTAAAAGGCCAATCATTTCAGGTCCAGTGCCATCGTTGGGCTACGGGTGTAAAAGATTCAGCAGACTGCTGGCATTACACATCTGGCTAAAAGACTACTGTAGCTCTGCTGGATACCCTAGACCCCCTCCCATTTGATTACCGTCACAATAGGTCCACTGACGATGCAATCGCCATCACACTGCCCTATCCCATCTGGACAAGAGGAATGCCTATGTAAGAATACTACTCATTGACTACAGCTCAGCATTCAACACCATAGTACCATCCAAACTCGTCATTAAGCTCGAGACCCTGGGTCTCAACCCCTCCCTGTGCAACTGGGTCCTGGGCTTTCTGAATGGCCGCCCCCAGGTGGTGAAGGTAGGAAACAACATCTCCACCCCACTGATCCTCAACACTGGGACCCCACAAGGGTGCATTCTCAGCCCTCTTCTGTACTCCCTGTTCACACCCGTGACTGCGTGGCCATGCAAGCTTCCAACTCAATCATCAAGTTTGCTGACGACACTACAGTGATAGGCCTGATTACCAACAACGACGAGACAGCCTACAGGGAGGAGGTGAGGGCCCTCGGAGTGTGGTGTCAGGAAAATAACCTCCCACTCAACATCAACTAAACAAAGGAGATGATTATGGACTACAGGAAACAGCAGAGGGAGCACCCCCATCCACATTGATGGGACAGTAGTGGAGAAGGTGGAAACTTTTAAGTTCCTCGGTGTACACATCACAGACAAACTGAAATACAAATACACATCGACCTTTTCCTAAAATAAAAAATAGTAGGCTAAGTTGTATTGTATGTGTGGGGCACATTCTCATTAATAAATGTGTCTTCTGCATTTAACACAACCCCTCTGAATCAGGGAGGTGCAAGGGGCTGCCTTGATCGACATCCATGGAGATGTTGTTGTTGGGGGTTAATTAAGGATTGGACCCTTTTTTCAATTTTCACCTCAAATGAAACACCCAAATCTAACTACCTGTAGCTCAGGACCTGAAGCAAGGACATGCATATTCTTGATAGCATTTGAAAGGAAACACTTTGAAGTTTGTGTAAATGTGAAATTAATGTAGGAGAATATAACACATTAGATCTGGTAAAAGATAATCCCAAAAGAAAAAACATGAGTTTTCTATTAAATGTTTTCTTCCATCATCTTTGAAATGCAAGAGAAAAGCCATTATATGACTTAGGATTCAGGGCACAATTTATATTTTGGCATCTAGATTGCAGGAGGTTATACTGATTCAATGAAACATTGAAATACTGTTCAAAATGTTGTATCAAGCCTAATTGGTCAATTGATACATTTTCAAGTACATAACTGTGCCCTCTCCTCAAACAACAGCATGGTATATTTTCACTGTAATAGCTACTGTAAATTGGACAGTGCAGTAAGCTTAAATTCTTGTTAGTCTTTCTGCCCATATCAGACATGTCTATGTCCTGGGAAATGTTCTTGTTACTTGCATCATGTTAATCACATTAGCTCAATCATCCTTCGGGGGGCAGAACAAAATATTTTTCCACCTTGCCAGCTCTGGGATTTGAACCAGCAACCTTTTGGTGACTGGCACAATGTGCTTAACAACTAGGCCACCTGCCTACACCAATGTGTGTATGTTTTAGGATGTACAGTATATTTTAAATCAAGGGACTCTGACGGATAGACCATGTAAAACACCTTTTATGGATAGGCTGCTTTTCAAGGCCAGGACAGAAAAGACACAATGCAGGGTAAGGGTAGCCTATGGATGCTTGATATGAAACGTAACACAAGCAATCTGTTTTTTAAAACAATAACAATATTTCTAAATAGGATGGGGTCAGAAGTATGATATCATAAATCACTTCTCTCGTTCCATGGCACTGTGTGCACATGTAGGCCTGAATGTCTTTACGCATAACATGTGCACGTCTATAAAAAATACTAGACTCCTGACAATTGTATGGTTGCCTATGTGTGAGGCAGATTCCCAAAATAATCCACTGTTGACATGGCATTATAAGAGGACTGAATAGCTATAGGAGTGTTCTTTGAAAATGGGGATGGATAGCCTACTTGAACAAACAAAATGAAGTATGCAGCTGTGAATTGTGAATAATGAAAAGGCACGAGGGCAAAACCTTCCAAAATATTTCAAAGCACTCTCGGTAGACCATTGTTCTCGGTAGACTACTTTGTTTAATGGCCAGAATAAAAAGAAGCACCTATGCGATGCTGCTAAACCAGCCTTGATTAACAAGAAGGTAAGCTATTCTTGGTTTTTAATCATATTCAATGGAATGGGGGGAAACCAATCTTTTCATTATGTTTCTATATACGAGATTCACTGGCACAAAATGCATGTCTCTCTTCCATGGGCATTGTGCATCATGGCTGGTAAGACCTGCTTTTTGTGGGTCTTAAAACGATGGCAGCCATTTCACATTACAGTGCCCATATAACTGTGTATTTATTACTCTAAGTACAGTGAAACAAGACTCATTACTGATTGTTAGTCATTCCTTCATTGTACTTACACTGTACTTGCAGCAGTAACTAGCTCAAGTACAGTGTAATAATGTTACGCTGTACTTACAGGAACACGGCAATAAGGGTACTGTAATGAAAAGTGTTATCGATACGTTTATGCAAATCTGCACTGCAAATATGCACAGGAGTTTGCTCCTCTCTTATGCGATGTGATGTGTCACAACAAATGCCAATGCAATTTGCCTCTTGCTTCATACTGTCTTCTTGTCGGAAGTTGCCAGGCTTCATATGGTTACTTTATCGCTGAGTCTACCTTCACTATTCTTACAATATATTCCGTTTTTGTTTTAAGGACATATAGCAATGAAAAGCTCATTACCCATGTTTACATTAACTGTATACAGTGTGTATTGTGATGGCTGTACCCTGTAATCACACAGGCACCTTAACCATCAATATTAATGAAAATGTTTTGGCAAAGCAACACTGAAGTCAACTGTGGTCCATAAACCAATTATGTTTTCCTGACGTTATGAATCACCTTTGATGGTAAGTTATAAATTGAACATATATAGTATAATCTCCCCCCCAAAAATGTGGACATAATTAACAAATATATTTGTTATCTTGTGCTTTTAATGTAATGGTATATTGATTGGTGCTCTATACAAATATACAAATGTGTCAGATACATTTTTTAAATATATAACATTGAATCACAATGCCAGTAAGTGAGAACTCCTCTACTGGAAATGTGAGTGTCACGAATCTCGCCGAAGATGGTGCCTCTTCCTGTTCGGGCGGCGCTCGGCGGTCGTGGTCCCCGGCCTATTAGCTGCCATCGATTCCCTTTCCGTTTGTTTCTGTTTATTGGGTTTAATTGGGTACACCTGTTTTGAGTTAGTGTTTGTTTGTAGGCTATTTAAGGGCACTAGGCCCGCTTGGTATTTGTGCGGGCTTGTTCTCTGTTATTTGGTGTATGAGTGTGATCTATATTTTTCCGGACAGTTTTAGTCCGTTGTATTTTGGACGGGTTGTTTCATGCGCCCTTGTGTTTTGCATGTCCGTGGCTCCACTGTCTTTGGAATAAAATATCCACATATGGAATTACCTGCTCTCTGCGCTTTACTCCTCCACTCACCATTCATAGAAGTCGTAACAGAAGCCCGCACCTCCAATGGAGTCAGCAGGAGCAGCGACCACCCCTCTCCCAACTATGGAAGAGCGCGTCCATCACCATACAGCTGTCCTCCATCGGATCGGTTCAGCGATGGACCAGATGATGGAGAGGATGGAGCGATGGGAGAGGAGTGGTCTACCGACGTCTACCCCAGCTCCCCCACAGACGACGCCACCTACGTCGTCCTCTGGGTCCAGCACATTGTGTCTCTCCCCCCCGAGGGAGTACGATGGAGCGGCGGCTGGGTGCCAGGGATTTTTGCTCCAGCTCGAGCTCTACCTGGCTACCGTGCGTCCGGCTCCCTCGGGTGAGGAGAGTGTGAGCCTCCTCGTCTCCTGTTTGATGGGTAGGGCCCTGGACTGGGCCAACGCTGTCTTGAACAGCCCAGACTCGGCTCGGGACTACTACCCGGAGTTCACCCGCCGTTTTCGAGCTGTGTTCGACCACCCACCAGAGGGCAAAGCGGCGGGTGAGCGACTGTTCCACCTCAGACAGGAGACGAGGAGTGCGCGGGACTTCGCGTTGGAGTTCAGGACCCTGGCTGCTGGTGCTGGGTGGAATGACAGGGCCCTGATGGACCATTACCGTTGCAGTCTCCGGGAGGACGTCCGCCGGGAGATAGCTTGTCGGGACACAACTCTCTCCCTTGATGAACTGATAGACATGTCGATTCGACTGGACAACCTGCTAGCTGCCCGCTATTGAAGGGGTCCTGTCAATTCCACCTTCCAGCCCTCCCGCTCCAACTCCGATGGAGTTGGGAGGAGCTGCATCTAGGGAGACCGGAGGAGGAGGATCCTCCTGCACCTATTGTGGAAGGAGAGGACACACTTCGGACCGGTGCTGGAGGAGTCCCTCTGGGAGTCGAGCTGGCCGGCGGAACACTTCTCGGCCACCCCAGGTGAGTAGGCACCAAACTCACCCAGAGCTCCCTGTTGGTCACATGTTTTTGTTTATTTTTTTTCCTGCGTTTTTTCCCTCTCTTCAGCATAAGGCGCTAGTCAATTCAGGCGCAGCTGGGAGTTTTATGGATTGCGGACTCGCCCGTAAATTGGGTATTCCGTTAGTGCAGATAGACCCACCTGTCCCTGTGCACTCCTTAGATAGCCGACCATTATGGTCAGGGCTGGTCAGGGAGGCCACGATTCCGCTGGACATGGTAACGCAGGGGAATCATAGGGAGAAGATCAGTTTCTACCTTATTGATTCACCTGGGTTTCCAGTGGTGTTGGGGGTTCCCTGCCTGGCTATTCACAATCCCCTCATTTCCTGGAAACAGGGGCTCTTCAGGGGTGGTCAGACGAGTGTTCGGGTAGGTGTATAGGAGTTTCCATCGGTGCCACGACGGTGGAGAGTCCAGAACAGGTTTGTGCGACTGCTGGAGCATGACCTATACGTCAAGGCTGAGAAATGTGTGTTCTCCAAACAAGCCGTTTCCTTCCTGGGTTATCACATTTCCAGCTAGGGGGTGGTGATGGAGTGTGACAGCGTTAACGCCATGCGTAATTGGCCGACTCCGACCACGGTAAAGGAGGTGCAGCGGTTTTTAGGGTTTGCCAATTACTACCGGAGGTTTATCCGGGGTTTTGGCCAAGTAGCGGCGCCCATTACCTCACTGCTGAAGGGGGGGCTGGTGCGTCTGCGGTGGTCGGCAT
Source organism: Oncorhynchus kisutch (assembly GCF_002021735.2). Taxonomy (NCBI): domain Eukaryota; kingdom Metazoa; phylum Chordata; class Actinopteri; order Salmoniformes; family Salmonidae; genus Oncorhynchus; species Oncorhynchus kisutch. Next base: position 694,090 of record NC_034203.2, on the reverse strand, counting down.
AGGCTGATGGAGCCTTCAACCAGTTGAAGGCGCTGTTCACTGAAGCTCCCGTGTTGGCGCATCCGGACCCTTCATTAGCATTCATAGTGGAGGTGGATGCGTCCGAGGCTGGGGTTGGAGCCGTGCTGTCTCAGCGCTCGGGCACGCCACCGAAGCTCCGTCCCTGCGCTTTCTTTTCTAAGAAGCTGGGTCCGGCGGAGCGGAACTATGATGTGGGGGACCGGGAGTTACTAGCTATGGTGAAAGCCCTGAAGGTGTGGAGACACTGGCTAGAGGGGGCTAAACACCCTTTCCTCATCTGGACTGACCACCGCAATCTGGAGTATATTCGAGCAGCGAGGAGACTGAATCCGCGTCAGGCTAGGTGGGCCATGTTCTTTACACGCTTTAGATTTACGATCTCTTATAGACCAGGTTCCCTTAACACTAAGGCCGACGCGCTGTCCCGTCTCTATGACACCGAGGACCGGTCCATCGAACCCACTCGGTGGGTTGGGAGGTGGACGCGGACATCGAGCGGGCGTTGAGGGTTGAACCTGCGCCTACACAGTGTCCGACCGGTCGTAGGTATGTGCCGCTTGGTGTCCGTGATAAATTGATTCGGTGGGCTCACACACTACCGTCTTCGGGTCATCCGGGGATTGATAGGACAGTGCGGGGTCTTAGGGGGAAATACTGGTGGCCCACCTTAGCTAAGGATGTGAAGCTCTATGTCTCTTCCTGTTCGGTATGCGCTCAGAGTAAGGCTCCTAGGCATCTGCCTAGAGGGAAGTTACAACCCCTCCCGGTTCCACAACGGCCATGGTCCCATCTCTCGGTAGATTTCCTTACGGATCTTCCCCCATCTCAGGGGAACACTACACTACCTCTGGACATCGAGGGGTACCCGGCGTACATAGTACGAGCTATTCTGGACTCGAGACGCCGGGTGAGGGGCCTGCAGTACCTTGTGGACTGGGAGGGGTACGGTCCGGAGGAGAGGTGCTGGGTACCGGGGAGGGACATTTTAGATCCTTCCCTCTTGAGGGATTTCCACCGCCTCCACCCGGATCGCCCCGTGCCCCATCCTCCGGGTCGTCTTCGAGGCCGGGGTCGGCGCGCTGCAGGAGCCGTGCGTCAGGGGGGGGGGTACTGTCCCGAATCTCGCCGAAGATGGTGCCTCTTCCTGTTCGGGCGACGCTCGGCGGTCGTCGTCGCCGGCCTAACAGTGAGAGATGTCACATTGAATGTGCAACCTCTGAGTTTAGATTTTGTAAGATTATCCAGTATCTTCAAAATCTTAGTCTCTCTGAAAAAAAATGCTCCCTATTGCTGCTATGTTTAATGAGTCAGAGGAGAGGTTATGAGAAGTTGATACAAGTTTCCAAACACGTTTACTCCTGACTTCCACAAAATGATCCTTCCAGAAGTAGATAGTTAATTTAGTGCAATGAGAAACTCCTCACATTCAAAACCAATTCAGCCAGATAACACCAACAGAAAGTGTTCGAATTTGACCATGACATGCATCTGAATTTGCCAAGCAAATAGCATTACGTGTCAGAAATTTATATTTTTGGGAGGGAAGACTTTAATTGCTAATTTCAGCAGGCAATACAGGACTGCCGGAGGGCACTTTCAGCGCTGTCTCTTATCATTAAACCAAGCAGCTTGGTTCATTCATACTCACACATATTTGTACCGTTTCAACACAAATAACTCATATTTTCCTCCTCTACACATTGTTGTTCTGTTTTTGGGAATGTTAAGTCTCATTTGTCTGTCATCACAATAGGATAACTATTATGCCAGTTAGTTAACACATCTCTCTCTCTCTCTCTCTCTCTCTGTCATTCCTTTACTGATTTTGCTCACATGAGCACTGTACAACAAACTACAGCTACAAAAATTGGGATTTTAATAAAGTATCTGACATAAATGTGGCATAGCCACTTACTTGAAATGTTTGCCTTTTCTACAAAAGGAATATACAAATAATATACTTCTTATAGACACTGTAGGATGGTACTAGTATGCAACAGGCAGGAGATGCAGTGTCCACAAAAGCAGATCTTAGATTAAATCCACTCCTAGAAACATTATCTGCAATCGGATACAATTCCTATTACACAATAGAAATTGTCCTGATATTATGCTTTGTGTTCTGAAAGTGTTCACTCAAGCCCTGCTTACACCTGGTTCTAACATGCGTCTCTAACATACGTCTCTAACATGTGTCAGTTGGGCCTACATTTGTCGACAGGTGTAGACAATCAAAAGACGCATTGTGATCTGATTGTGATTAGATCTTCCTGACCACCTCTGGTAGTCAGAGACACATCTTGTATGGATATCCTTGAAGTGTAAACAAATACTGACAACGAAAGCCTATGAATTTGGCCAATGTAACGGTTGTCCCCGCACTCTCAAAAATCACACCAGCCAGTTGAATAAATATCATGGTCTTCATTAGAAACCAAGAACCAAGTGCCTATTGACACTGTGGATGGATGCCACACTCCAATACAGTATCAGATACTGTATACAAAAAAATGGCACTATAATGCAATACCTTTTGATTTTGTTATGTTATATTCTGTGAATATTTGAGCATTTTCCAGCTACACTTTATTTGTTTCTAATGCTTTACATGCATGCTCCTTTGCCCTTTCTATCAATTGCTGCTTTCATCTGTGCATTTTTTATTTGACCATGCTATAGGTTATCTTAGTAAATTATCAGTGATTTGGAGGAAACTAAACCATGGCTGATGGTCATTCTCCCAACATGTAATTTTTATCTCCCTTTGGTACTGTTTAGGCCTATACTAAAGGTTATTTACAATACAAGATTACAATAATATAAAGACAATGTATGTAAACATCCATGCATAAATATCAACCCTGTCCAGACCTGTTTGGATAAATGTTTTTCATCATTCGGAGATGCACTTTGTAACCTACTCTGTAATTTCAACTGTTTCTGTTTTTACTGTATCCATTAGGGCCTAAGTGTCATTTTTTTTGTACACACATACAGATACTCAGCTCGTTTGTGTGGTAACTTTTTTAGGGATGGGAGAGATTCTCCGAATTTTATTTCTATGGCTGTGGACAGGTAGAGGTTATCGGGACACCCACTCTTAAATTGTTGAATAACAAAAGTAGGCTCTAATGATGAGAGTAAAAAACTATTGACTATAAAAGTGTGCCGTTTTCTATTGATTTGCATACAGGGAAGGATCAGGGAATCTGGTCACAATACGGACGAAGTAGGGAGACAAGAGACACATTTTCTTACCAACTGTAGATGCAACAAATCTTGATCAGATAATGATTGAATCATCTTGATTGGATGACAACAACCATATGTTAATGCTTCAGACACCAAGGGATATTCATTGGAAAGCAGCACTGTATTGTTATGGTACAATGCCAATGGCCAATGGCTTCAGGCCAGCTCCGATAACATGCTACTGGCCTGGAACATGCTACTATTTCATTTAGAGCTAATGGCTTAGCCAAAGTTATTCTTTTCGGAATGGGAAAGATGGCACTAGTCCAAATGAAGGTAGAAGGGAGCTTTCTGTTCAATCTCCGTTTTCATCAGGAATCGATTAACCGCTCCAATAAAATTAATTACCTCCAGACTTGAGTGTAATTATTGACATGATGGCTGTCGTCCAAACTCGGGATTACATTACGCTGCAGGATAAAGAGACGTCAAATTGGAGAAAGTACTGTAATAGAAGAAAATGGAAAGAAAATGAATTTCCAAGGTGACACATTCAGCCCAACGCTTTTGTTTGAAATAGGGCCTGACTGCCACTCAACTTGAGTAAGACCCATATATTGTAAATGAAACTATACTGAAGATTCCATTGACATGTAACTCCTGGTTACAAGCACATAGAAGAAGCCTAGTTCTGGACTAAAAAACTGTATCAATTGAGATTCACAATTTAGTATGCTTTTTAGTCAAGGACTTGCCTTAATCTATGTCCAAGAAACAGGCCCTATGTGTCCTGGATTTAAAAGCATGTTCAATGTAAATTTTGTATTGAAATAACTTTAGAGTTATTTGATACAGTCTTTAAGCTGTATCCTAGAGGTGTCTACCATAGCTCCCTGTATTCCTATGTATTTGGCTACTTATATGGCCTCTATTTTTTCTCCACAAAGAGAGATGTCCACTGTTGTTTTCTCGTCCATGCATCACTCATACACAATGCCCAGAGTTACTGCCCATAACAGTGAGTGAATGATACGTATAATCGCATCTCTCACTCCGCCTCATTAGCTTCCTCATCTCATCCCCTGATCCATTGGCTGGAGATTCACAGTGGTGGAGTGCTAATTCAAAACCCGAGAGTCGTCAAGTTTGGGCGGCTGTCCTGTCATGGTGCGGGTTTAACTGAGGGAAAGATGGTTGCGGACATCAGCTCCGAGACCTGTTAATTTGATTTATCGCTGCAGGAGCATAGGAGCATTGCCACAAAATTAAATTAACGTGTTCTGGAGGACTCAGAAGACGTCTCCTTCAATTTGCGAAACAACTATTGCTGAACCTGAAATATGTAAGCTGCCCCTTGGTTTAACTAAATAATTTATGCTGTCGAAGTTGTGGGGAGTGGACTGAAAAGCCAGGGTTTCCCATGGTTTCTCAGTGGATATTTGTGATAAAAAATAGATTCCTAACAGCATCCTCCTTTGTTTCTGTCACTGTCGGCCTATATGTACAATGCCAAGTTATACACTGAGTATTCAAAACATTAAGGACACCTTCCCACCTTCCCTTCCTTTTTTGCCCTCAGAACAGCCTCAATTTGTCAGTGTTGACTCCAATGCTTCCCACAGTTGTGTCAAGTTGGCTAGATGTTGTTTTGAGGCGGTGAACCATTCTTAATAAACACGGGGAACTGTTGAGCGAGAAAAAAACTGCATACTTCTAAACAGTACTAGAATTACATTTTCTAATGGGGACCTTCACGGTACTGCTAAATCTGAGAGCTAAAATATTTTTAAACAACCCATAATCCATTTGAAACGCACTGGAATAGTCTTACTCATATTACACATTTGAGAGATGTCTTCTTGTTAAGTTAAAAGAAAGTAACAAAACTTCACCTCTTTGATTTTCCATGTTAGAACAATATAAACACTTTAGTCTCTCCTTTGTCAAACTTGCTATCTCTGCGGTAGATTTTGCTCAGAATTTAATAACAGATGGACACCACACAGCTTCACAAGCTTTATGAGCCCTGGTCAAAAGTAGTGCACTACATAGTCAATATGGTGCGATTTGGGACACCGCCTGACATACAAGATAGGAGCTGAAAGTAGATGTCTTGTACAAGGGACTCTCGAGATTAGTTCTGCTTGCCCTCAGCTCTCAAGAGGTCTCTCTCACAAGTCGTTGTTTGATGTTCAGGCTGAGGACCCTATTTAGCATTCCAGCAGTGAGGGCAGATCACACAACAATCTCATGCATTGGAATTGAGGGTTATCATTGTGCTGTTATGAGCTCTCCTACTTTCTATATTGGCACACTGCATCAAAGGCAGTTAAGAAAGTAATTGAAAACTATTTTAAGGCAGAGGCGAGGGTCATATCATCATATACAATCATCTGGACAAAACAACTTAAACCTGAAATAATGTAACTTTTCTTTATGTTCAAAAGTTTCAATAAGTTGCTAGTGGTCATTCAGTGTGATGCAACAGTAACAATATTGCACCACTAGCCTCCCTGAAAACCTCTGTATTCCTTGGTTTCATTTTCCCTGTCCCGTCCGATTTTCCCTTCCGATTTTGACTGCTGTGTTTTTCGTCAGTGAATAGGCCACTGCCTGTTAGCTACCTAGCTGAGCCCATTGACAACAATTTGCATAGCAGAGATAACTAGCTTGCATACTGTACATGTCAGACACGAGGGGCAAACAACCTGACCCAGCAGCAACAGCTCCTCCATCTAAGCCAAAGAAGCAGAGAAATGTGCAGAGCAGACAGGCAAAAGGGAACAAGATAGAGCCCGGGCCAAGATGAGAGTAAACCTTGGATTTGCATTCACACAGTTGAGAAAGCTAAGGGAGTTGAAGGGATTCAAAACCGACCCAGAATTTATTTCTGAAAGTTTATTTATTTATTTTTTATGTTTTTTATTTTTTGTTTTATTTCTCCTTTATTTAACCAGGTAGGCTAGTTGAGAACAAGTTCTCATTTACAATTGCGACCTGGCCAAGATAAAGCATAGCAGTGTGAGCAGACAACAAAGAGTTACACATGGAGTAAACAATTAACAAGTCAATAACACAGTAGAAACCAAAGGGGGAGTCTATATACAATGTGTGCAAAAGGCATGAGGAGGTAGGCAAATAATTACAATTTTGCAGATTAACACTGGAGTGATGAAAGATCAGATGGTCATGTACAGGTAGAGATATTGGTGTGCAAAAGAGCAGAAAAGTAAATAAATAAAAACAGTATGGGGATGAGGTAGGTGAAAAGGGGTGGGCTATTTACCAATAGACTATGTACAGCTGCAGCGATCGGTTAGCTGCTCAGATAGCTGATGTTTGAAGTTGGTGAGGGAGATAAAAGTCTCCAACTTCAGCGATTTTTGAAATTCTTTCCAGTCACAGGCAGCAGAGTACTGGAACGAAAGGCGGCCAAATGAGGTGTTGGCTTTAGGGATGATCAGTGAGATACACCTGCTGGAGCGCGTGCTACGGATGGGTGTTGCCATCGTGACCAGTGAGCTGAGATAAGGCGGAGCTTTACCTAGCATGGACTTGTAGATGACCTGGAGCCAGTGGGTCTGGCGACGAATATGTAGCGAGGGCCAGCCGACTAGAGCATACAAGTCGCAGTGGTGGGTGGTATAAGGTGCTTTAGTGACGAAACGGATGGCACTGTGATAGACTGCATCCAGTTTGCTGAGTAGAGTGTTGGAAGCCATTTTGTAGATGACATCGCCGAAGTCGAGGATCGGTAGGATAGTCAGTTTTACTAGGGTAAGCTTTGCGGCGTGAGTGAAGGAGGCTTTGTTGCGGAATAGAAAGCCAACTCTTGATTTGATTTTCGATTGGAGATGTTTGATATGAGTCTGGAAGGAGAGTTTGCAGTCTAGCCAGACACCTAGGTACTTATAGACGTCCACATATTCTAGGTCGGAACCATCCAGGGTGGTGATGCTAGTCGGGCATGCGGGTGCAGGCAGCGACCGGTTGAAAAGCATGCATTTGGTTTTACTAGCGTTTAAGAGCAGTTGGAGGCCACGGAAGGAGTGTTGTATGGCATTGAAGCTTGTTTGGAGGTTAGATAGCACAGTGTCCAAAGACGGGCCGAAGGTATATAGAATGGTGTCGTCTGCGTAGAGGTGGATCAGGGAATCGCCCGCAGCAAGAGCAACATCATTGATATACACAGAGAAAAGAGTCGGCCCTGAACCCTAGAGACTGCCAGAGGACCAGACAGCATGCCCTCCGATTTGACGCACTGAACTCTGTCTGCAAAGTAATTGGTGAACCAGGCAAGGCAGTCATCCGAAAAACCGAGGCTCCTGAGTCTGCCGATAAGAATATGGTGATTGACAGAGTCGAAAGCCTTGGCAAGGTCGATGAAGACGGCTGCACAGTACTGTCATTTATCGATGGCGGTTATGATATCGTTGAGTACCTTGAGTGTGGCTGAGGTGCACCCATGACCGGCTCGGAAACCAGATTGCACAGCGGAGAAGGTGCGGTGGGATTCGAGATGGTCAGTGACCTGTTTGTTGACTTGGCTTTCGAAGACCTTAGATAGGCAGGGCAGGATGGATATAGGTCTGTAACAGTTTGGGTCCAGGGTGTCTCCCCCTTTGAAGAGGGGGATGACTGCGGCAGCTTTCCAATCCTTGGGGATCTCAGACGATATGAAAGAGAGGTTGATAATAGGGGTTGCGACAATGGTGGCAGATAGTTTCAGAAATAGAGGGTCCAGATTGTCAAGCCCAGCTGATTTGTACGGGTCCAGGTTTTGCAGCTCTTTCAGAACATCTGCTATCTGGATTTGGTTAAAGGAGAACCTGGAGAGGCTTGGGCGAGGAGCTGCGGGGGGGGTGGAGCTTTTGGCCGAGGTTGAAGTAGCCAGGCGGAAGGCATGGCCAGCCGTTGAGAAATGCTTATTGAAGTTTTCGATAATCATGGATTTATCAGTGGTGACCGTGTTACCTAGCCTCAGTGCAGTGGGCAGCTGGGAGGAGGTGCTCTTGTTCTCCATGGACTTCACGGTGTCCCAGAACTTTTTGGTGTTGGAGCTACAGGATGCAAACTTCTGCCTGAAGAAGCTGGCCTTAGCTTTCCTGACTGACTGCGTGTATTGGTTCCGGACTTCCCTGAACAGTTGCATATCACGGGGACTATTCGATGCTATTGCAGTCCGCCACAGGATGTTTTTGTGCTGGTCGAGGGCAGTCAGGTCTGGGGTGAACCAAGGGCTGTATCTGTTCTTAGTTCTGCATTTTTTGAACGGAGCATGCTTATCTAAAATGGTGAGGAAGTTACTTTTAAAGAATGACCAGGCATCCTCAACTGACGGGATGAGGTCAATGTCCTTCCAGGATACCCGGGCCAGGTCAATTAGAAAGGCCTGCTCACAGAAGTGTTTTAGGGAGCGTTTGACAGTGATGAGGGGTGGTCGTTTGACTGCGGCTCCGTAGCGGATACAGGCAATGAGGCAGTGATCGCTGAGATCCTGGTTGAAGACAGCGGAGGTGTATTTGGAGGGCCAGTTGGTCAGGATGACGTCTATGAGGGTGCCCTTGTTTACAGAGTGAGGGTTGTACCTGGTGGGTTCCTTGATGATTTGTGTGAGATTGAGGGCATCTAGCTTAGATTGTAGGACTGGCGAGGTGTTAAGCATATCCCAGTTTAGGTCACCTAACAGAACAAACTCTGAAGCTAGATGGGGGGCGATCAATTCACAAATGGTGTCCAGGGCACAGCTGGGAGCTGAGGGGGGTCGGTAGCAGGCGGCAACCGTGAGAGACTTATTTCTGGAGAGAGTAATTTTCAAAATTAGTAGTTCGAACTGTTTGGGTATGGACCTGGAAAGTATGACATTACTTTGCAGGCTATCTCTGTAGTAAACTGCAACTCCGCCCCCTTTGGCAGTTCTATCTTGACGGAAGATGTTATAGTTGGGTATGGAAATCTCTGAATTTTTGGTGGCCTTCCTGAGCCAGGATTCAGACACAGCAAGGACATCAGGGTTAGCAGAGTGTGCTAAAGCAGTGAGTAAAACAAACTTAGGGAGGAGGCTTCTGATGTTGACATGCATGAAACCAAGGCTTTTTCGATCACAGAAGTCAACAAATGAGGGTGCCTGGGGACATGCAGGGCCTGGGTTTACCTCCACATCACCCGCGGAACAGAGAAGGAGTAGTATGAGGGTGCGGCTAAAGGCTATCAAAACTGGTCGCCTAGAGCGTTGGGGACAGAGAATAAGAGGAGCAGGTTTCTGGGCATGGTAGAATATATTCAGGGCATAATGCGCAGACAGGGGTATGGTGGGGTGCGGGTACAGCGGAGGTAAGCCCAGGCACTGGGTGATGATGAGAGAGGTTGTATCTCTGGACATGCTGGTAGTAATGGGTGAGGTCACCGCATGTGTGGGAGGTGGGACAAAGGAGTTATCAGGGGCGTGAAGAGTGGAACTAGGGGCTCCATTGTGAACTAAAACAATGATAACTAACCTGAACAACAGTATACAAGGCATATTGACATTTGAGAGAGACATACAGCGAGGCATACAGTAATCACAGGTGTTGAATTGGGAAAGCTAGCTAAAACAGTAGGTGAGACAACAGCTAATCAGCTAGCACAACAACAGCAGGTAAAATGGCGTAGACTAGGCAACGGGGCCAACAGATAGAACAAACAAGCAGAATGGAGTACCGTGATTAATGGACAGTCCAGCGTGCATCAGCTATGTAGCCAAGAGATCAGTGTCCAGGGGGCAGCGGTGGATGGGGTAGGGAAGCTGGCCTGGCGAGTGTTATCCAGGTAAAAAAAATATTAAAAAAAATAAAAAATAACAATGACTAAATAGCTTGTAGCTAGTTAGCTGGTTAGCTTCTGGAGGTTCTTGAGTGTGTTCTAAAAATAAATAAATAAATAATAGCGATTCCGTATCACATTGGGTGAGGCAGGTTTCCGGAAGGTATAAACAAATTAAAAGTCAAAAGAGATAGAAAGTAAATATGGTCCGGTGAGCGTTTGAGACGCGGCGATTCAGGCGGTTAGCAGGCCTGTGCTAACAAGCTAACAGTTTGTAGGCCCGGGCTAGGCAAGGTAGCAGTTAGCGGGCCGGAGCTGGACAAGCTAGCAGTTAGCAGGCCGAATTAGCAAGCAGGGAGATAGCGAGGGCTAGAGAGTTAGCCTTTGGGGGACGTCGCGATGGGGTGAGTCTGTTTATTCCTCTTCATGCGATGACATCGGTAGACCGGTCGTGGGCCCGGGTAATGTAGCTCAGGAGTATGCTACGGTGGTAGCGCAGGTGCTACGGCCGGGCTAGCTTCAAGCTAAGTGGGTGGAAACGCTAGCCAGGAGTAATCCGAGGTTGAGGTTTAGCTAGATAGCTAGTTGCTGAAAAATCCAGCTGAAAGATGTTCCGTTTGCGGTGGGAATCCGGGGATGAAAAATAAATAGGTCCGTTGTGCTCTGGTTAAAGTCGCGTTGTACGAACAGGCGAGAGCTTTCCGAACTACAGGTTAGCTGATGACCGGTTAGCTGGAGACCGCTAGCATACCCGCTGGTTAGCTGGCTAGCTTCAGTTGAGGGGTCCCGAAGTAAATATAAATACTTTAGGAAAAATAGCTACATTGGGTGAGTCGGGTTGCAGGAGAGTATTTGGAAGCTTAGGGTTTAGCAAAATGTTTTCAAAGAGATATGTGGAGAAAATATATAAAAAACGAAAAATAAACGATATATACAGGGACACGACAGGACAGGACGACCTACTGCTACGCCATCTTGGGTACAAGTAAGACATACAGTTGAAGTTGGAAGTTTACCTACACCTTATCCAAATACATTTAAACTCAGTTTTTCACAATTACTGACATTTAATCCTAGCAAAAATTCCATGTCTTAGATCAGTTAGGATCACATGATTTTAAGAATTTGAAATGTCAGAATAATAGTAGAGAGAATTATTTATTTCAGCTTTTATTTCTTTCATCACATTCACAGTGGGTCAGAAGTTTACATATACTGAATTAGTATTTGGTAGCATTGCCTGTAAATTGTTTATTTTGTGTCTAATGTTTTAGGGTAGCCTTCCACAACCTTCCCACAACAATTTGGACAAATGTTGGCCCATTCCTCCTGACAGAGCTGGTGTAACTGAGTCAGGTTTTTAGGCCTCCTTGTTAAACACGTTTTTTCAGTTCTGCACACAAATTTTCTACAGGATTGAGGTCAGGGCTTTGTGTGGCCACTCCAATACCTTGACTTTATCCTTAAGCCATTTCGCCACAACTTTGGAAGTATGCTAGGGATCATTGTCCATTTGGAAGAACCATATGCAACCAAGCTTTAACTTCCTGACTGATGTCTTGAGATGTTGCTTCAATATATCCACATACTTTTCCTCCCCCATGAAGCCATCTATTTTGTGAAGTGCACCAGTCCCCTCTGCAGCAAAGCACCCCCACAACATGATGCTGCCACCCCCATGCTTCACGGTTGGGATGGTGTTCTTCGGCTTGCAAGCCACCCCCTTTTTACTCCAAGCATAATGATGGTCATTATGGCCAACCAGTTCTATTTTTGTTTCATCAAACCAGAGGACATTTCTCCAATAAGTACGATCTTTGTCCCCATGTGCAATTGCAAATTGTTGTCTGGCATTTTTATAGCAGTTTTGGAGCAGTGGCTTCTTCCTTGCTGAGCGGTCTTACAGGTTATGTCGATATAGGACTTGTTGTTCTGGGATTGATTTGCACTTTTCGCACCAAAGTACTTTTATCTCTAGGAGGCAGATCACGTCTCCTTCCTGAGCGGTTTGACGGCTGCGAGGTCCCATGGTCTTTAATATTGCGTGCTATTGTTAAAACAGATGAACATGGTACCTTAAAGCCTTTGGAAATTGCTCCCAAGGATGAACCAGACTTGTGGAGGTCTACAATTATTTTTCTAAGGTCTTGGCTGATTTATTTTGATTTTCCCATGATGTCAAGCAAAAAGGCACTGAGTTTGAAGGTAGGCATTGAAATACATCCACAGGTACACCTCCAAATTATGTCAATTAGCCTATCAGAAGCTTCTTAATCCATAACATAATTTTCTGGAGTTTTCCAAGCTGTTTAAAGGCACAACTTCTGACCCACTGTAATTGTGATACAGTGAATTAAGTGAAATAATCTGTCTTAAACAATTGTTGGAAAAATTACTTGTGTTATGCACAAAGTAGATGTCCTAACCGACTTGCCAAAACTATAGTTTGTTAACAAGACATTTGTGGAGTGGTTGAAAAACGAGTTTTAATGACTCCAACCTAAGTGTATGTAAACTTCCGACTTCAACTGTAGCTAGCTAGATAATATATCTTGCTGGATAGATTATACTGTATACATAAGTATTTTGACACCCCTTGAAATTAGTAGATTTGGCTACTTCAACCACAGCCATTGCTGACATGTGTATCAAATCGAGCACACTGCCATGCAATCTCCATAGACAAACATTGGCAGTAAAATGGCCTTACTGAAGAGCTCAGTGACTTTCTACGTGGCACCGTCATGGGATGCCACCTTTCCAACAAGTCAGTTTGTCAAATTTCTGCCCTGCCAGTGCTGCCCCGGTCAACTGTAAGTGATGTTATTGTGGAAACATCTAGTAGCAACAACAGCTCAGCTGCGAAGTGGTAGGCCAAACAAGATCACAGAATGGGACTGCTGATTGCTGAAGCGCATAACAATCGTCTGTGCAACACTTACTACCGAGTTCCAGACTGCCTCTGGAAGCAACATTGGTACAAGAGATGTTCGTCGGAAGCTTCATGAAATGGGTTTCCATAGCCGAGCAGCCGCACACAAGCCTAAGATCACCATGTGCAATGCCAAGCGTCGGCTGGAGTGGTGTAAAGCTCATCGCCATTGGACTCTGGAGCAGTGGAAACATGTTCTCTGGATTGATGATTCATGGTTCACCATCTGATGGACAAATCTGGGTTTGGAGGATTCCAGAAGAATGCTGCCTGCCCCAATGCATAGTGCAATATGTGGAAGAGAATTCCTCTTCCACCAAACTTTACAGTTGCCACTATTCATTTGGGCAGATCTGGGGCTGTTTTTCATGGTTCAGGCTAGGCCCCTTGTTCCAGTGAAGGGAAATCTTAAAACTTCTTAAGTCTAGGGGGCAGTATTTGGAATTTCGGATGACTGACGTGTCCAAAGTTAACTGCCTGTTACTAATGCCCAGAAGCTATGATATGCATATAATTGGTAGCAGTGCATAGAAAGCACTCTGAAGTTTCTAAAACCGTTAAAATAATGTCTGTGGGTATAACAGAACTGATATGGCAGGCGAAAACTTGAGGATAATTATTATTATTTTGTTTTTTTTAGGTTACAGGCCATTCAAATGCTTGTCTAAGGGATATTAAAAGTAATTCCTCCCAGATTGCAGAACCTATGGCTTCCACTAGATATCAACAGTCTTTAGAAATGGTTTCACGCTTGTTTTTTGAAAAATGAGTTAGTAGTTGTTATGTTTGAAGGTGGCTCTCATTTGGATTGTAGTCTTGTGGCGCGTGTTGATGAGGGCTCGCACTTAGTTTACTTATCTCTGGTATTGAACATACTACGTTCCGTCTTAAATTTGATAGTTTATTTACATATCAGGGTACCTTGAGGATTGATTAGAAACATTGTTTGACTTATTTGGACGAACTTTACTGGTAACATTTGGGATTCCTTTGTCTGCATGTGGAACGGGTGGATTACTGAATCAAATGCACCAACTAAGCTGACTTTTTTGGGATATTAAGAAGGACTTTGCCGAACAAAACAACCATTTGTTGTGTAGCTGGGACCCTTGGAATTGCAAACAGAGGAAGATCTTCAAAGGTAAGGGATTTATTTTATTGCTATTTCTGATTTTTGTGATGCCTCTGCTGGTTTGGAAAATGTAGTTAATGCTGGTATATGCGGGGCGCTGTCCTCAGATAATCGCATGGTATGCTTTCGCCGTAAAGCCTTTTGGAAATCTGACAGAGCGGTTGGATTAACACAAATTTAAGCTTTTAAACGATGTAAGACACTTGTATTTTCAGAAATGTTTAATAATACGATTTTTGTAGTTTGAATTTCGTGCTCTGCAATTTCACCAGATGTTGTCGAGGTGGGGCGCTTCCGTCCCACCTAGCCTGAGGTTTTAACACTACAGCATACAACAATGTTCTAGACGATTCTGTGCTTCCAACATTGTGGTAACAGTTTGGGGAAGGCCCTTTCCTGTTTCAGCATGATAATCAAATCAAATCAAAGTTTATTTTTCACTTGTGCCGAATACAACATGTAGAACTTACAGTGAAATATTTACTTACAGGCTCTAACCAATAGTGCAAAAAAGGTGTTAGGTGAACAATAGGTGAGTAAAGACATAAAACAACAGTTAAAGGACAGGCTAAATACAGTAGCGAGGCTACATACAGACACCGATTAGTCAGGTTGATTGAGGTAGTATGTTCATGTAGATATAGTTAAAGTGACTATGCATATATGATGAACAGAGAGTAGCAGCAGCGTAAAAAGAGGGGGTTGGGGGGGCACACAATACAAATAGTCCAGGTAGCCATTTGATTAACTGTTCAGGAGTCTTATGGCTTTGGGGTAAAAACTGTTGAGAAGACTTTTTGTCCTAGACTCCGGTAACGCTTGCCATGCGGTAGTAGAGAGAACAGTCTATGACTAGGGTGGCTGGGGTCTTTGACTATTTTTAGGGCCTTCCTCTGACACAGCCTGGTGTAGAGGTCCTGGATGGCAGGCAGCTTAGCCCCAGTGATGTACTGGGCCGTACACACTACCCTCTGTAGTGTCTTGCGGTCAGAGGCCGAGCAATTGCCGTACGTGCACAAAGCGAGGTCCATACAGAAATGGTTTGTCAAGAACGGTGTGGTAGAACTTGACTGGCCTGCACAGAGCCCTGACCTCAACCCCATCAAATAGCTTTGGGATGAATTGGAACGCCGAATGCAAGCCAGGCCTAAATGCCCAATATCAGTGCTCGACCTCACTAATGCTCTTGTGGCTGAATGGAAGCAAGTCCTTTCAACAATGTTCCAACATCTAGTGGAAAGCCTTCCCAGAAGAGTGGAGGCTGTTATAGCAGCAAAGGGGGGACCAACTCCACATTAATGCCCATGATTTTGGAATTACACGTTAGACAAGCAGGTGTATAAATACTTTTGGTAATGTTGTGTATATTATAGACATTTTGCTATTTAGTTGTAAATATTGTATGTATTCGAGTAATATTTGTTTTAATTGTTTTCCCCCATGTTCGAGTAATTACTTGTTTTAATTGTTTTCAAGCCACACATCCGATTAGCTAGCTAGCTGACGCTACAAAATGAGACATTGATTCATTTCATTTGAATATAAAATGTTGCTTCACTAGTTAGTCATAATTAACTAACTTATGTGTATAACGTTACTTGACCTTGTGTTACATTTCTGATGTCTGTGGTCTGAAAACCACGCTGATATTGGCTAGTTAGCTTGCTAAGTACTTCAGTTCACACAAGTGTACTGGCACGGAATAGCCAAAAAGCCCCGTTCAGATACAAAAGATGAGACACAACGCAACGGTTTCTTGCTCTGAATGGTGTAGTTTTGCAACGTCTTACATCATTGGCTGGAGTATTCAAGGCATGTCAACACTAGCCAAAGTCTTGCGACGAGACGGATCCATTTAGCCATTCAAAGATCAGTGCGCAAACATTGTGTATTCAGCTTAGCAGCTAGCAAGCTAGCAAAGCAGAGAGCTAGCTAGCTATTTTGTGTACACCGTTTCTTGTGCATGTATTTCATGACACTCGTTTGCTACAACAAGTGGCAACTTTGTCTCAAATCTTCAACAGGGAATTGTAAAGCAGCACCGTTACCTTGGAGACATTCTCAACTGCCGCCTCGTGTTCTTGATCTGAATGCCCTGTCTTTAGTCAGATGTTGTACAACACACCATTCTAAAACTATAGTAGCTAGTTTTCTCTCTGATCTAAGTCATGGATGGTCAACTCCTTGGGGGCTTTATTTTTGACTCACTTTTGCCACAGCTGACACACTTGACTCCAATAACCAACTAATCATGGTCTTCAGTTTGGAATGCAATTAGTTAGGGGGATCACGTGACTCTTGAATAAGATGGCCACATGAACTAAGAGCTCCACACAAGTAGTTTCCAATTCTTAATCTTACCTCCACTTCAAGTTAAAACTCTATTAACTCTCAGCTCAGTGCAATAAGGGCCAAGGTGACAACCCTGGAAAATGCTTTGCCTGACATCAACAACAAGATCACCATCGGCGTGGGGCACCTGGATGAGGCAGAGGGAAGAATCCTATCCATGGAAAACTCACTGGATGACGCCATGGAAACAATAGCATCTGCTAAAAAGAAAATATAGCATCTGGTAGAGAAAACAGAGGCCCTAGAAAATAGGGGGGAAGAAATAATTGTGTTATATTAAATCTGGCCGAAAAAGAGGAGGGAAACGCCACTGATCCGCTACCTGCAAAGCAAACTTCCGAGTGGCTCCACCTGTCCAACGACAGGCCCATAGAACTCGAGAGAGCTCACCAAGCACTGAGGCCCCAACCTGCAGCCAGACAAACACCACACCCAATCACCATATGTTTCCTGAGATGCACTGACAAGGAACGAGTCCTACAGGTAGCAAAAATCAACACCATTACAGTGGGAAACGCCAATCTCACCTTATATCAGGACCTGTGAGCTGGAATACGCCGAAAACACAGAGAGTTTGACGAGGTGAAGGAATACTCCATTGAACAAAGCATCTTTAGGGGATTCAAATACCCAAACGAGCTCAGGATTCTTCACCAAGGAGCCCTGCAACACTTCAAAACTCCTGAAGAGACAAAGTTTTTTGAAAAACAATCTTGGTCACTGAGAATTGGACCAATGATTAAAATTGATATTATTCATGGAGGTAAGACAACATATAGCCACTGTCCAATGAACCACCCGCCCCGCTAAATGTCATTACAGCCATCTAATTTGTATTTATTTTATTTTAGCTGAGAGTGGGATAGGCCCTATAGTCTAACCTAGGCCTACCAACGTTTTAGCTTACTTTTATTACCCCTTTTTAAAATTATTATTTGTAGTTATCATTTTCACATAGGCCTCCACCTTTTATAGCCTGTCGATTACGACACATTTACAGACCTAACGAGCGGCTCAATGTGTCAATTTTATGCCTATTGTCAAGGCTGTGGGTAACTGGTGAAAGGAGTCAGGCGCAGGAGAGCTGAGATGCGTGGACAAGGTATTAAATACAAGACAACACCAGTATAAACACAATACCACGGTGTAGGAAAAATACCGGTATCACGAAAATACCAGCCGTCAGTAACAGCCTGAACAATAGAACAAACATGCACACAAACATGGGGGAAAACAATGATGAACATTGTTAAATAATGAACATGTAATGGGGGAATAAAAATCAGGTGTGTATAAAACAAAGACAAAACAAATGGAAAATGAAAAGTGGATTGGCGTTGACGTCACCGACGGTGGTCGGTGCTCGAACAAGGAGAGGGGCCGACTCCAGCGGAAGTCGTGACACCTATGGCCTTATCCTGTTGATATTTAGTTTTAATAAAAACAATCCAACTTATCCTATAGATCCCTCTTAAGGATTTGATCTATAGTTTCTGTTTTATTTGGTCCTAACGATTAGCCCTATGTCCTTTGGGGGAGATATTTGTAGGCTGGGCTATTGATTTTATTTTCTCCCTCTTTTTTTACTGTGATCTGGACGGGGCTACGTTGTTCCAGGATGGAGTGGATAAGATTCCGCTCTACGCAGAGGATTTCTTGCTCTACATAGACACAAATGCTCAGTATGGCAAGTTTTCAGGATGGTAAGATACATTTGAACAAATCCACTGTTTGCCCTGTCAATCTTACACTCAACAGCTCTATGGAGACACGCTGTCAGTTTCAGTGGAAGACACAGAGGTTTCAATACCTTGGGATCTTTCTAACACCAGATCTGAATTGCCTTTTCATGGAAAATTATCTCCCACTCCTGGATCGAATCAAGAACGATCTCCAAACCTGAATCTCACCCCCAATTAGCTTAGTCGGAGGAATCAATGTTATCTGTATGAACATCCTACCTAGATTTAACTATTTATTTCAGATGCTCCTATGTTATCTCCCAGTTTCCTTTTTCAAAACAACTAACCAAAGCATCACCAAATTTATATGGGGCAACAAAAAAAACTAGGATCCAGTTCTCCACTCTATCGAAAACTGAATCTATGGGTGGTCCTGCCCTTCCCTTCTTCAATTACTACTGGTCTGCCCAAATCCGCAACATGCTAACATGGATCACACACAGACAAGACTCAATGTGGATTCAGTTAGAAGCGCAAACCTGTGGTTCATTGCCCCTTAGCTCAAATATATTAATTAATAACTTCAGTGAAAGGGGCAACATAGCCAAACCTTTGTGATTTACAGTGCTCTACAAGCATGGAGGGACTACAAGAAATACCTTGTCATTTTCTCCTAAATATCTTGCCAAAACCAAGTGGCATACTCTAGGGATTAGGACCTTTTCAGACCCGTTTCATCAGAAATCCACTATACTGAAATCCTTTCAAGAGCTCTGCAGTGAATTCAATGTGCCAAGATCCATTTTTTTTATATCTTCAATTTAGACACGTCATTTCCTTATTTACTTCCAAGGGGAGGTTTAGAGCTCAATGAATGAAGTTGAGACCCTTCTTGCTACAGCACAATCCATCAAAGGCAAAATCTCATATCAATAGAGTTCTTTCTGAGAAAGGGGGCTCCTCCTTAACTCCTTTGAAAATAATCTGGGAAAAGGATCTTTGTCTGACTATCAGTGATGAGTTATGGGTGGATGTTTGCGACAGGGTATAGTGCTCCTCTACTAATGTTAAAATGAAAGAATCTAATGACAAATTTTTGTACACATGTCTTCTGACTGTAAAAGATGTACCTCTGAAAGGGGAACCTATATGCATGGATTTTGGAGTTGTAGAGAGATTACCAGATTTTGGCAAACTATACATACTGTGCACAGAAAATACTAGATGTACAGTTTGATATGACCCCGTGTCTCTATCTTCTTAATGCCCAGCAGGACTTTGTTCTTGATCTTGACAGAGAAAATGTGTTTATGACCATCACATACTTAGCTAAGAAATGTATTCTTCTATTGTGCGCTTCTAATACTTCTCCTACATTTCAAATGTGGATTGACCAGACTGTTGACTTTCTTCCTCTTGAAAAGCTCACTTATGACCTCCACAAGAGACAGGCCAAGTTTGATAGACTCTGGTCTCCACTACTCAACTATATTTCAAATTGGACACAGTAATGGGGTGATTAGGGAAATGAGCAGATACATGTTGTGTAAGATGCTGTAAAAAGTAATTATTTGCTCGTTGTCTCAGCTAAGGCTGGAAATATCTAATAGGAACGCAGATGTTGTTTTGTTTTATATATTATTTATGTCTGCCACATCTGTGAATGTGGAATGTGTTTTGTTGGTTGATTGAAAAACAAGAAAATGTAATAAAACTTCAGTTGAAAAAGATAATTCAATTAATTTTTATCAGGTGTTATACTTATAGGGCTGGGGGAAAATGTGACACCAATCAGGCCCCCGAGGACATGAGTTGCCCAACCCTGATCAATGTACAGTGCCTTGCGAAAGTATTCGGCCCCCTTGAACTTTGCGACCTTTTGCCACATTTCAGGCTTCAAACATAAAGATATGAAACTGTATTTTTTGTGAAGAATCAACAACAAGTGGGACACAATCATGAAGTGGAACAACATTTATTGGATATTTCAAACTTTTTTAACAAATCAAAAACTGAAAAATTACTGCAAAATTATTCAGCCCCTTTACTTTCAGTGCAGCATACTCTCTCCAGAAGTTCAGTGAGGATCTCTGAATGATCCAATGTTGACCTAAATGACTAATGATGATAAATACAATCCACCTGTGTGTAATCAAGTCTCCGTATAAATGCACCTGCACTGTGATAGTCTCAGAGGTCCGTTAAAAGCGCAGAGAGCATCATGAAGAACAAGGAACACACCAGGCAGGTCCGAGATACAGTTGTGAAGAAGTTTAAAGCCGGATTTGGATACAAAAATATTTCCCAAGCTTTAAACATCCCAAGGAGCACTGTGCAAGCGATAATATTGAAATGGAAGGAGTATCAGACCACTGCAAATCTACCAAGACCTGGCCGTCCCTCTAAACTTTCAGCTCATACAAGGAGAAGACTGATCAGAGATGCAGCCAAGAGGCCCATGATCACTCTGGATGAACTGCAGAGATCCACCTGGGAGACACACCAAACATGTGGAAGAAGGTGCTCTGGTCAGATGAAACCAAAATTGAACTTTTTGGCAACAATGCAAAACGTTATGTTTGGCGTAAAAGCAACACAGCACTGTCAAACATGGTGGTGGCATCATGGTTTGGGCCTGCTTTTCTTCAGCAGGGACAGGGAAGATGGTTAAAATTGATGGGAAGATGGATGGAGCCAAATACAGGACCATTCTGGAAGAAAACCTGATGGAGTCTGCAAAAGACCTGAGACTGGGACAGAGATTTGTCTTCCAACAAGACAATGATCCAAAACATAAAGCAAAATCTACAATGGAATGGTTCAAAAATAAACATATCCAGGTGTTAGAATGGCCAAGTCAAAGTCCAGACCTGAATCCAATCGAGAATCTGTGGAAAGAACTGAAAACTGCTGTTCACAAATGCTCTCCATCCAACCTCACTGAGCTCGAGCTGTTTTGCAAGGAGGAATGGGAAAAAATGTCAGTCTCTCGATGTGCAAAATTGATAGAGACATACCCCAAGCGACTTACAGCTGTAATCGCAGCAAAAGGTGGCGCTACAAAGTATTAACTTAAGGGGGCTGAATAATTTTGCACTCCCAATTTTTCAGTTTTTGATTTGTTAAAAAAGTTTGAAATATCCAATAAATGTCATTCCACTTCATGATTGTGTCCCACTTGTTGTTGATTCTTCACAAAAAAATACAGTTTTATATCTTTATTTTTGAAGCCTGAAATGTGGCAAAAGGTCGCAAAGTTCAAGGGGGGCGAATACTTTCGCAAGGCACTGTATACTTCTGAGCTGGAGTCCTTCCAGAGTCACATACGCGGTTTGCTTTCCCTCCTCCAGTCTATGACTGTAACCATCTTCCAGCCTTGGAGAACACGTAGGGCAGTGTTCCCCAACTGGCAGTCTGTGGGTGGTTTACGTTTTCTAAGCAAAAAATATGTATTTGTTTTATTTTCATTGTTGGACGTAAAAACACCAGTTATTTTAATTTGGGAAATCTGTTCTCAATATCCCCACACATAATAGAGAGACACGTGACCTTATACAAATGTAAGCAAGGTTTGAAATGATTGATCATGTTTTTGTCAAATATTACATCTGTTTAGGATTCTTGTGGTCAATTTGCAGCCTACAAATGATTTGTAATTATGTTCCGGCCCCCCAACCATCCGCTCATGAAAGAAATTGGGCCGTGGCTGAATCTTGTTGATGATCCCTGGCGTAGGGCAATAAGATGTAAATGTTAGTTGTCCTCTAAGTTGTGAAAAATATTTGAATGATGTTAAACTAAAACATTTAAATGTATTAGAACTTATTACAATATAATGCATGCTATCACTGTAATATGTTCAACAAATGTCAACATTACAGTTCTGCACTGACAGTAATGAAATTCTATAGACGAAATACTCACGAAATATTATTATATCTTTCAGCTAAAGGAGACTCTACAATAACAAGCCTTGAAGGTGAAATTTCTACTCATTGAAAACTGCAAAGGACTACACCTACATCCCAGTACTTCAGATGGCAGTGTTACGAAGACTGGGCTCTAAAATCGGGACAGTGTTGTCAGACTTGGTGGTCCTACAACCAAACATGTAAATCATATAAATAAGGGAAGTTTATGTGGGAAAAAATAAACTTGCGCGAGAAACAATACTTGTGCATTCATTATCTAGCATATAGTCATCATTATTGTACATTTGGAATGGCCTAGAACAAAACAAGTAAATCATATAAAAAAGGGAAGTTTGTGTGGTCAACAACACTTGTGCATTTTTTATCTAGCATAGATGTCACGCCCTGACCATAGAAAGCTGTTTATTTTCTATGTTGGTTGGGGCATGATAGTGACTAGGAGAATTGTATTTCTATGGTGGCCTGATATGGTTCCCAATCAGAGGCAGCTGTTTATCGTTGTCTCTGATTGGGGATCATATTTAGGTAGCCATTTCTCCATTGTGTTTATGGGATCTTGTCTACAGTTAGTTGCCTTTGTGCACACCAGTAGCTTCACGTTTCGTTTGTGCTTTATTGTTTTTGTTTTGATGAGTTTCGATTTATAGAAAATATGTGGAACTCTATGCACGCTACGCCTTGGTCTTCTTCTTTCGATGATCGTGACAGACATCTATGTTGTTGACGGTTTACTATTCAATTGATTTTCAAGCAGAAGAGTCGAGTATAACACTTTTGTAATCCATACACAACATATTCATAGTCATAGCTCTCGAGAATCAAGGGACCATCCGAGTAATGTTATTAGCTAGCTAGTTTCAGCTATGAGTCAGAAGGGCAAAGGATTGAATGAATGCCAAAGCCAAGCCAATCACAAGGGGCAATCCCAGTAATGTTATTAGTTAGCTAGTTAGTATGGAAGTCGGAGAAGGGCAAAGATTTGCAAAAGCCAAGGTTATTTTCCATGCTAGGATAGCCTGATGTACTAAAGCTATCGATATTGCTATTTTGTACCAGGCAGGGAAATTCAAGGTAGCTATTAACAACCATGTAGCTTTCTAAATTAGCTAGCTAGTGTGGGGGTTAATTTCTTTACTATCAAATGAGGAGAGACAAACTTATCACACAAGTCAGAGTTATACTTAAACAAAAATTTTAATCACTTATTAATAAGGGAGCAGGTCAATACAACCCACACATATAAAGTTAATCGATTGAGTGCTCTACGGTAATGATAGCTGGTCAACGAAGCACCCTCAGATGATTCGTTGAGAGCCCCGAGACAAAAGTACAAAGGTCTGTTATAGCCAAGATGCACCCCTTTCATTCTACAAGTCGAACAACAGATGTATGGAGTGGGTCGCAAGGTTAAGATTTGTATGAAAGATACTTATAATTCACAGCAGACAGTATCTGCTGTAAAAACATTAACTCATGCTCTGGAATTCGGTATCCCCCAAGACATTGTAAATCTTCCAGAGGCCCATCCTCAGTAGAACACTCACAGATGAGCGTTCTAACAATCCCTTATTCTTATGCATAAAACAACCATTTGATGCAATAAAAGTATTATAACATAATCTTTAAATTTTGCTCTCACTCTAGCTACATTGACATTGTTAACATTAGCTATCTTTCTGGCGTACAACATGAATATTATAACATGTATATTATTGTGCCTGTTCTGAAGACATTGTTGCTAAAAAGATCTACAATCTTGTCCATAACTGTTATCGCATTGGCATCCACAGTCTCAAATTACCAGACTCTGTTGGGTTGTCACTAGTTACCACAGCCACAAAGTATCAGAGAGGATCATGATGACACCTGTACACACATAATTACTCAGTGAAGGTTTAATTAAACAACTGTCACGAATCCCGCTTCCTGAGTTTGTGTTTGCCTGTGTTTCTGTCCTGGAGTGTGTTTCCGGTGTCCTGGAACTGGTTGCCCCTCCGGTTGCTGGGCGAATTAGCTTGTTGGGAGATCGATGTTCACCCGCACTTGTATCCCATCAGTAATCTGCACACCTGTCCTGATCATCACCTCTCCCCTTCAAAAGCTCTGACCTGACATCCATTCCCTGCCGGATCGTTAGCCATGAACAGTATGTTGTGCCATAGTATCAGCCTCAAGTTGGATAGAATTTGTTTTGTTGTTTTTTACGTATTGTTTGCCTTAAACTTACCTCCGTTTGTTCTGTCTTCAGTTACTCACCCGGATCATTTTCCCCATTCCCGCCTGGTCGTCGGAGGATTCCGCTACCCCATTGGATCCACCTATTTACTCCCATCAACTCACCACCGCTGCCCGCTACGCCACCTGGATATATCTACCCATTCACATTCACTTGTAAATAAATACTCACCTTCTTCCTACTCTCCTTGTCCTGGTCTGCTTCTGGGTTCGATTTTGAAAGAACATGACAACAACTTAAAAGTGTTTACCTATTTAACTAAAGTGGAAAGTCTGGAGATGACAGAGATGCGACTCCGTGACCTGGAAACAGTTGGAACTCCTAAAATAGGAAACGGAATCACTCAAATCATTCCCCTAAATTCATTGTGAGGGTCCCATGCCGCTGATTGACAGTACGCACCGCATGGGTCAAGTCCACAATGACTCTAGCTGTATAATTGTACGGATCCACAGCTTAGAAATCAAGCAGCGAATTGTTCGCCTTGCAATGGAATCCGGGGTCTGACCTATGCAGGGAAGAGTATTAGCATCTACCCAGACCTGGGGGACCAACTTCTTATTAAACAAAGGACAAGGAATGTTTCATGTTTAATATTACGATTTTTAACATTTTGAATTTCGCGCTCTGCAATTTCACCCGATGTTGTCGAGAGGTACTGTATTGTCGAGAGGTACTGTACTGTGACCAACAGATGCATATCTGTATTCCCAGTGATGTGAAATCAATAGATTAGGACCTAATGAATGTATTTCAAATGACTTATTTCCTTTATATGAACTGTAATGCAGTACAATCTTTTAAATTGTTGCATGTTGCATTTATATTTTCGTTCGGTGTAAGTTGGTCACTATCCCCTACTATTTTTTGTTTAATTTTGTATTTATTTATTGTTATTGGCAAGGATAGATGGACAGTCCCATATGGGCTACTAACACATAATTGCTTTTTTGCTTTTGCTTGTTTTTCTTCCTGTTCATTCCTACCCCCCTCTGGTTAAGCTACTGAATGTATCTCCCAGGGAGGGCTTGCCCCACAGGCAATGATTCATTATTATATACGGTCTAGTGTATAGACTTCACTTTTTGCACATACCCCGTTCTTTTTGTGTGTCCATATTGTAAAGCATTTAAACGTCATGGATTAAATGTCCAACAGCTATCCTATTTTTGACTGTTTAGGCATTAGACTTGAATGTCTGTCTTATCTTCATTTTGTTTTCATATTCTTAATTTTTTCTTTATTACCCATTACTCAACAAGTCTATTTATTTGTAAAGGTATCCCCAAGCCACAAGACTGCTAAATAGTACATCTACAGTACCAAAACTATCTGCACTGACTCTATCTTGCACGGACCCTTACGCACTCACTATACTACAGTGGGGAGAACAAGTATTTGATACACTGCCGATTTTGCAGGTTTTCCTACTTACAAAGCATGTAGAGTTCTGCAATTTTTATTATAGGTACACTTCAACTGTGAGAGACGGAATCTAAAACAAAAATCCAGAAAATCACATTGTATGATTTTTAAGTAATTCATTTGCATTTTATTGCATGACATAAACATTTGATCACCTACCAACCAGTAAGAATTCCGGCTCTCACAGACCTGTTCGTTTTTCTTTAAGAGTCCCCCCTGCTCTCCACTCATTACCTGTATTAACTGTACCTGTTTGAACTCGCTACCTGTATAAAAGACACCTGTCCACACACTCAATCAAACAGGCTCCAACCTCTCCACAATGGCCAAGACCAGAGAGACGTGTAAGGACATCAGGGATAAAATTGTAGACCTGCACAAGGCTGGGATGGGCTACAGGACAATAGGCAAGCAGCTTGGTGAGAAGGCAACAACTGTTGGCGCAATTATTAGAAAATGGAAAAAGTTCAAGATGACGGTCAATCACCCTCGGTCTGGGGCTCCATGCAAGATCTCACCTCGTGGGGCATCAATGATCATGAGGAAGGTGAGGGATCAGCCTAGAACTACACGGCAGGACCTGGGACCACAGTCTCAAAGAAAACCATTAGTAACACACTACGCCACCATGGATTAAAATCCTGCAGTGCACGCAAGGTCCCCCTGCTCATTCCAACACTTGTCCAGGCCCGTCTGAAGTTTGCCAATGACCAACTGGATGATCCAGAGGAGGAATGGGGAAGGTCATGTGGTCTGATGAGACAAAAATAGAGCTTTTTGGTCTAAACTCCACTCACTGTGTTTGGAGGAAGAAGAAGGATGAGTACAACCCTAAGAACACCATCCCAACCGTGAAGCATAGAGGTGGAAACATCATTCTTTGGGGATGCTTTTCTGCAAAGGGGACAGGACGACTGCACTGTATTGAGGGGAGGATGGATGGGCCCATGTATCACGAGATCTTGCCCAACAACCTCCTTCCCTCAGTAAGAGCATTGAAGATGGGTCGTGGCTGGGTCTTCCAGCATGACAACGACCCGAAACACACAGGGCAACCAACGAGTGGCTCCATAAGAAGCATCTCAAGGTCCTGGAGTGGCCTAGCCAGTCTCCAGACGTGAACCCAATTGAAAATCTTTGGAGGGAGCTGAAAGTCCGTATTGCCCAGCGACAACCCCGAAACCTGAAGGATCTGGATGTCACGAACCTCGCTGAAGAGGGTGCCTCTTCCTGTTCGGGCGGGGCTCGTCGGTCGTCGTCACCGGCCTATTAGCTGCCATCGATTCTTTTTCCGTTTGTGTTTGTTATTGGTTAATTGGGTACACCTGTTTTGTATTAGGGTTTGTTTATAGGGTATTTAAGGGCACTAGGCCTGCTGGGTATTTTGTGCGGGCTTGTTAATTGTTACTCTGTGTTTGATGGTGTATTTGCTTTTCGTATCTTTATTTATCCGGTCTATTTTGTCCTGTTGTTTTTGGACTGGCAACTTATACGCCCTGTGTGTTGGCGTCATCGTTTTGGTTGAATAAATTTTGATAAACGAGAGAACCCTGCTCTCTGCGCCTGATTCCACCCACCACTCATAGTTATTCGTAACAGAAGCCCGCACCGAAGAAATGGAGTCAGCAGGAGCAGCGACCACCCCTCTCCCCACTATGGAGGAGCGCGTCCATCACCACACAGCTGTTCTCCATCGGATTGGTACGGCGATGGATCAGATGATGGAGAGGATGGAACGATGGGAAAGGAGTGGTCTACCGACGTCTATCTCAGCTCTCCCACTGCCGACACCACCTACACCACCTACATCTTCCTCTGGGTCCGGCGCACTGCATCTCTCCCCCCCGAGGGAGTACGAAGGAGCAGCGGCTGGGTGCCAGGGATTTTTGCTCCAGCTAGAGCTCTACCTGGCTACCATGCGTCCGGCTCCCTCGGGTGAGGAGAGTGTGAGCCTCCTCGTCTCCTGTTTAACGGGCAGGGCCCTGGACTGGGCTAACGCGGTCTGGAACAGTCCAGACTCGGCTCGGGACAACTACCTGGAGTTCACCCGCCGTTTCAGAGCTGTGTTCGATCATCCACCAGAGGGTAAAGCGGCGGGTGAGCAACTGTTCCACCTCAGACAGGAGATGAGGAGTGCGCAGGACTTCGTGTTGGAGTTTAGGACCCTAGCTGCTGGTGCTGGGTGGAATGACAGGGCCCTGATGGATCATTACCGGTGTAGTCTCCGGGAGGACGTCCGCCCGGGAGCTAGCTTGCAGAGACACAACTCTCTCCCTGGATGAACTTATAGACATGTCTATTCGATTGGACAACCTGCTGGCTGCCCGCGGGCATTCGGAAGGGGTCCTGTTAATTCCACCTTCCAGCTCTCCCACTCCCACTCCGATGGAGTTGGGAGGAGCTGCATCTAGGGGAACCAGAGGGGGCTCCTCCTGCTCCTATTGTGGACGTAGAGGACACACTTCGGACCGGTGTTGGAGGAGTCCCTCTGGGAGTCGAGATGGTCGGCGGAACATTCCTCGGCCACCCCAGGTGAGTAAGCACCAAACTCACTCAGAGCTCCTTGTTGGTCACATGTTTTTGTAAAAAAAAATCCCTGCGTTTTTCCCCTCTCTTCAGCATAAGGCGCTAGTCGATTCAGGCGCAGCTGGGAGTTTTATGGATCGTGGACTCGCCCGTAAATTGGGTATTCCGTTAGTGCAGATAGACCCACCTCTCCCTGTGCACTCCTTAGATAGCCGGCCGTTAGGGTCAGGGCTGGTCAGGGCTGGTCAGGGAGGCCACGATTCCGCTGGACATGGTAACGCAGGGGAATCATAAGGAGAGGATCAGTTTCTACCTTATTGATTCACCTGGGTTCCCGGTGGTGTTGGGGGTTCCCTGGCTGGCTATTCACAATCCCGTTATTTCCTGGAAACAGGGGGCTCTTAAGGGGTGGTCAGACGAGTGTTCGGAGAGGTGTATAGGAGTTTCCATCGGTGCCACGACGGTGGAGAGTCCAGACCAGGTTTCCACCGTGCGCATTCCCCCAGAATATGCCGATTTAGCTATCGCTTTTAGTAAGAAGAGGGCGACCAAATTACCACCTCATCGACGGTGGGATTGCGTGATAAACCTCCAGGAGAACGCTGCACTTCCCCGGAGTCATGTGTACCCACTGTCACAGGAGGAGACGTTGGCTATGGAAACATATGTCACGGAAGCTCTGAGACAGGGGTACATTCGGCCCTCCATGTCACCTGTCTCCTCGAGTTTCTTTTTTGTGAGGAAAAAGGAGGGAGGTCTGCGTCCGTGCATTGATTATCGAGGTCTCAATTCGATCACAGTGGGTTTTAGTTATCCGCTACCTCTCATCGCTACGGCGGTGGAATCATTCCACGGAGCGTGTTTCTTCACAAAACTGGACCTCAGGAGCGCGTATAATCTGGTGCGTATTCGGGGAGGAGACGAGTGGAAAACAGCGTTTAGTACCACATCAGGCCACTATGAGTACCGCGTCATGCCGTATGGGTTGAAGAATGCTCCAGCCGTCTTCCAATCCTTTGTAGATGAGATTCTCAGGGACTTGCACGGGCAGGGTGTGGTAGTCTATATTGATGACATCTTGATTTATTCTGCCACACGCACCGCGCATGTTTCCTTGGTGCGCAAGGTTCTTGGGCGACTGCTGGAGCATGACCTATACGTCAAGGCTGAGAAATGTGTGTTCTCCAAACCAGCCGTTTCCTTCCTGGGTTATCGCATTTCCAGCTCGGGGATGATGATGGAGTGTGACCGCGTTAATGCCGTGCGTAATTGGCCGACTCCGACCACGGTAAAGGAGGTGCAGCGGTTTTTAGGGTTTGCCAATTACTACCGGAGGTTTATCCGGGGTTTTGGCCAAGTAGCGGCGCCCATTACCTCACTGCTGAAGGGGGGACCGGTGCGTCTGCGTTGGTCAGCAGAGGCTGATGGAGCCTTCAACCAGTTGAAGGTACTGTTCACTGGAGCTCCCGTGTTGGCGCATCCGGACCCTTCGTTAGCATTCATAGTGGAGGTGGATGCGTCCGAGGGGTTGGGGCCGTGCTGTCTCAGCGTTCGGGCACGCCACCGAAGCTCCGTCCCTGCGCTTTCTTTTCTAAGAAGCTGGGTCCGGCGGAGCGGAACTATGATGTGGGGGATCGGGAGTTACTAGCTATGGTAAAGGCCCTGAAGGTGTGGAGACACTGGCTAGAGGGGGCTAAACACCCTTTTCTCATCTGGACTGACCACCGTAATCTGGAGTATATTCGAGAAGCGAGGAGACTGAATCCGCGTCAGGCTAGGTGGGCCATGTTTTTTACACGTTTTAGATTTACAATCTCTTACAGACCAGGTTCCCTCAACACTAAGGCCGACGCACTGTCCCGTCTCTATGACACCGAGGACCGGTCCATCGAACCCACTCCCATCCTTCCAGCCTCTCGGCTTGTGGCCCCAGTGGTATGGGAGGTGGACGCGGACATCGAGCGGGCGTTGAGGGTTGAACCTGCGCCTATACAGTGTCCGACTGGTAGAAGTTACGTACCGCTTGGTGTCCGTGATAAATTGATTCGGTGGGCTCACACACTACCGTCTGCGGGTCATCCGGGGATTGATAGGACGGTGCGGGGTCTTAGGGGGAAATACTGGTGGCCTACTTTAACTAGGGATGTGAGGATCTATGTCTCCTCCTGTTCGGTATGCGCCCAGAGTAAGGCTCCTAGGCACCTTCCTAGAGGGAAGTTACAGCCCCTCCCGGTTCCACAACGGCCATGGTCCCATCTCTCGGTGGATTTCCTTACTGATCTTCCTCCATCTCAGGGAAACACTACCGTTCTGGTCGTTGTGGATCGGTTCTCTAAGTCCTGCCGTCTCCTCCCATTGCCTGGTCTTCCTACGGCCCTACAGACTGCAGAGGCTCTATTTACCCACGTCTTCCAGCACTATGGGGTTCCAGAGAATATAGTCTCCGATCGGGGTCCCCAGTTCACGTCCCGGGTTTGGAAGGCGTTTATGGAGCGTCTGGGGATCTCGGTCAGCCTTACCTCTGGTTATCACCCTGAAAGGAATGGGCAGGTGGAGAGATTAAACCAGGAAGTGGGTAGGTTTCTGAGGTCGTATTGCCAGGATCGGCCAGGAGAATGGGCGAGGTACGTCCCGTGGGCAGAATTGGCCCAGAACTCTCTTCGGCATTCGTCCACAAATATGTCACCATTTGAATGCATACTGGGCTACCAGCCGGTCCTGACTCCATGGCATCAGAGTCAGACCGAGGCTCCTGCGGTGGAGGAGTGGGTACAGCGCTCTAGAGAGACCTGGCAGGCAGTCCAGGCTTCTCTCAGGCAGGCCAGTGAACGGCAGAAGAGAGTCGCTGACCGCCACCGCAGTGAGGCCCCGGTGTTCGCACCAGGGGACAGGGTCTGGCTCTCAACCCGAAACCTGCCCCTCCGCCTGCCCTGCCGGAAGCTGGGGCCGCAGTGTGTGGGGCCATTTAAAGTCCTGAGGAGGATAAACGAGGTTTGTTATAGATTGCAACTTCCCTCTTATTATCGCATTAACCCCTCGTTTCATGTGTCTCTTCTCAGGCCGGTGGTAGCTGGTCCCCTACAAGACAATGAGGTACCGGAGGTCCCTCCACTCCCTCTGGACATTGAGGGGTCCCCGGCGTACACAGTACGAGCTAGTCTGGACTCGAGACGCCGGGTGAGGGGCCTGCAGTACCTCGTGGACTGGGAGGGGTACGGTCCGGAGGAGAGGTGCTGGGTACCGGGGAGGGACATTTTAGATCCTTCCCTCTTGAGGGATTTCCACCTCCTTCACCCGGATCGCCCCGCGCCTCGTCCTCCGGGTTGTCCTTGAGGCCCGGGGTCGGCGTGCTGTGGGAGCCGCGCGTCAGGGGGGGGGGGGGGTACTGTCATGAACCTCGCTGAAGAGGGTGCCTCTTCCTGTTCGGGCGGGGCTCGGCGGTCGTCGTCACCGGCCTATTAGCTGCCATCGATTCTTTTTCCGTTTGTGTTTGTCATTGGTTAATTGGGTACACCTGTTTTGTATTAGGGTTTGTTTATAGGGTATTTAAGGGCACTAGGCCTGCTGGGTATTTTGTGCGGGCTTGTTAATTGTTACTCTGTGTTTGATGGTGTATTTGCTTTTCGTATCTTTATTTATCCGGTCTATTTTGTCCTGTTGTTTTTGGACTGGCAACTTATACGCCCTGTGTGTTGGCGTCATCGTTTTGGTTGCACCGGTGAATCAATTTTGATAAACGACAGAACCCTGCTCTCTGCGCCTGATTCCATCCACCACTCATAGTTATTCGTAACACTGGAGAACATCTGTATGGAGGAGTGGGCTAAAATCCCTGCTGCAGTGTGTGCAAACCTGGTCAAGAACTACAGGAAACATACCAAATATTAAGTTCTGCTTTTCTGATGTATCAAATACAAATTAATTACCTAAAAATCATACATAAATTTTTGTTTTAGATTCCGTCTCTCACAGTTGAAGTGTACCTATAATAAAATGTACAGACCTCTACATGCTTTGTAAGTAGGAAAACCTGCAAGATCGGCAGTGCATCAAATACTTGTTCTCCCCAACGTATATATATAAACCTGATAAATCACAAATACAGAAGATATCAGAACTGGAAAAGTTGTTAACGACGTTCTCAACAAACACTCTTTTCAGAGCAGATAGTGACTACTCTCTCAAAAGTCAAGACAGAACTACATTTTTTGATAAGACCAGCATCCCAGAGTCGCCTCTTCAATGTTAACGTTGAGACTGGTGTTTTGCGGGTACTATTTAATTAAGCTGCCAGTTGAGGACTTGTGAGGCGTCTGTTTCTCAAACTAGACACTAATGTACTTGTCCTCTTGCTCAGTTGTGCACCGGGGCCTCCCACTCCTCTTTCTATTCTGGTTAGAGTCAGTTTGCGCTCTTCTGTGAACGAAGTAGTACACAGAATTGTAAGAGATCTTCAGTTTCTTGAAAAGTTCTCGCATGGAATAGCCATCAATTCTCAGAACAAGAATGGACTGACGAGTTTCAGAAGAAAGTTATTTGTTTCTGGCCATTTTGAGCCTGTAATTGAACCCACAAATGCTGATGCTCCAGATACTCAAATAGTCTAAAGAAGGACCAGTTTTATTGTTACTTTAAAGAGACGGGTGGGGCTAAATCTTAAGAGGGCGTGAACGATGCTGAATGGGTGTAGACAAAGTAGGGCTCTCCAATAGTAGTACCAAAATATTCAAATGCCATTTTCTCGAAATTGTATCAAAGCAAAATTACTTTCCCATTGTTCCTCAACTGTAGAGTATGATATACCATTTTGTAGCTCTGAGTCTCTACTTTTATCCAATGTAAAAAACATAATTTCAAATGTCGCTACTTAAGACCGATTTGAGCCATTCGGTCACATATCTTAAGTTTGTTCACATGCTGTATTTAGCACCAAGCAAAGGTTTTAGGATTAAATTGGCCCCATCTCCCAACTGTTCACCATGTCCTCTAAATCAGGTACAGTAGGCACATTCCTTCATATGATGTGGGAGTGCCCTGCAGTTAATTGCTTCTGGGGTAAAGTTACACAATTATTTTTAAAGTGCATGAATGTAAATATTCAATGATTTGCATCTGCTATGTTGCTTAACAATGATCGCTCCTTGTCATGTTGATTGTATACATAACAGGGGTTTTTAATACACCCAAAACAGACACGTATACAAAAAAACTGGACTGTACCCAAACAAAAGACTGAGGGTAAACCTTGTTGACCGACACGGGACGATACCCGTAACACACAATATATATAGCACGCAGCATAGCAGCTGCACCAACGCATAGGTACTCACACAACCAACGGACATGGGAACAATAACCAACAAAGACAGAGGGAACAGAGGGCACATGTATAACATACTAATCAGGGGAAATGGGAACCAGGTGTGTGTAATCAGACAAGACAGTCCGGGGTTGATATTAATGAGTCCCGTTCAGTGAAGCCCAGAAAGCCGGGGGGTGTAGACCTCCGGAACTGGTGAACAGAATGAGCATCAGTACCGGGTGGATCCATGACACTAAAATGGATTCATGCCAAGTCAATAGCCGTTTCCGCACCTAGGACTCAACTTAATCTATATCCCCAAAGTTCAGTGCTATAGCCCAATTTGAATTCATAGGCAATGTTCCCGTGTTCGTGGAGAATTCATGGTAAACGCTGCATATGTCGGCTAAATCAGAAATTTGCTTTATATTTCAAGTGCACTATAGCGTTGAACTTCGGCGATACGGATTGAATCGAGACCCTATATTATATTGCAACAGCAGAAGACAGCAGCTTAATTTAAGGGTGAATCCATTTGATGGATGAGTGTGTGAGTGTATGTACTCTCCGAAGGCCCCCCTTTGTCTGACACTGGATAACTCTGTTCAGGTTGACCTACTTAAATACCACCTTTTCCAATAGAATTGTATTATTAGTATTATTACATGCATCGCTATCATCGTTATAAATCATTTGACACGGGCCCCATGGTCATCATTGACACGCTCCCCACAGAGTGATGAAGTGCCCTCAAAACAAAAACTCATGTTGACCCAGTTACGAATTCAAGACTGTTGCTCCAACTGAGTTTTTAAAGTGAAGCTACATAAAGCTAAATTGTATGGGGATTGTTGCACTTCGAGCACAGAGTTGAACATTTGCAGTAGATTCATTTATAATCTCTCTCTTTACAGATTTTTGCCTATGGATGTGGTCAATTTACTACACAGATACTCATACTCTTCCAATGTTTTTCATCATTACTACCCTTTCTACTTAGCTTTCCCTTACCTAAAGTACTATTACTACTACCACTAGTATTACCATGCTACTAGCACAGCAATAATGATCACAATACCAGTTTAACCACCAGTTCAGTATTTTCTTTCATTAATAAAACTTGTACATGTTTCAGCAAGAGTTGCGGCAGAGGTTGGTGTGGAATAATTGTGTCTGTTACCAGCAAGTCTTTGAGTTCACGTCTTCGAGAAATATGGCTTCTAATGATTTCATTTCACACCCCATCCAAAATACAGGTTATCATACTGCAGGTATAATTGCTTGGGTTCCTCCGGTTAGGGGAGACTGTGTTAAGTAAGGATATACTGTACCACTGATATGTTAGTCATTATTATTTCCTTGTATCTTCCTTGCAGTATTAGGATTATGGCATTTTATACAACAGGGACTGGAGATATTTGGGGTTTATGACAATGACAAAAAATGTAAACCATTGAACTGATGATACATAATAAGTACAGTTAGAAAAAAGGGGAACTTGAACAGAACAAAAATTGGTGTATTTACTCTTGTAATAGTATTGTTACAGTATAACTGTAATAGTATTTACTGCTCAAAATGAACATAATACCATTTTCTTTTCAACTGTATGACTGCCATTACTATGTGGGACTGGGGGGGAGATGAATGGTTGCTGACAGGCAAAACCTCAAATCTTAGCCCGACATGCTGACATTTGAGTTGTTCAATTTGAAGGGTTTGATTAGTTAGCCCAGGTGCAGTTATTGTTCCCAGGTGCAGCCCCTTTGTCTCCGCATGAGCTCAGGAAGCATGAGGCAAGGCTCCCCTAGGTACATGAAAAACATAAGGAGACCAGGTGGTGGAAGATGGTTGCAATTCTGACAAAGCAGCAATGTTTCTTAGTCTCCCAGGTACAGATCCCCCTGCCACAGGGTAAGAAGCCCAGGATGCGGGAAGATGCTGGGTGCATTCCAGGGAGTCTGTTGTGAAGGCACTGAGTTTGTGATGCGGTCACATTGAGTTCACACGTTCAAACCCCAAAAAGTGTCATGTAGTCATGTTGCGCGAGTTGGAACCGGTGTATTTTCTGAATCAAACGTGCCAAATAAATTGACATTGTGGGGATATAAAGACAGAATTTATCAAACAAAATTACCATTTGTAATGTTTAAACCAGTTATGCATTAGGGGGCGCCATTACATTTTTTAGATGAAAAACGTTCCCGTTTTAAACAAGATATTTTGTCACGAAAACATGCTTGACTATGCATATACTTGACAGCTTTGGAAAGAAAACACTCTGACATTTCCAAAACTGCAAAGATATTGTCTGTGAGTGCCACAGAACTGATGTTACAGGCGAAACCCAGATAAAAATCCAACCAGGAAGTGCCGCGTTTTTTGAAACCGCCTCATGCCAATGACTCCTTATATGGCTGTGAATGAGCTACGAATGAGCTTACGTTTTCCACGTATTCCCCAAGGTGTCTACAGCATTGTGACGTCTTTTTAGGCATTTCCATTGAAGAATGGCTGTAAGGGACCATATATAGCATGTGGTCACATGGTGTCTCCCACAGAAAATCTCGCGTAAAATACTGAGGTAGCCATTTTTCCAATCGCTTCTTATGAGAAACAAATTGCCTCGACGGATATATTATCGAAAATATATGTTAAAAACACCTTGAGGATGGATCCTAAACAACGTTTGCCGTGTTTCTGTCAATATTATGGAGCAAATTTTGAAAAACGTTTCGCGTTATAGTTGCTGCATTTTCCGGTTGATTTCTCAGCCAAGCATGATGAAGAAACGGGAGCTATTTCCAAAAATAATATTTTTGGAAAAAAGGAACATTTGCTATCTAACTTGGAGTCTCCTGAGTGAAAGCATCCGAAGTTCTTCAAAGGTAAATGATTTAATTTGGTTGCTTTTCTTATTTTCGTGAAAATGTTGCCTGCTGCCAGCAGAGCTAGCATAGCATTATGCCATGATAAACTTACACAAATGCTTGTCTAGCGTTGGCTGTAACGCATATTTTGAAAATCTGTGATGACAGTGTTGTTAACAAAAGGCTAAGCTTGTGTTTGAATATAATTATTTAATTTCATTTGCGATTTTCATGAATAGGAAAAGTTTCTAGGGGTATTTATGTCCGCTGCGTTATGCTAATGCATTTGAGGCTATGATTACGCTCCCGGATATGGGTTTGCTCGTCGCAAGAGGTTAATGGACATATTGGAGTTCCGACAGAAGAAGATCTTCAAAGGTAAGGCATGAATTATATCGTTATTTCTGACTTTTGTGTCACGCTTGGCGGGTTGAAATATGATTTTCGTGTGTGTCGCTGTAGGGCGTTTTGGAAATCTGACACTGTGGCTGGATTAACAAGAAGTTCATCTTTAAACCGATGTATGATTTCTGAATTATTATTATGAGTATTTCTGTTTTTGCGCGCTGCTATTTCACTGGGTGTTGTCAAATCAATCTCGTTAACGGGATTGGCGCGTGAAGGGATCACTAAGAAGTTAATTGCTATCTTACCTCGTTTGCCCATGGAAACTTCTCCAATATTGTTAATGACAGTATAACAAATCAGTAAGGCTGGGCATTGTTTATTACACATGAAAGGTGAATAGTCTTGACCTTTTGAAGCAAACATTACTTTTGGGGAATATATGGACCTGGTAATGATGGGCTGTCAAACAAATCAATATGATGGAAAAATAAGGCACTCGTCGTGATTGCGTCTGACATCATTCCTCATGGGTTGCGTTGTCCAAGTTGTGCTGAGTCACTCATAATTATAGTTATTTCCTTTTAATTGCATTCTAATTTGTCATCCAAGGCACTAAAATGAATTGGCAATCCTATTACTTGGTTAGATGAGAGAGGCTGTTCTGTCCTCTGTGGTTCACTTACTACATTATGTGGTTCATATGTTTCAGTATTGTCTAAAGGAAATGCATTTCATTCAAGTAAAAGGTGTCAGTTTGAAAGCAGGGTATACACAGAAAGAATAATACAAAATGTGCAGCCTGCTCTCACCTACTTCAGTGTCTTTCTGCAGCCTTTTTGAGTTAAGCACCACTGTTAACATCCCCAGTTACTTTCTGCTTGGTTCAGGTACAGATGTAACCAAAATTGCATCACCGAAAACTTGATCAAGCCTACATAATGCTTCAAAACAAGCAGAGAAATCTGATGAACACAACTGACCTCTTCATATCATGTTGTTCAGTGTGCTACAGGATGTCAAGAAAGGCCATCCAACATTTGGGAAATGTTATGATAAATAATGCATGTCTTTAGCTGACCAAGGGGAGTTATTAGAGCTGGGAGCGCTGCCAATAAGGAGCGTGATCCTTCATTGCCACCTCAATTAATCATAATCCTCGCAGCTAATCCAATAATGCCCAGGTGACTCTGGCCTTCCCTATTATTTAGTATGTGTGACTTACAGTTTGGAATGGGTGCATTTGGGCTGTGAATTCATTCTCTCTTTAAAACAAAGAAAACTTTTAAAAATGGGATGATATGTTGATACAATCTAATTTAAGCATCTAAAGAACATGTAAACACTTGATTATTTTACTTTGCTCGTCTACAAATGGGTCGTTCACAAAATTAGCCTCAAGGTCTAACTTTTTATACAGCTTGATAGAGGAATAATTGAGCTCTGAACATGCGTTACTATAAAAGTATAACATGAAAATTAAATTAAACATCTCTATCAGGTAGGGATGTTAAAAAGACACAAAAATGAGTTTGAAATCCTGGAACGAGATTGGGGATGTAATAGGGACAGATGTGGTAAAGAGGTAAATGGAATGCAAACCGTGGGGTATATTAGGATGCTAGATTGGCGCACATTCAACAAATCTCATCTAACAAGGTGGATATTTATCAAATCCGTTATGATTGATCTATTGTAACAGGCCCACAAACAGGCCCACAATCAGATGTTGATACATTTGGCTGATTTTGCTGCATAACATTTAGAAGTTGTCCCTTTTCAGGTTTAGATAAAGTGATTGCTAAATGCTAATTTCCATTCGTATAAACTGGTAGCTTAGCTAGCATACAGAAATCGGTGGTGGTAGTCAGAGTTTTAATTGTAATGTAGATGATGACATGAACATGTATTGGGGTTGACATCCATACAAGCATTATACTCTTGCAACAGGGAGAGATTTGGGATGGAGATGCAGGTGGGAAAACAGTGCAGTCTTTTTACTTCATGATATCTTGGCTGAGCTCCAAAGTCAAGAACCGGGAAACGGACTCCAACATTTCAGAAGAGGTAAGGTCTTGTCTTTTCGTTTAGCCAGTTGCTTGTAATTAGTTGGATGGCTATAGAGATTAGCCCTCATTCACTAGGAGTGTTGCGGTGCAGACCAATTTATTGGACGAGTATGACAGCTTCCCGAAGCAAAATAAGTATGAATGCTCTGACTTCTACAGAGGCCGCATCACAGTAAATGCTTTAAGGCCACTGCAGATGTCAGACTGACCGCGCAGAGCCTTTAATTAGCCCCTACAGCCTCGATCATTTTCAGTCCCTCAGCTTTGGGACAATTGTGCATATGGCATAGGCGCATGTGAATGCACAAATGGAGGGCCGAGGGGAAGGGGAAATGGAAGGGACTGGTTTGAGATTCAGCATAGTATTGTTTGCTACTTAGAGGGAATTTAGGCCTCTTTTCGCCCATACTCCACACTGCTTTGGTCAAGGGTTAAAGTTCTCGGTCACTGCGACGTATTTCCATCATATGGATTCTGGAGAGGTCTTTTTGAGATTAGTGTAGATCCACAAAAGAATCTCTTGGGGGAAGTGGGCTGGAGATGACAGAAGCCTGCAGAAGCATGTCTGTTCTACAAAATACACAATATATACAAAAGTATGTGGACACCCCTTAACATTTGTGGATTCAGATATTTCAGCCATACCCGTTGCTGACAGGTGTATGAAATCGTGCACACCGACATTCAATCTCCATAGACAAACAGTGTCAGTAGAATGACCTTACTGAAGAGCTCAGTGACTTTCAATGTGGCACCGTCATATGATGCCACCTTTCCAACAAGTCAGTTCGTCAAATTTCTGCCCTGCTACAGCTGCCCCGGTTAACTGCAAGTGCTGTTATTGTGAAGTGAAAATGTCTAGGAGCAACAGCGGCTCAGCCGCGAAGTGGTAGGCCACACAAGCTCACAGCACTGGAATGCTGAGTGCTAAAGCACATAACACGTAAAAACTGTCTGTCCTTGAATGCAACACTCACCAATGAGTTCCAAACTGCCTCTGGAAGCAACGTCAGCACAAAAACTGTTTGTTGGGAGCTTCATGAAATGGATTTCCATGTCCGAGAAGCTGCACACAAGCCTAAGATCACCATGCGCAATGCCAAGTGTTGCCTGGAGTGGTGTAAAGCTCGCCGCCATTGGACTCTGGATCAGTGGAAACGTGTTCTTTGGAGTGCTGAATCACGCTACATCTGGCAATCCGACGGACAAATCTGAGTTTTGCGGATGCAAGGAGAGCGCTACCTGCCCGAATGCATAGTGTCAACTGTAAAGTTTGATAGAGGAGGAATAATGGTCTGGGCTAGGCCCCTTAGTTCCAGTGAAGTATGCTACAGCATGCAATGACATTCTAGACAATTATGTGCTTCCAACTTTGTAGCAACATTTTGGGGAAGTCTCTTTCCTGTTTTAGCATGACATTGCCCCCGTGCACAATGCGAGGTACATACAGAAATGGTTTGTCGAGATCGGTGTGGAAGAACTTGACTGGCCTGCACAGAGCCCTGACCTCAACCACATTGAACATCTTTGGGATGAATTGGAACGCCGACTGCGAGCCAGGCCTAATTGCCCAACATCAGTGCTCGACCTCACTAATGCTCTTATGGCTCAATGGAAGCAAGTCCCCGCAGCAATGTTCCAACAGTGGAAAGTGGAAAGTGGAAAGTCTTTCCAGAAGAGTGGAGGCTGTTATAGCATTAAGGGAGAGACCAACTCCATATTAATACCCATGAGCTTTGAAAATTAGATGCTTGACGAGCAAGTGTCCACATACTTTTGGTCATGTTGTGTATATGTTGTGTATATTTTGTGTATATTCACAAATATTTTATTTCCTTTGTTAAACTGTGTGCATTGAACTGACATGCATGATTGTTGCTTAAACTCAGATGAAGGGAATTAAATAGTCTATAAATAGTCTCAAATAGCGGTGTGTCCTACTGTAGCTGCTGGCAAAGTAATTCAAAGCCTCTACTTCACTCAGGTCAGGATGCAACTTT
This sequence comes from Oncorhynchus kisutch, assembly GCF_002021735.2. Taxonomy (NCBI): domain Eukaryota; kingdom Metazoa; phylum Chordata; class Actinopteri; order Salmoniformes; family Salmonidae; genus Oncorhynchus; species Oncorhynchus kisutch. Next base: position 653,273 of record NC_034203.2, on the reverse strand, counting down.
CCAGTGCTACAGTACAATTTGTTCAATGTAATATTGTTATTTAAACCAAATCTGACAACATAATAGAACAATAGTTGACCTATTTACCTAGTCAGCTTGTTGTTGTGTGTTCTATATGAGAGAAATATTCATCTTTAGGAGCATTCAAGTTACGAAAGTGATAGGGGGGGAAACATGCATTCTGACAAGAAGTCAATGGACAACAATTCTTAATGCAATTGCGTAAAAACACCCTTGAAAGCAGTTGTGGCAAATGTATTTTGAAAGCAGTTTTGGCCTTCTAGGTGAACGGAGCCAAACGATCGAGCTCGAAGAAAAATGTATATTGACATGATTCAGCTTATGTAAATTCTATAGCCACTTTGCTGCATCAGTTGCTACATGTAATAATGCTTATTGCTTATTGTTAATAGCACATCTGATAATAGACCATGCATAGGCTATATGTCATTTTTTGGGGTCATTTACATAATTTTGACCAATATGTTTTTGGGCTCATTTCTGGAGTGGAAATTGATTTTTAGATGTTGGCAGTATCTTTTCATTTTGGAGTAGAATGTCCTTTTAAAAAGTCACCAGAACTGATCATTTCAGTCTTTCTATATAAAAATCATCCCAGGTAGGACCCCAGACCCCTAAGCAAGGGGCCTTGAATCAGGAAGCTGGTGCAGAAGGTGGGTTTAATAATAAAACAATACAAATGAACAAACATGAGAACTGAGAGATAAAACAATACTACCTAATGACTGATGACAACTTAGGGCTGATTAAAGGTGGAGTAACCAAGGAGACAATTATGACCAGCTGTGCGTAATGACGGGGTAGCCGTGCATAATATAGAAGTCAGGGCCGGTGGTTAGTAGAAGGCGACGTCGAGTGCCGGAGGGAGCAGGAGTAGGCGTGACAGTATTCCCCTCCTGATGCACAGCTCCAGCCGCAGGAGCACGGCCCCAAGGGCTGGTCCGGACGGCGGAGATGGAATTCCCTGATGATGTTGGGGTCCAGGATGTCCGCCACCGGGACCCAATAGCGCTCCTCAGGACCGTATCACTCCCAGTTCACTAGGTACTGGAGCCGACCCCCATGACGTCCAGGAAGTCCAGGAAGGCCCTAACAGCATAGGCGTGACACACCCTCCCGATTGAGTTGTAGACTGTATGTATATAGTATCAAGGTGACATCTAGATGGTTATCAATATTAGTTCAATCTTGTGTAGGCTGCTATCCTACTCGAGAAAAAATAACGCGAGAGAAAAAACGGCTACGTAGCTACCGCCGGCGACACAACCATGATACCCAGTAGAAAGCATTTCACGTTGGCAGGCACAAAACTAAAGCACTGGTTGTCGGCTTATTGACTTGTAGTGTTGTCAAAGCAACCAAGCAAAACGGTCTTGAGTGGCAACAAATCTACCCAATTAGCTGATTCACTTTCCATTCGACACACCCACTCACCCATTCTCCGGTCGCCACATCGGGCTGCAGCTACCCATAAACTTGCAGTTTAATACATGTACAAAATTATCCTCTTTCCCTAAAAGCATGATGGTCATGACTTTCTTACATGAAAAGGGAGGTTAACTTGGTCCCCTGGGTTTGGTGCAAAATAGGCATTGAAAAGATCAGAGACAACTATTTTCTTTGGAATTTTTGGATTATTGACTTTATACCTGGGATTATGTTGGGATTACTTTTTAGTTTTTTTCCGCCTTTGGATTGTATATTTCTTTGGATATTGACTAAGACTTCCATTCAAAGACTTCAAAGGCTTTATCTAGTCATAACGAACAAAGGTCAACACATGTGCACCTTGTTGAACTAATAGTCAAACCGGTATGAAAATGTACCTCAGTCCAGGAACTGAAGTTGTTGTTGTTCTCATAATAATCATTGGTGGAAAAAGTACCCAATGTCATACTTGAGTAAAAGTAAAGAAAAGTAAAAAGTGAAAGTCACCCAGTAAAATGCTACTTGAGTAAAAGTCTAAAAGTATTTATTTTTAAATATACTTAAGTATCAAAAGTAAATGTAATTGATAACATGTACTTAATTATCAAAAGTAAAAGTATAAATCATTTAAAATTCCTTATATTAAGCAAACCACACGGCACCATTTTCTTGTTTTTTAAATTACCGATAGCCATGGGCACACTCCAACGCTCAGACATAATTTACAAACAAAGCATTTGTGTTTAGTGAATCTGCCAGATCAGAGGTAGTAGGGATGACCAGGGATGTCCTCTAGATAAGTGTGTGAATTGGACCATTTTCATGTCCTGCTAAGAATTCAAAATGTAACAAGTACTTTTGGGTGTCAGGGAACATGTATGGAGTAAAACGTATATTATTTTCTTTAGGAATGTAATGAAGTAAAAGTAAAAGTAGTCAAAAAGCACAGATACCAAGCAGTACTTGAACGTTTTTTTAAACTTATATACTTGTCACCATTGATAATAATTTCACCACAACAAACGGCAAATTGACAACATTTAAATCATGCTAGATTTTATATAAACTGCCTTATTCTATTGTCATCCTAGGCTAGCTAATGCTAAAGCAACCCACTGGATTCCATGAAACCGTAGGTGAGTAGCTGCCTTAAGTGTTGTGGAGTTTAAATAAAAAATTACAGTATTTCAATCTTATCCATTTGCTGTTTTTCTAGGAGATTTATCAAATCTGTGTTTATTTGATCTATGGTCTGGTAATATTAATGTTGGCATAAATAACAAGTTATAAAGGGTCAGTAAGGTGACCAGCAAGGTCATCGGGATGCAACAGGCAGGTGTTCAAGAAGCAAGTGAAGAAAAGCTGATAGTATCCTAGACTCTCCTGAACATCCCCTTGTTGCCGATTTTGAGCCCCTCCCTTCAGGTCCTTGTTTGAGACTTTACAAACTCAAGAGCAGCAGATCCAATAACTCTTTTATCCCACAGGCCATAATGTTCTTAATCTGCATTATTTATTGCTGCACATGTGTACAATACCTGCTACAATTTATGACTTTAACACTGTAACTGACCTCACACTTATCTCATGTGTATATCTTTTGTATGGTTGTTACTGTTTTTATTGTTGTAACCCTGACTGCACTACACATTTCCCAATTGGGACTATAAAGACATTGATTGATTTAAGTGTCATATTGACAAATCCCTAAATGTACCAGAGATTAATCATACGTAACTCTGACAAGCAACAGCCCTAGACCAGGTATTCCCAAACAGTGGTTCGGGGTACGCCAAATAAACATGTGATTTACATTTAAAAGAAAACAAAATCCAGTCCATTTATATATTGGGGCTGTACATTTGGGTGAGTTTTTTTCTTGCCTGAGTAGTCTCGTTTCACTGACAAAAATGTAATTAAACCATCTATTGTTCAGCGAAATAACAACACAATGTCAAATACAGGTAGCCTAGTTAAACATCCAATCACATTAACCATTACTCTCTCTCTGGAATTCCATTAACAGTCAGTATGTAGCCAAACGTAACTGCTGCTCATTCCGTTTACTCGGAAATTGACAAATGGTTAAAAAAAGGCCCTTGTCCATAAAGACACAAACCAGCTCTGCTGGTAGTACTGCCAAAAGATTTGAGAATGAAACAAACGTTCATTTTCACAATGTCTGCTGCCTCAGTTCGTATGATGGCAATTTGCAATTTGTTCGTATCCCTGGCAATGTACAGGGATTGGACTGCTGAGGACTGGGGTAAAGTCATTTTCTCTGATGAATCCCCTTTCTGATTGTTTGGGGCATCTGGAAAAAAGCTTGTCCAGAGAAGACAAGGTGAGCGCTACCCTCAGTCCTGTGTTATGCCAACAGTAAAGCATCCTGAGACCATTCATGTGTGGGGTTGCTTCTCAGTCTAGGGAGTGTGCTCACTCACAATTTTGCCTAAGAACACAGCCATGAATAAAGAATTGTACCAACACATCCTCAGAGAGCAACTTCTCCCAACCATCCAGGAACAGTTTAGTGATGAACAATTGTTTTTCCAGCATGATGGAGCACCTTGCCATAAGGCAAAAGGGATAACTAAGTGGCTCGGGGAATAAAACATTGATATTTTGGGTCCATGGCCAGACCTTAATCCGATTGAGAATTTGTGGTCAATCCTTAAGAAGTGGATGGACAAACAAAACCCAAGAAATTCTGACAAACTCCAAGCATTGATTATGCAAGAATGGACTGCCATCAGTCAGGATGTGGCCCAGAAGATAATTGACAGCAAGCCAGGGCGGATTGCAGAGTTCTTGAAAAAGAAGGGTCAACACTGCAAATATTAACTCTTTGCATCAACTTCATGTAATTGTCGATAAAACACTTTGAAACTTATAAAATGCTTGTAATTATACTTCAGTATTCCATAGTAACATCTGACAAAAATATCTAGACACTGAAGCAGCAAACTTTGTGAAAATTTTTATTTGTGTAATTCTCAAAACTTTTGACCATGACTGTACACCTGCACCTGTTGATGACACAAGTTGTTCTTCTTCCATGAGCACATCCAATGCTATCATCTGTAATTCTACTTTTGTTGTTAGCCCAGCTTGCATGCACGCTGACAATTGTGAATCTGATGTAGCCGATGAGCTACTGCCCCCTTACCAGGGAAAGCACCAAACAACATACAAGGATGTTGGACCATCGAAGAGGCACAAATATGATGAGAACACCATTGATTTGGGTATCATTTACATTGGGAGTAGTGTCTTTCCTCAGCCACGTTTTGTTATATGTGCAAAAGTACTATCTCACAACTCGATGAAACCTTCACTCTTGCGCAGACATTTAGAAACAAAACATGCCAATTTGAAAAAAAAGCCACAGAAGGTTTTTTGGTGAGAATTAAAATGACTTCCGAGAAGTAAGACCTGTATAAAAGCAAAAGATACCATTAATAATAAGGAGGGGCTAGAAGCGTCTTATATGGTGAGCTACCGAGTGGCAAGGACAGGCAAGCCCCAAACTGTTGTGGAGGACTTAATTCTTCCTGCTGCCGCGGATATAGCTGGGACAATGCTGGGGGAATATGCCCACCAAAAAACCATACAGACAATGACTTCATCAAACAACACTACATAGCAGGAGATATTTTGAAACAATTATTGTTTTGCATTCAAGCCAGTGAATTCTATGTGTTACAGCTGGGTGTGTCAACAGATGTGGGGGTCCTGGCACAGCTCCTGGTATATGTCCGTTACATTTGGGGGGGTCAATTAAGGAAGGCATTCTCTTCTGCAAACCACTGGAAACCAGGACAACATGAGATTATATATTTTTAAAGTACTGGACAGCTTTGTGACATCAAATGGACTTTGGTGGTCAAGATGTGTTGGTATCTGTATTGATGGCACAAAAGCCATGACAGGGAGACATAGTGGAGTGGGAACGTGCGTGCAAGCAGTTGCTCCCGACGCCACTTGGGTACACTGCAGCATCCACCGAGAGGCTCTTGCTGCCAAGGGAATGTCTGACAGCTTGAAAGACGTTGTGGACACTACAGTGAAAATGGTTAACTTTGTTAAAACAAGGCACCTGAACTCTCGTGTATTTTCTGTACTATGCAATGATATGGGCAGCGACCATGTAACACTTTTACAACACAGCTGGTTATCAAGGAGCAAAGTATTGACACGTATTTTTGAATTGAGAGACGAGTTTAAAGTTTTCTTTACTGACCATCATTTTCACTTGTCTGACTGCTTGCATGATGACGAGTTTCTCACACGACTGACCTATCTGGGTGATGTATTTTCTCACCTGAATGATCTGAATCTAGGATTACAGGGATTCTACGCAACTATATTCAATGTGTGGGACAAAATTGAGGCTAAGATTAAGAAATTGGAGCTCTTCTCTGTCTGCATTAACAAGGACAACACACGTCTTTCCATCATGTGTATGATTTTTTAGTGTGCAGATTAACTCAAGTTTACGAACAATGTCAAATGTGATATAGCGAAGCACCTGAGTGAGTTGGGTGCTCAATTACGCAGGTACTTTCCCAAAACGGATAACACGAACACCTGGATTTGTTATCCCTTTCATGCCCTGCCTCCAGTCCAGTTACCGATATCTGAAAAAGAGAGCCTCATCGAAATTGCAAAAGCGGTTCTGTGAAAATGTTATTTAATCAGATGCCACTGCCAGATTTCTGGATTGGGCTGCGCTCAGAGTATCCTGCCTTGACAAATTGCGCTGTTAAGACACTGATGTCCTTTGCAACCACGTACCTACGTGAGAGTGGATTCTCTGGCTTCACTAGCATGAAAACTAAAAACAGGCACAGACTGTGTGGAAAATTATTTAAAGACTGAGACTCTCTCCAATACAACCCAACATTGCAGAGTTACAGTATGTGCATTCTTTTAGGCACACCGTTCTCATTAACCTGTGGTGAGTTAGTTTATTTAAAAGAAAAAATGTATTCACCTTTATTTAACCAGGTAGGCCAGTTGAGAACAAGTTCTCATTTACAACTGCCCTGGCCAAAATAAAGCAAAGCAGTGCGACACAAAAAACAAACGTACAGTCAATAACATAATCGGGAAAAAAATCTATATACAGTGTGTGCAAATGAGGTAAGATATTCACAATTTTCAATGGTTAAATAAATAGCAAAACAATTGATTATTATTATATTATTAGTTGTTATTTGTTTATTAGAGCTCTTTGTCACTTCCTATGAGCCGGGTTGTGACAAAAACTCTCATTCTTATGTTTAATACATTTATCGTATGGTGTGTGTGGTAGGCTTACAACAATGGCAAAAAACAACATTTGAGAGTATGCAGACCCTAGTGCTGGGTACGCACCTGGGTACGCAGCTGGAGGCTGAATGTTTGAAGGGGTATGGGACTTTAAAAAGTTTGGGAACCAATGCCCTAGACCAATGTTTTTCCTGAGACACAATACCGCCATACACATGTTTGATGTATTCAGTAAATACCTAATTCGTTGAGATACTTCCCGAATACACTCTGTAGTTGGGAGCTGCTTTGCCAGGCTCTTGATTGCCTTGGGGGTAATGGAATGATATATCTCAAACTGTGTCAGGAGTCCTGCACACAGTTTGTTCTAGGTTTATATCTCACCAGGTGCTCCACAAGGTAGATTAATTAACTCCCATTACAGCACCATGAAATGAAAACTACTGGATAAAACGTGTTGCTAACAAAGCCTTTTAAAGGCCCGGTAGAGTCAAAACGTATATCATATTGTACAACAGCTGATGAAGCAACACTGTAAAAGTGTGCTTTTTTATGTATTTATTTAACCTTTAGGCAAGTCAGTTAAGAACAAATTATTATTTACAATGACAGCCTACCCCGGCCAGACCCTAACCCGGACAAAGCTGGGCCAAATGTGTGCTGCCCTATGGGACTCCCAATCACGGCCGTTTGTGATACAGCCTGAAATCGAACCAGGGTCTGTAGTGACACCTCTTATAGTATTTCCTTATAGCTGCTGGTTGAAAATACAGTCTACTACAGGATCTTCTAATCAACAGGTTTGCATGGCAGTCCTTCCATGGTGACATCACCTTCCATTGGTTAATAGACGAATAACAAAAAGAGTTCCAAACCTCTCTGCTAATAGCAGGTAGTTTTCAGTATTCCCCTCTCCACACCACCCCCAGACTGTCCTTGCAAACTTCTTGCTTGAGAAATAGTTTTTTGATAAAAAGCAATTTTTGCCCATTTTAATGGAACTCTATTACAGTAAGGTACTTCATTGTTACCCATAATTAATTTTATATTGATATAAACATGGCTGCATTGGGTCTACGGCCATAACAATGAAATGACAAATACACTTCAAAAGTTTGGGGTCACTTAGAAATGTCCTTTTTTTTTTTAAGAAAAGCAGTTGTCCATTAAAATAACATGAAATTGATCAGAAATACAGTGTAGACATTGTTAATCTTGTAAATGACTATTGTAGCTGGAAACGGCAGATTTTTTATGGAATATCTACATAGGCGTACAGAGGCCCATTATTAGGAACTATCACTCATGTGTTCCAATTGCACATTAGCTAATCCAAGTTTAGCATTTTAAAAGGCTAATTGATCATTAGAAAACCCTTTTGCAATTATGTTAGCACAGCTGAACTGTTGGTCTGATTAAAGAAGCAATAAAACTGGGTTTCTTTAGACTAATTGAGTATCTGTAGCATCAGCATTTGTGGGTTCGATTACAAGCTCAAAATGGCCAGAAACAAATACCATTCTTCTGAAACTCATCAGTCTATTCTTGTCCTGAGAAATTAAGGCTACTCCATGCGAGACATTGCCAAGAAACTGAAGATCTCATACAGTGCTGTGTAATACTCCCTTCACAGAACAGGGAAAACTCTAACCAGAATAGAAAGAGGAGTGGGAGGCCCCGGTGCACAACTGAGGAAGAGGACAAGTACATTAGAGTGTCTAGTTTGAAAAACAGACACCTCACAAGTCCTCAACTGGCAGCATAATTAAATAGTACTCACAAAACACCAGTCTCAATGTCAACAGTGAAGAGGCGACTCCGGGATGCTGGCCTTCTAGGCAGAGTTCCTCTGTCCAGTGTGTGTTATTTTGCCCATCTTAATCTTTTATTTTTATTGTCCAGTCTGAGATATGGATTTTTGCTTTTAACTCTATCTAGAAGGCCAGCATCCCAGAGTCGCCTCTTCACTGTTGACATTGAGACTGGTGTTTTGCAGGTACTATTTAATGAAGCTGCAGAATGATGGTTAAGCTCTCCATTAAACTTGGTGGACTAGGTTTAATCTCCCTAAAGGCACAGCAGAAAATGTAGATATCACACAAATTAATTTCAAATGTATTGAATATGATATTCATCAGTGCATGTGATATTCATCAAATAATCTAGTATTCATAAGAACAGGCAGATTTTTTACAGACTTCTGTAAAGTGAAAGAGGAATAGCTGCCAGCATTCAAAACAGAACCACAAATAATTTTCATATTCACTGGCACAAAAGCAAAAAAGAAATAGCATATACACTATGCTGCCCACAGAAAGTATATGGGAGAATTTGGTTGGCCTAAATAGTTTAAACAAAAATGTTGGTTTTATATTGATTGACTGATTCTCTTTTTTGTATGGTTCACAGATTTAAAATGATTTTGTTTCCAGTTCAAATCAAATCAAATCAAATGTATTTATATAGCCCTTCGTACATCAGCTGATATCTCAAAGTGCTGTACAGAAACCCAGCCTAAAACCCCAAATAGCAAGCAATGCAGGTGTAGAAGCACGGTGGCTAGGAAAAACTCCATAAAAAGGCCAAAACCTAGGAAGAAACCTAGAGAGGAACCAGGCTATGTGGGGTGGCCAGTCCTCTTCTGGCTGTGCCGGGTGGAGATTATAACAGAACATGGCCAAGATGTTCAAATGTTCATAAATGACCAGCATGGTCGAATAATAATAAGGCAGAACAGTTGAAACTGGAGCAGCAGCACGGCCAGGTGGACTGGGGACAGCAAGGAGTCATCATGTCAGGTAGTCCTGGGGCATGGTCCTAGGGCTCAGGTCCTCCGAGAGAGAGAAAGAAAGAGAGAAGGAGAGAATTAGAGAACGCACACTTAGATTCACACAGGACACCGAATAGGACAGGAGAAGTACTCCAGATATAACAAACTGACCCCAGCCCCCCAACACATAAACTACTGCAGCATAAATACTGGAGGCTGAGACAGGAGGGGTCAGGAGACACTGTGGCCCCATCCGAGGACACCCCCGGACAGGGCCAAACAGGAAGGATATAACCCCACCCACTTTGCCAAAGCACAGCCCCCACACCACTAGAGGGATATCTTCAACCACCAACGTACCATCCTGAGACAAGGCTGAGAATAGCCCACAAAGATCTCTGCCATGGCACAACCCAAGGGGGGGCGCCAACCCAGACAGGATGACCACATCAGTGAATCAACCCACTCAGGTGACGCACCCCCTCCAGGGACGGCATGAAGGAGAGCCCCAGTAAGCCAGTGACTCAGCCCCTGTAATAGGGTTAGAGGCAGCGAATCCCAGTGGAAAGAGGGGAACCGGCCAGGCAGAGACAGCAAGGGCGGTTTGTTGCTCCAGAGCCTTTCCGTTCACCTTCCCACTCCTGGGCCAGACTACACTCAATCATATGACCCACTGAAGAGATGAGTCTTCAATAAAGACTTAAAGGTTGAGACTGAGTGTGCGTCTCTGACATGGGTAGGCAGACCGTTCCATAAAAATTGAGCTCTATAGGAGAAAGCCCTGCCTCCAGCTGTTTGCTTAGAAATTCTAGGGACAATTAGGAGGCCTGTGTCTTGTGACCGTAGCGTACGTGTAGGTATGTACGGCAGGACCAAATCAGAGAGATAGGTAGGAGCAAGCCCATGTAATGCTTTGTAGGTTAGCAGTAAAACCTTGAAATCAGTCCTTGCTTTGACAGGAAGCCAGTGTAGAGAGGCTAGCACTGGAGTAATATGATCGAATTTTTTTGGTTCTAGTCAGGATTCTAGCAGCCGTATTTAGCACCAACTGAAGTTTATTTAGTGCTTTATCCGGGTAGCCGGAAAGTAGAGCATTGCAGTAGTCTAACCTAGAAGTGACAAAAGCATGGATAAATTTTTCTGCATCATTTTTGGACAGAAAGTTTCAGATTTTTGCAATGTTACGTAGATGGAAAAAAGCTGTCACGGAAAGGGTCTTGATATGTTCTTCAAAAGAGAGATCAGGGTCCAGAGTAACGCCGAGGTCCTTTACAGTTTTATTTGAGACAACTGTACAACCATTAAGATTAATTGTCAGATTCAACAGAAGATCTCTTTGTTTCTTGGGACCTAGAACAAGCATCTCTGTTTTGTCTGAGTTTAAAAGTTGAAAGTTTGCAGACATCCACTTCCTTATGTCTGAAACACATGCTTCTAGCAAGGGCAAGTAGTTGCTTCTAGCAAGGGCAGTTGTCTTCTCTTTGGACAAGTAGGAATTAGATACATTGTTTTGTGGGATGATGCGACACCCGTCCCATAGGGTCATTTTTTTTGGACAAGATATCAGGTTAGACAAGCTGAAAACTAAGGGGTCATTTTTTTGTTGGCCTGAGCTCAAGTTAGACTAGCTGAAATTTCCAACTGGATAACTGACAGCCAGCAGAATGTCTTCTCTTTTTTCCCACTATTTTTCACAGTGTGGTAATGTCTGTGAAGGTCAAGTGTAACGATTCTCGTTGGTGGAAGGAGAGGACCAAAATGCAGCGTGGTAAGTGTTCATCATATTTTAATTGAAAAAACTGAACACTACACTACACTAACAATGAAGAGAAAACGAAACAGTTCTGCCAGGTGAACAGACACTAAAGAGAAATTAAACACCCACAACCAAAATGGGGAAAACAGGCTACCTAAGTCTGATTCTCAATCAGAGACCACGAACGACACCTGCCTCTGATTGAGAACCATACATAGAAATATAACAACATAGAAAAATAACGTGACATCAAGATAATTCCTAAAATGAATTTGCCTAAAGAGATGAATTTGACAGGCACATTAAAGTGCCCTTATGGCAAGTAGCCTGTTCTATAATTTTGGTATTGTATAACGCAATCACTCAGCTGTGCAGGGTAACTGCAGATATGGTAGAGACAACAAAACATTTTCAGAAGAAATACTAGTAGGGTAGCCTAGTGGTTAGAGTGTTGGACTAGTAACTGAAAGGTTGCAAGTTCAAATCCCTGAGCTGACAAGGTACAAATCTGTCATTCTGCCCCTGAACAGGCAGTTAATCCACTGTTCCTAGGCTGTCATTGAAAATAAGAATTGCTTCTTAACTGACTTGCCTAGTTAAATAAAAAAAGTAGCCTACTTACTTAGTATAACATGTTGTTTTTAATACAGTGTACATGCAAATATATGTGATGTACTGGTGTACTTGCAATTTTCTACAACTTTCTTTTGACAGAGGATATGTACAATTTGTTAATCTCTTACTAGGTCAATGGCATGGTGAAATCATGTAGTACACCTATTAGAGGGTTAGAAATGAGAAAACAGGAAATTACCCAAGGGGGGGATCTAAAAGTACAGACAACAAGGTAATTTAATGTACGTTTCTGGGTTTGCGCAAGATATGCTTTCTTTCTATGCTCCATACATACTTTGTTAAATTCAAAAACCTTTGTTGAAATGCCCAAATTCCAAGGCAGCAGCTACTCTTCCCGGGGTCCGGCAAAATTAAGGCAGTTACACAATTTTAAAAACATTACAATACATTCATTACAGCATTCACAACACACAAAGTGTGGGCCCTCAGGCACATACTCCACTATCACATATCTACAATGCAAAATCCATGTGTGCATGTGTGTATAGTGCGTATGTTATCATTTGTTTGTATGCATGTGTCTGTGCCAATGTTTTTTACATACACAATCCCCGCTGTTCCATAAGGTATATTTTTACCTGCTTTTTAAATCTGATTCTACTGCTTGCATCACTTACCTCATGTGGAATAGAGTTCCATGTAGTCATGGGTCTATGTAGTACTGTGCGCCTCCCATAATCTGTTCTGGACTTGGGGACTGTGAAGAGACCTCTTGTGGCATGTCTTGTGGGGTATGCATGGGTGTCCGAGCTGTGTGCTAGTATTTTAAAACAGACAGCTCGGTACATTCAGCTTGTCAACACCTCTTACAAAAACAAGTTATGAGGAAGTCAATCTCTCTTCCACTTTGAGCCATGAGAGATTGACATGCATGTCATTAATGTTAGCTCTCCGTGTACTTTTAAGGGCCAGCCGTGCTGCCTTGTTTTGAGCCAACTGCAATTTTCCCAAGTCCCTCTTTGTGGCACCTGACCACACGACTGAACAGTAGTCCAGGTGCGACAAAACCAGGGCCAGTAGGACCTGCCTTGTTGATAGTGTTGTTAAGAATGCAGAGTAGCACTTTATTATGGACAGACTTCTCCTTATCTTAGCTAATTCAACTGCCTGCTACTCATCCCTAGAAGATAAGATATGCATATTATTAGTAGATTTGGATAAAAAAACACTCTGAAGTTTCTAAAACTGTTTGAATCATGTCTGTGAGTATAACATAACTTATGTAGCAGGCGAAACCCCAAGGACAAACCATTCCGATTTTTTTGTTTTAGTTCACTCTTTTCAATGAAATTTCATTGGGAATCCAGATTTCTAAGGGACTTTTTTGCAGTTCCTTTTGCTTCTACTGGATGTCACCAGTCTTTAGAAATTGTTTGAGGTTTTTCCTTTGTGTAATGGAGAAGTAGCCCTTTTCAAAACGAGGGTCACTTCATGTGTACTGTTTGAAAGAGGCGCATGACCAGAAAGCTAGCGCCAGTTTGTTTTCTTCCTGTATTGAACACAGATCATCCCGTCTTCAATTTTATCGATTATTTACTTTACAAAGTTAAAGTTGTACTAAAAAAAGTAGTTTGAAATGTTTTGGCAAAGTTTACAGGTAACTTTTGAGATATTTGTAGTCACGTTGCGCAAGTTGGAACCTGTGTTTTTCTGGATCAAACGCGGCAAATAAATTGACATTTTGGATATATATGGACGGAATTAATCGAACAACAGGACCATTTGTGATGTTTATGGGACATATTGGAGTGCCAACAGAAGAAGCTCGTAAAGGTAAGGTATGATTTATATTTTTATTTCTGCGTTTTGTGTCGCGCCTGCAGGGTTGAAATAGGTTTTCTCTCTATTGTTTACGGAGGTGCTATCCTCAGAAAATAGCATTGTTTGCTTTCGCTGAAAAGCCTTTTTGAAATCTGACATGTTGGATGGATTCACAACACATGTAGCTTTAATTTGGTATCTTACATGTGTGATTTCATGAAAGTTTGATTTTTATAGGAATTTATTTGAATTTGGCGTTCTTCATTTTCTCTGGCTTTTGGCCAAGTGGGACGCTACCGTCCCACATATCCCAGAGAGGTTATTAAGTGTTTCAGTCATTTCAGTTGCTGTAGTAGCTGACGTGTATAGTGTTGAGTCATCCTCGAGCATAGACACACTGGCCTTACTCAAAGCCAGTGGCATGTCATTAGTAAAGATTGAAAAAAGCAAGGGGCCTAAACAGCTACCCTGGGGAATTCTTGCTTCTACCTGGATTATATTTGAGAGGCTTCCATTAAAGAACACCCACTGTGTTCTGTTAGACAACTAACTCTTTATCCACATTATAGCAGCGGGTGTAAAGCCATAACACATCAGTTTTTCAAGCAGCAAGCTATGATCGATAATGTCAAAAGTTGCACTGAAGTCTAACAAGACTGCCCCCACAATCATGCCATCATTGTTGAATGTCCTTCCCTATATGTGTGCCGAAAGTCTATAAACTATTCCGGACAAGGACATGGGGGGAACAGAGGGTTAAATACACAACATGTAATGATGAAATTGAAAACAGGTGTGTGGGAAGACAAGACAAAACAAATGGAAAACAAAAAGTGGTTTGATGATGGCTAGAAGCCCGGCGACACCAACCGCCGAACAAGGAGGGGAACCAACTTTGGTGGAAGTCGTGATAGTGGCAAATAGGAGTGGCAATATCGTCCGCTATTATCCTCAGTAGTTTTCAATCCAGATTGTCAGATCCCCTGGCTTTTCATTGTTGATAGACAACAGTAATTATTTGACCTCTTCCACACTGACTACGGAATTCAAAAGTACAATTGTCTTTCAAAATTTGGTCAGATATATTTGGATGTGTAGTGTCAGTGTTTGTTGCTGGCATGTCATCCCTAAGTTTGTTTATCTTCCCAATGAAAAAGTAATTAAAGTAGTTGGCGGTATCAGTGCGATTTGTAATGAATGAGCCATCTGATTCAATGAATGATGGAGCCAAGTTAGCTTTTTTCGCCAAAATTTCCTTTAAGGTGCTCCAAAGCTTTTTTACTATCATTCTTTATATAATTTATCTTTGTTTCATAGTATAGTTCATTTTTATTTAGCTTAGTCACGTGATTTCTTAATTTACAGTACGTATGCCATAGCTTTTTCCTCATCCCTCTCAACCATACCATTTTTCAATTCCTCATCAATCCAAGAGGATTTAACAGTTTTTACAGAAATTTTCTTAATGGGTGCGTGCTTATTAGTAACTGGAATAAGCAATTTCCTAAATGTGTCAAGTGCAGCATCTGGTTGTTCCTCATTACACACCACAGACCAGCAAATATTCTTTACATCATCAACATATGAATCACTACAAAACTTCTTGTATGACCTCTTATACACTATATTAGGCCCAGCCTCTGGTATATAGTATATAGCTACTAATGAGAAATCGTCACCCTATTGCCGACTAATTAAGAACATAATTAGGCCCGGCCCTGCTACATTTGATACTGAACCAAAAATGGGCATTTGAATCCGTCCATGTGCGGTGTTTGGGATTATTTCTTATTGTCCACTGAAGAAGTATCACAACATAAAATGCTAGCCTGTGTCGCTCTGCTTGGTGAAACCCTGAGTGAACTGGAAGGTTTAGTAATCAGCACTTGTCTTCTTGTCAGAAGAGTAGAATGCAACCCCTCCCCATCCAAATCCAATCCCCTCCTGGTTTGGGTTAGCCGTTTCCAGTGTGATTTAGCATATATTAACAGAGAAACATACAGTAGCACGATTACCTCTCTCTTAGCTTTTTCATCACAATGCTAGATAGCTTTAACACTCCAGACCATTCATTACCCTGGCCCCAGCCAAATGTTGCGGGCAATTTCTCAGCTCCCTTTGCCACCATCCACCATCCACCCACAACTCCAAAACCTCCTTTAATTACATAGCAACCAATCTGTCAGCCTGTGTAGCTTGCATATGGCCAAATCTAATACTAGAAGGGGGGAGTATCTTGCTTAAACCAGACTGAATGCTAACAGTTCATGTAAAACAATAGTGAGCATAATGTTCAGTCTTGTTAAACCAGTACCTATTCATGTGTCATGTTTCAGGGTAAACCCAATGACGCAACTAAATAACAATGGCAATATTTTTGTTGTAGTTCTTATTGATTATTATAGCAGTTCCAACGGTAGCCACAACAGTGAAACAGATATGAGGTAATGGGCGTTTAAGATTGTATGTCACATTTATGCTTATGGACAGTCAGTGAGCAAATTCAAGAATCTGTCAGAAAATGTAACATTGTGTAAATGTTTAGTTATAAAAATATTTTAAAGACTGAATTATTATGCTGTAGTTTTTTCCTGCAGTAGTTGTTTTACCCACCTAGAGGTATTTCTTAAAGCTGAAATCTGCAGCGACACTTTTCACCCAAGCACATTTGTTATTGTTTTTGTTTTGTTGATGAAATGGAGGAGAGGAGCGTCCTGCATCATGGTAAAGATAAATTGCAGAACATACTCTGCTGTTCCATCGCACGTGCAATAATGCTCAATGATGTCCGAGGAAAGAAAATTGTTGTTTGAAGTAACTTTTTTGTTGTTGTAATATCGCAAATGGTCATGGCAGTTTCACCAAGTATGGATTGCAGCTTTAAGAGCCAGGCAGTGTCTGAGTGCAAATAGTGGGCCCCATTTTCAAAACTAATTACAGATGTCACAATGCCAGTCGTTCACACAATAAGAAAATGAAGTACGGTGAAAGAGGTCCTCAAATAGAGCACTACCTTCAATGCTCTCAAAGCTCTTTCAGCCCGTGTGGATTGATTTAACTGTCATTCTTAGTGTTGTTTCCCTCCCTGTCATAAAACACTTCCCACCTATTCCTGAGGATCTCAGCAAATGGCATGACAACATTATGATCTATACGTTTGAACTTCTTTCTTGGGTTTGAGCTATTGAATATAGAAGTTGATTCTGTAGTAGTAGTAGTCTGGTGTGAATGTATTTTTATTTTACTCTTTCCTTTTCTTTTAAGCTTTATACTGTATATTGTGTCATTATTGGGGCGGCAGGGTAGCCTAGTGGTTAGAGCATTGGACTAGTAACCGGAAGGTTGCGAGTTCAAACCCCCGAGCTGACAAGGTACAAATCTGTCGTTCTGCCCCTGAACAGGCAGTTAACCCACTGTTCCCAGGCCGTCATTGAAAATAAGAATGTGTTCTTAACTGACTTGCCTGGTTAAATAAAGGTAAAATGTAAAAAAAAAAAATAATTGCACATGCAATATGCAATTACACACTTCACCGCTTTGCTGAATAAACAAAAAAAATAAATACACAATGACTGATTCTCTGGTTCGATCAGCCCATCAAACCTGTTAATAAGATGCTGATTTATTTAAATGGAAAAGTGAAACTGTGAAATATCAAAAAGGATCTGATGAGGGGAAAAATGACGGCTAAACCCTCTTGACCTTTTAGCTCAAGCCATTATGCCTGGACTGTCAGCACCTGCTTTGTAATTAAAGTTTAAATACAATTGCCCCCACTCCCCCTAGACACCCCCAAACCCCTCCACCATCCTCCACTTCTCCATCCTTCACTTCTTCGTTCTCCCTTTCCCCTCACTTTCTCTCAATTAGGCACTAGCATCTAATGTAGATTCTCATTACTGAAAGCAAATTGGTTTTAAATTCTGAGTCCATCAAAGGCTAAGTAATCTAGGGGTCTATACATGAACGGCTAAGCCGTCCCGGTGTCATCTTCCTCCGTCTCATTTCGCTCTGGCGCATGTAGCAGCCAAAGTCTTTTCTCCATAACAAAAAATAACGAAAGTGAAGTTAAAGATTTTTTTTATTGTACTTGCTGACGGAAGAGCAAGACTTTGATATTATGCTCAGTTGAGTCAATATTTAAGTTAAAAGCAATGTAGGAGGAAAATATTCACCCTATTTCACCTTATGCCATTTTAACCCACCATTGACTACAGTGTCTGTTGAAGATACATTTTGGTTAAAGCAACATTTATGAGCTTGACTGCCTTCTTGGGTATATTATGTATGCTGATGAGTTGAGAATATATGTTGGAGAGGGAAGAGAGAAAGGGGGCACATGGAGGGGATTTGCTTTTCATTTTGCTCAATCACAAGCTGACAAGCCCACAAACCCCTAAGAACCAAAGGCTGCACTCAAAAGACACAATAGTAATCCACCCCAATGAGAATTTCAATGTGTTTGCCAGCTCTGCTGTTGCTGCTACAGCACAAATATCCCACAGATAGTTCACATCTTGCTGCACTCCATTGTCTCTCTTGACTATAGAAGTTGAATGCCAGAGTACAGAGCAGAGTACTTCCATTTCTAACCGAGTACACCGAAATTGGTTCTGTGAAAGTTCCCAGAACATTCGTTAGGTTGCGGCAAATGCTTTCATAACACAAAACATTTCCAGTTGTGCTGATTATACAGTGTTTGGTTACACCATTTTAAGGGGTCCTTATAAAAGTGCAATTACACTGCATAAAATATTGGAATTAATTGTAATAATCAGTGGCAATTTTAGCATGCCAGCAAAGCCACTCACAACACTAAACAATACATTAATTGCACTTAATTGCCTAATTGCCTACATGAAGCTGTCCCAACCACAGAGCTTTCTTTTCAGCACCATGAAGTGAATCCTTACCACCGCTACACCTGGCTATCAGCGGAGCCTTGTCTGGCAGTAAAACAGTTAATTCAGCCTCATTTCCTGCCTTTTCAAAAAAACATAACTGATATGGCTGACTTGCTTTAACAAATGTAGTTTCTACTAACAATTGAGTTGTACAAACTATGGCACAAGAGAACAATGAGCGGATAAGAGGCGATCTGTAATTAAGACATTAATGAGCGAGCTAAGACGGACGTAGTCAATTTAACTATTTGTTAACGGAATTCAGAACATGAGTGTTCTTGCAGTATTCTCCCTGCACCACCAAGTCAGAACAGTAGGCTAAGTTATGAGGGTGAAAGGGACCAAATAATTAGGGTGAGGCATATGAAATCAAATTTGATTGGTCATATACACTTATTTAGCAAACGTTATGCGGGTGTTACGAAATGCTTGTGTTCCTAGCTCCAACAGTGCAGTAGTATCTAACAAAACACACACATCTAAAAGTAAAAGAATGGAATTAAGAAATTAAGAAATATGTGAATATTAGATTGAGTAATGTGGAATTGACTAAAATACAGTAGAATAGAATATAGTATATACATATGAGATATGTAAAGCAGTATGTACATATTATTAAAGTGACTAGTGTTCATTTATTAACTTCTCTAGGGTAGGGGGCACTATTTTCACCTCCGGATGAAAAGCATGCTCAAAGTAAACTGCCTGCTACTCAGGCCCAGAAGTAAGGATATGCATATAAGATTTGGATAGATAGATTTGGATAGAAAACACTCTAAAGTTTCCAAAACTGTTAAAATAATGTCAGTGAGTATAACAGAACTGATTTGGCAGGTGTAGTTTTCTATTCAATGCCATTACAGTATCCGTTGAGTTAGGACTCAAATTGCAGTTCTTATGCCTTCCACTAGATGTCAACAGGCTTGTATTCTGAAAATGAGGGAGTAAGACCAGTCTGAATGTCTGGACCCTAAAGTGTCACAGAGCTGTTACATGGGCAATCCCGAGAGCGCGCCTTTCTTGTTTACCTTTTATATGGACAAATTTATTGTCTGGTTGAAATATTATAGATTATTTAGGCTAAAAACAACCTGAGGATTGATTATAAACATCGTTTGACATTTTTATATGACCTTTACGGATACAATTTGGATTTTTTTGTCTGCCTGTTCTGACTGCATTTGAGCCTGTGGATTACAGCAGAAAGCACGAATAAAACAAGGTTTTTAGATATAAAGAGAGAATTTATTGAACAAAACAAACATTTATTGAGTAAATGAATGTCTTCTGAGTGCAACCATATGAAGATCATCAAAGGTAAGTGATTAATTTTCTCTATTTCTGACTTGTGTAACTCTTCTACTTGGCTGGTTACTGTTTGTAATGATTTGTCTGCTGGGCGATGTTCTCAAATAATCGCATGGGATGCTTTCGCCGTAAAGCCTTTTTGAAATCTGACACCGTGGTTGTATTCACAAGAAGTTCATCTTTAAACCTATGTATAACATTTGTATGTTTTCTGAATTTTTATAATCAGCATTTCTGTTTTTGAATTTGGCACTCTGCAATTTGACTGGATGTTGGTCAGGTGGGACGCTACCATGCCACGTACCCTAGAGAGGTTTTAAAGTGGCCAGCGATTGCAAGTCTATGTATATAGACTTATATGGGCAACAGCCTCTAAGGTGCAGGGTTGTCTAACGGTTGGAAGCTGGCTAGTGATGGCTATTTAACAGTCTGATGGGGATAGGGGCACATGGGCTACTAACATCTTCCGACACAACATACACTTAGTATTAATTTCTTAGCTACAGTATGCATATCTCCCTGGCATATTAAATCATTTATGCAGCAGCATACAATACATTTTTGGAATCACCTTGTTGTGCTTGAACAGGAAGGGCAAATTTTGTCATCAAAGTTTGGCATTCTCTGGAACTCTGAAAAAAAAATTGTCAAATCATGACGTCAGGGATATACAGGTCGGAGCTCTAGAAAAAGGCCTGAGTTCCCGACTTGGAATTCCGAGTTGGATGACCGTTCAAAATGTATTTTCCCAGTTGGAGCTAGTTTTTGAACTTCATTTTATATCTTTTTTTATTTAACCTTTATTTTACTTGGCAAATCAGCTAAGAACAAATTCTTATTTACAATGACGGCCTACCCCAGCCAAACCCTAACCCAGACGACACTGGGCCAATTGTGCGCCACCCCATTGGGACTCCCAATCACGGCCGGTTGTGATACATCCTGGAATCATACCAGGGTCTGTAGTGACACCTCTAGCGCTGAGCTGCAGTGCCACTCGCTGAAGTCTGAGATTTCAGAGTTTCCAGTTGTTTTGAACACAGCAGAAGTCATGCTGGATTGACAGCATGGCCAATCAATGTATTCAACCTTTTCTGGCCCATAGTGTTGCATGTGAATGTTTATCCTTTTAAGCTTGGAAAAGAGACCCTTATACCCAGACCTGGACCACACATACTCTCCATTGAATAGCAGATTTCTAAGTTGTGTAATTTTTATGTCCAATGGCCGATATGCACCAATATATTTTATTTATATTTTCTCTTCATATGACAAGGCTGGAAAAGGATTTTCCAGTAGATTTTCCACTTGATTCATGATGATGACTGCTTGTCTAGCTTGCTAGCTAAGATTTTGAAAGTATTATATCAGTCCAATCAAAGCTAAGGTAGATATAACATGATTTGATATAATTGTAACTGTGGCCAATGACCTTGAGACTTCTTGGATGGGCACTTCTAATGTACTTTTTTGGCAGCACCCAATGGGCTTGAATTTTCGAGCTCTCCCTTTGGATTATGTGGTGACGTAGTGTCCCCATGAGTGACAGAACACTGAGTCAATCACGGCGCAACTAGAGAATGTCACCAACCCCTACGCTCTGTATTTTCCGCTGGCTGCCCTACCACCACAGAAAGCACAAACCTAGGCTGAAACACCTGCATTTTAGGTCTGTCTTACTCAAGAAAGCAAAAAAGAGACCATGTTTGAATGTCTTTATTTACTCTGTTATTTTTGTTCTTTTACATTGTTTTGCAAACTGATATGTGACATGTATTAATGCCAAAATAACATGCAAAAGTTTCAGATAGCATCCCGACCATATATCCCAAAGCACAATTTTTCAGCCTGCACATTTCATCCTGCATAAACAATGTGATGAGTGTTAGCCAATTTAACACCAACCACCTCATTGACACAACTCTGTAATAAAGGGCTCTAAAGTCTGATGCCAAGGCCCAGTGGGAAAAACGAGTTAACAAACGGTTCCCTACTTTAAATTGTTAAATAATTTAACGGTGCATTTGACAATGGGTCTATTACTTTAACCATCAATTCAAATGTTTTAGACACAATAATAAACAGTTATGGTTAAAATTGTGAGATAGTCGTTGAATAATGGTTTATAAAGGCACTTAAAATGTTCATAAAACAATTATTCCATTATATAACCTTGCAAGGATTTCACTGTTGAGGAACAATCTCACCTTTGAATGGGATGCATTGGTGAAATGTTTAATTTATCACAGAAATTAAGGCATTTTAGGTCTATCCATCTGCACAACACACTCAAAATAATGACAACCTTGGAGACACTCACGTCACAGAATAGACATTCCATGCAATCTGTTGAGGTTTTTGGGGGGATGGGACGGGAGTAGGTAGCTAGCACACTAGCTAGCTAGTTCTTTTTTTTCTAACCTTGACTAGCTAGCTACCCAAAGCTGGCAAATAGCTATGCTATGGTCACTACTCGCTAATCTGACTAGCGAGCCAACATTAGCTGGGCTCTATGGTCTCATCTTCCCTGAACCTTGTTTTCAGGGTATCCGTACCCCAAGGGAATTGCGTGAGACACACCCAGCATGTTAATGTTGTCGTCGATACCTGGTGGTGATCTTGAGAAAAGCCGACCGGGCTTCCAGGTATGACGACAGCTGCGGACAAACACACACTAGTTGCTGGTTCCAGATGGTGGGGCCAACGACCCAATGAGTGTGCAGAACACCTTCCAGAACCGGGACGAGAACTGAGGACCCTGGTCGGAGACCATATCCACTGGGAGTCCATGGATCTGGTAGACGTGTTGCACCATGAGCTGGGCCGTCTCTTTGGCAGAGGGTAGCTTGGGGAGAGGAATAAAGTGGGTGGCTTTGGAAAACCGGTCCACTACTGTCAGGATAACGGTGTTGCCATCAGACGGGGGGAGACCCATGACAAAGTCCAGGGATATGTGAGACCAGGGAAGGTGAGGAACAGGCAGAGGTTGAAGGAGACCCGCCGGAGCTTGCCGGGGAGTCTTGTTCTGCGCACAGATCGTGCATGCAGCGATGAATGCAGAGAAATCAAAAACCATGGTAGGCCACTAAAGCGTTGTCGCACAAAGGCCAGTGTCCGATGGGAGCCTGGGTGGCAGGCAAGCTTGGAGGAGTAGGCCACTCCAGGACCGAGAAGCGGACAGCGTCAGGAACAAACATTATTTGTCCCCCCCTCTGGGTTCGGCTGGGAACACTGCCCCTCACAAACCTGCTTCCCTGTTCCCCAGCTGAGTGCTGTCGTAAGGCACGAGGTGGGAAGGATGGTCTCGGGTTCTGGGGATGTAGCCGAGGGGCTATAGAGGTGTGACAGGGCATCATGCTTGACTTTCTTGGATCCCTATTGGTATGAGAGGGAGAAGTTGAACCGGGTGAAAAGCATGGCCCACCTAGCTTACCTGGAATTGAGACGCTTGGCGGTGGGGAGATATTCCAGATCCTTGTGGTCTGTCCACACAATGAATGCACGTTCGGCACCCTCTAGCCAGTGCCTCCACTCTTCCAACGTGATCTTCACCACGTGATGCTCACGATTCCCCACATCGTAGGTCCTCTCCGTGGAGTTGAGGCGATGGGAGAAGAAGGTGCAGGGATGTAACTTGAGGTCCAGGGCAGAACGCTGGGACGTGACACTCCGACATCCGAAGCATTGGCCTCCACCACAAACTCGCGGGACAGGTCAGGACGAACTAAGATGGAAGCTGTGGTGAAACGGTGTTTGAGATCCCGGAACGCCTGGTCAGCCACTGTGGACTACATGAACAGAACCTTTGGAGAGGTGAGTGCAGACAGGGGGGGAAGCCAGTTGGCGAATCCCAGAAAACATGGCAGGTGCACTCTGGGGGAGGCTGTGGCCAATCCACCACCGCTCTCACCTTCCTGGGATCCATCTGTACACTCACTGCAGCAATGACTTAACCCTGGAAGGGGATGGTGGACCGATGGAATTGGCACTTCTCTGCTTTCACAAAAAGCTGGTTCACCAGGAGGCTTTGGAGAACCTGTCATACTGAAGTACATGTTCTTGGGCGGGGTTGGAGAAAACAAGGATATCGTTGTGATAGATGAAGACAAACCGGTTAAACATGTAGCAGAGAACATCATTCACCAGAGCCTGGAAAACAACAGGGGCGTTGGTGAGGCCAAATAGCATGACTAGATACTCGTAGTGACCGTTGGCCGTGTTGAAGGCATTCTTCCACTCGTCCCCTCCCGTATCCGCACCAGGTGGTAGGCATTCTGTAGGTCCAGCTTAGAGAGCACGGTGGCACCCTGGAGCAGCTCGAAGGCCAAGGAGATAAGTGGTAGCGGTTCATCACCAAGATGTCGTCGGAGGGTTTTGTCCTTCTTCTCCACAAAGAAGAACCCTTCGCCCTTGTCACTTCTAGGTTAGACTACTGCAATGCTCTATTTTCCGGCTACCCGGATAAAGCACTAAATAAACTTCAGTTAGTGCTAAATACGGCTGCTAGAATCCTGACTAGAACCCCAAAAGTTGATCCTATTACTCCAGTGCTAGCCTCCCTACACTGGCTTCCTGTTAAGGCAAGGGCTGATTTCAAGGTGTTACTGCTAACCTACAAAGCATTACATGGGCTTGCTCCTACCTATCTCTCTGATTTGGTCCTGCCGTACATACCTACACGTACGCTACGGTCACAAGACGCAGGCCTCCTAATTGTCCCTAGAATTTCTAAGCAAACAGCTGGAGGCAGGGCTTTCTCCTATAGAGCTCCATTTTTATGGAACGGTCTGCCTACCCATGTCAGAGACGCACACTCGGTCTCAACCTTTAAGTCTTTACTGAAGACTCATCTCTTCAGTGGGTCATATGATTGAGTGTAGTCTGGCCCAGGAGTGGGAAGGTGAACGGAAAGGCTCTGGAGCAACGAACTGCCCTTGCTGTCTCTGCCTGGCCGGTTCCCCTCTTTCCACTGGGATTCTCTGCCTCTAACCCTATTACAGGGGCTGAGTCATTGGCTTGCTGGGGCTCTCTCATGCCGTCCCTGGAGGGGGTGCGTCACCTGAGTGGGTTGATTCACTGTTGTGGTCATCCTGTCTGGGTTGGCGCCCCCCCCTTGGGTTGTGCCGTGGCGGAGATCTTTGTGGGCTATACTCAGCCTTGTCTCAGGATGGTAAGTTGGTGGTTGAAGATATCCCTCTAGTGGTGTGGGGGCTGTGCTTTGGCAAAGTGGGTGGGGTTATATCCTTCCTGTTTGGCCCTGTCCGGGGGTGTCCTCGGATGGGGCCACAGTGTCTCCTGACCCCTCCTGTCTCAGCCTCCAGTATTTATGCTGCAGTAGTTTATGTGTCGGGGGCTGGGGTCAGTTTGTTATATCTGGAGTACTTCTCCTGTCCTATTCGGTGTCCTGTGTGAATCTAAGTGTGCGATCTCTAATTCTCTCCTTCTCTCTTTCTTTCTCTCTCTCGGAGGACCTGAGCCCTAGGACCATGCCCCAGGACTACCTGACATGATGACTCCTTGCTGTCCCCAGTCCACCTGGCCATGCTGCTGTTCCAGTTTCAACTGACCTGAACCCTAGGACCATGCCCCAGGACTACCTGACATGATGACTCCTTGCTGTCCCCAGTCCATTTGGCCATGCTGCTGCTCCAGTTTCAACTTCCACCTGACTGTGCTGCTGCTCCAGTTTCAACTGTTCTGCCTTATTATTATTCGACCATGCTGGTCATTTATGAACATTTGAACATCTTGGCCATGTTCTGTTATAATCTCCACCCGGCACAGCCAGAAGAGGACTGGCCACCCCACATAGCCTGGTTCCTCTCTAGGCTTCTTCCTAGGTTTTGGCCTTTCTAGGGAGTTTTTCCTAGCCACCGTGCTTCTACACCTGCATTGCTTGCTGTTTGGGGTTTTAGGCTGGGTTTCTGTACAGCACTTTGAGATATCATCTGATGTACGAAGGGCTATATAAATACATTTGATTTGATTTGATTCGCCGGCGGGGGAGGCAGAAGGACGGATGAACCCTGCAGCTAGGGAGTCCTCAATGTAGGTCTCCATAGCCCTGGTCTCCGGACCCGACAGAGAGTACAGTCTTCGCCAGGGCGGAGTGGTGCCTGGGAGAAGGTCGGTCCCGCAGTCATAGGGTCGGTGCAGTGGAAGCGGCCGGGCATTACTGAACACCTCCGGGAGGTCCTGGACCTCCTTGGGAATGGCGGTGAGGTCCGGGGCAACTTCTGAGCCCCCAGGAAGACGTCCCGGGGCAGAACGGGCTCCATCCCATGATGGCACCAGCAGACCACCCAATGAGGGGATTGTGTCACTGGAGCCAAGAGAATCCCAATACCACGGGAACCTGAGGAGACTTAATAAGCAGGAATTGGATCGTCTCTCTGTGGTTCCCTGACACAGGTAGCTTGATGGAGGTGGTATTGTGGGTGACACGGGCTATAGAGCGCCTGTCCAGCGCTCTAGTGTCCATGGGAATGGAGATTGGCTGAGTGGGGATGCCCAGCTCAGATACCAGCGTAGGGTCCATAAAGCTCTCATCTGCCCCAAAGTCGATGAGTACCCGAAGAGATTTCGACTAGTTCCCCCACAGCAAGATGGCATGAAAAGGGGTGCGAGTAAGGGGAGAGAAAAAGTTATCCATATGACCCATCAGAGTTCTCGCTCCTATCGGTGGGCCTGGTCTTTTAGTGGACAAATGGACACGAAATGACCAGTAGTCCCGCAATATAGGCAACTTTTTGTGTGAAGCCTGTATAGCCGTTCGGCTGGGGACAGCCAAGCTCTGCCTCGTTGCATCGGCTTGGGAAGAAGTGATTTGGCAGATTTCGGTGACTCTCGGGGGAACTCGGGTATCCTCGGGTTGTCTCCTCAACGGAGCCGTCGAGGGCTTCTGGGATGTCTCGGAAGCTAGGTGGAAGCCTTGGTCGGGGGAGTGAAATCGAACCTCCTCCCTTTCCTTCGCTCCGGTAGTTGCCCATTGATCTGAATGGTCAAGGCGATGAGCCAGTCAAGATCCATTGGACCTTTACTTCCCCCGAAACTCCTTACAGGAACATGTCGAACAGAGCTCCTGGGTTCCAGGCACTCTCAGCTGCCAAAGTGAGGAAATCCACCGCATACACTGCGGGAGTCTTGCCAAAGCTGGAATAACTTCCAGGCATCCTCTCTCCTGGACAATGGAGCATGGGGAAAACTTTCTTCACCTCCGAACTCCTCCAGACTGAAGCATATGGCCGACTACAGTTCCCATACTGCCGTAGCCCAGGCAAGATCCCTCCCGGACATCAGCATGATGAGGTACGCTATCTTAGAGTGCTTCGAGGGGAAGGAGGAGGGCTGCAGCTCAGTGATGGAAGGAACACTGATTGAGAAACGCCCGACAGGTGTTGACTCTCCATCAAAGCATTCCAGGGGAGTTAAGCAGGGTTCCTGGGTGGCCTCGGAGGTGGCGCTGCAACCAGCCGGGTTACTGAGGGGCTGGGAAGTTACAGTCATGGTAGGCTGCCTAACAGACAACCCGCGGAATTGCTTCAGCCAAGGTCTGTAACCCTTCCATAAGACCAAGAAAGCAACTCCTCCTGCCTTCCAATGGTGGCTCCTTGGGAGGAGATGACGTTGCAGAGATAGTCTGAGTCTGTTGGGTCAGTTATGGCCAGTTCGTACTATCACGTTTCAAGAGAATACCCAGATGCAGACAGTGTCGAAGTAACAAAAGTGTATTACTAGAACAAGGGGCAGGCAAAACGACAGGTCAAGGCAGAGGTCAGTAATCCAGATCAGAGTCCAAAAGGTACAGAACAGCAGGTAGTCTCGGGGTCAGGGCAGACAGAGGTCAATAATCCAGGATGATGTGACAAGGTACAGAACGGCATTCAGGCTCAGGGCAGGCAGAATGGTCAAAAATGGGAAAACTAGAAAAAGAAAGGAGTAAGGGTAAAAACACAGGTAGGCTTGACGGACAAAACAAACTGGCAACAGACAATCAGAGAACACAGGCATAAATACACTGGGGATTCTGGGGTAAATGGGCGACACCTGGAGGGGGGTGGAGACAAGCACAAAGACAGAAACTGTCACGAGAATTTTCAATTCCATTGATGATAAACTAAACAATTATTTAAGCTTTTACCAATCCCCGAGGTTTGTAAGACCCTGGGTTTAATAATAATAATTAGGCAAAGACCCCGCTTCTGCAAAAGCTCCGTAGGTTTATTCAGAGAACGTTCTAAAGTCCAAAATGCAAAGACATGTCATTTTATAACTCCCACCCCCCACCTACTTACATGCACACACAGACAAAAAAACGAAGGTGGGCAGTATCTTTCCCCACAGTCCACATTCCTAGTTTATCACTACAAAGCTGGCAGTTCCATGCCGTTCCCTCCCTCCCTAGATTAGAGGGACCTTGGAAGGAGCCTCTTTCCTGTTGTCCTTTGTTCGCTCAACTCTCACACCACTACACAGCAACCCAATGCTCCAGTCACACATATTACGGAATTATGACTAACACATTTCATACAATTATATGAGTTCAGGGTGGAATCCTTTAGTCATTACTTTAAACATATAAATGACGTTATCAGAAACAGATCGGGGTGTGACAACACGTTTCTCATTTGCTGGGTGATTTATTGCAAGTGTTGTTTATTGGTTATTCATTGTCAAGTTTTAAAAACCGAAGCCAGACAGCAACATTTTAGTAGCCTAGGACTGTGGCATGTGTCTCTAAAGTCTACACTTTGTCTTCTGTGTGCTGTAAATGGGACACATGAAAGTAGCGCAATTGATGTTGAATTCATTGATGGGATTGATCAGGCTGTAATTTTATAAAGTATGTGACTCAGCTGTTAACTCATTTATTCTCACTTGTGTGTCCTATTGTCCTTTAATAGTAATTTATACCTAGTAATTCATCCTTTGTCTTATAACCTTTTATTATAACTTTTTGACAGCAAAATGACATTATCTATAGGCTACAGCAAGGAATTATTGGAACTGAAACATGGCATGGACATTTTGTCTACAGCTGTCACGCCCTGGTCAAAGTATTTTGTGTTTATCTTTATGTATTTGGTCAGGCCAGGGTGTGGCATGGGTTTTTTGTAATTGTGGTGTGTTTGTCTTGGGGTTTTGGTGGTGGTATTGGGATTGTTGCTAGTAGGGTTATCTAGCAAAGTCTATGGCTGTCTGGAGTTGTTCTCAATTAGAGGCAGGTGTTTATCGTTGTCTCTGATTGGGAACCATATTTAGGCAGCCATATTCTTTGAGTTTGTCGTGGGTGATTGTCCTTAGTGTCTTACTTGTACTCTCTGTTAGTTTGCACTAGATAGGCTGTTTTCGGTTTTCATTACGTTTATTGTTTTGTAGTGTTTAGTGTTTAGTCGTGTTTACGTTTTGTTTAAATAAATATGGATCACAATCGACACGCTGCAGTTTGGTCCGACTCTCCTTCATCACCACTAGAAAACCGTAACAGAATCACCCACCACCAACGGACCAAGCAGCGTGTCAACAGGCAGGAGCAGCCCAAAGAGGAGAGGCGCTATAAGGAGTTCTGGACATGGGAGGAAATCCTAAACGGAGAAGGACCCTGGGCTCAGCCTGGAGAATATCGCCGCCCCAAAGAGGAACTGGAGGCGGCGAGAGCAAAGAGGCGCCGTAATGAGGAGGCAGCACGGCGACTCGGAAGGAAGCCTGAGAATCAGCCCCAAAAATGTATTGGGGGGGGGGGGGGCTCAGGGAGAGTGTGGCAGAGTCAGGAGTCAGACCTGAGCCAACTCCCCCTGTTTATCGTGAGGAGCCTAGGAGGAGACCCGAACCAGAGCCGGTGTTGGAGGTGAGCGAAACCGAGACCGTGAAGGAGTTAATGGGGAAATTGGAGGAGAGAGAAATGAGGGAGTTGCTGTGTTGGTGCTTTTTGCATGGAATTCGCCCGACGGAACGTGTCGGGGATTTGATGGCACCTGGGTTAGCGCTCCATACTCGTCCTGAGGTGCGTGTTAGTTGGCTGGTGAAGTTGGTACCAGCCTCACGTACCAGGCCTCCTGTACACATCCCTAGCCTTGCACGTCCTGTGCCAACACTGCTCTCAAGATCTCCAGTACGCCTTCACGGTCTAGCCCATCCTGTGCCACCTCCACACTCCAGTCCTCCGGTAGCAGCTCCCCGCACCAGGCTTCCTGTGCGTGTCCTCGGTCCAGTAACACCAGTACCAGCACCACGCACCAGGCCTTCAGTGCGCCTCGCCTGTTCAGCGCAACCAGAGTCTCTCTCTTCTCCTGCGCTGCCGGATTCTCCCGCCTGTTTAGCGCAGTTAGAGTCTTCCTCCTCTCCTGCGCTGCCGGAGTCTCCCGCCTGTTCAGCGCAACCAGAGTCTCTCTCCTCTCCTGCGCTGCCGGAGTCTCCCGCCTGTTCAGCGCAACCAGAGTCTCTCTCCTCTCCTGCGCTGCTGGATTCTCCCGCCTGTTTAGCGCAGTTAGAGTATTCTTCCTCTCCTGCGCTGCCAGAGTCTCCCGCCTGTTCAGCGCAGACAGAGCTGCCAGTCTGCAAAGAGCTGTCAGTCTACATGAAGCAGCCAGAGATGTCAGTCTGCATGGAGCAGCCCGAGCTGCCAGTCTGCATGAAGCAGCCAGTCTACATGAAGCAGCCAGAGCTGTCAGTCTGCATGGAGCAGCCCGAGCTGTCAGTCTGCATGAAGCAGCCAGTCTACATGAAGCAGCCAGAGCTGTCAGTCTGCATGGAGCAGCCAGAGCTGTCAGTCTGCATGGAGCAGCCAGAGCTGTCAGTCTACATGAAGGAGCCCGAGCTACCAGTCTGCATGAAGCAGCCAGTCTACATGGAGCAGCCAGAGCTGTCAGTCTGCATGAAGCAGCCAGAGCTGTCAGTCTGCATAGAGCAGCCAGAG